>NW_027261082.1:0-316151 GCF_045791955.1 Oncorhynchus clarkii lewisi
GCCTGCTCCACCATCCTCTCTGCTGCCTGCTCCACCATCCTCTCTGCTGCCTGCTCCACCATCCTCTCTGTTGCCTGCTCCACCATCCTCTCTGCTGCCTGCTCCACCATCCTCTCTGCTGCCTGCTCCACCATCCTCTCTGCCTCCCTGCTCCACCATCCTCTCTGCTGCCTGCTCCACTATCCTCTCTGCTGCCTGCTCCACTATCCTCTCTGCTGCCTGCTCCACCATCCTCTCTGCTGCCTGCTCCACTATCCTCTCTGCTGCCTGCTCCACTATCCTCTCTGCTGCCTGCTCCACCATCCTCTCTGCTGCCTGCTCCACCATCCTCTCTGCTGCCTGCTCCACTATCCTCTCTGCTGCCTGCTCCACCATCCTCTCTGCCTCCCTGCTCCACCATCCTCTCTGCTGCCTGCTCCACTATCTTCTCTGCTGCCTGCTCCACCATCCTCTCTGCTGCCTGCTCCACCATCCTCTCTGCTGCCTGCTCCACTATCCTCTCTGCTGCCTGCTCTGCCTCCCTACTGTAAAACTTGTGAACGCACACCAAAGCCTGACCCTCTTTTCATCCTAATAATGTACAAACAAGAAATGTGAAGAAATGTGGCTAAAGCCTCTATATACACTGCTCAACAAAATAAAGGCAACACTAAAATAACACATCCTAGATCTGAATGAATGAAATCTTATTAAATACTTTTTTCTTTACATAGTTGAATGTGCAGACAACAAAATCACACAAAAATTATCAATGGAAATCAAATTTATCAACCCATGGAGGTCTGGATTTGGAGTCACACTCAAAATTAAAGTGGAAAACCACACTACAGACTGATCCAACTTTGATGTAATGTCCTTAAAACAAGTCAAAATGAGGCTCAGTAGTGTGTGTGGCCTCCACGTGCCTGTATAACCTCCCTACAACGCCTGGGCATGCTCCTGATGAGGTGGCAGATGGTCTTCTGAGGGATCTCCTCCCAGACCTGGACTAAAGCATCCGCCAACTCCTGGACAGTCTGTGGTGCAAGCAACGCCACGTTGGTGGATGGAGCGAGACATGATGTCCCAGAGGTGCCCAATTGGATTCAGGTCTGGGGAACTGGCGGGCCAGTCCATAGCATCAATGCCTTCCTCTTGTAGGAACTGCTGACACACACTCCAGCCACATGAGGTCTAGCATTGTCTTGCATTAGGAGGAACCCAGGGCCAACCGCACCAGCATATGGTCTCACAAGGGGACTGAGGATCTCATCTCGGTACCTAATGACAGTCAGGCTACCTCTGGCGAGCACATGGAGGCTGTGCGGCCCCCCAAAAAATGCCACCCCACACCATGACTGACCCACCGCCAAACCGGTCATGCTGGAGGATGTTGCAGGCAGCAGAACGTTCTCCACAGCGTCTCCAGACTGTCAATCTTGGTGTTCTCTGGCAAATGCCAAACGTCCTGCACAGTGTTGGGCTGTAAGCGCAACCCCCACCTGTGGACGTCGGGCCCTCATACCACCCTCATGGAGTCTGTTTCTGACCGTTTGAGCAGACACATGCACATTTATGGCCTGCTGGAGGTCATTTTGCAGGGCTCTGGCAGTGCTCCTCCTGCTCCTCCTTGCACAAAGGCGGAGGTAGCGGTCCTGCTGCTGGGTTGTTGCCCTCCTACGGCCTCCTCCACGTCTCCTGATGTACTGGCCTGTCTCCTAGTAGCGCCTCCATGCTCTGGACACTACGCTGACAGACACAGCAAACCTTCTTGCCACAGCTCGCATTGATGTGCCATCCTGGATGAGCTGCACTACCTGAGCCACTTGTGTGGGTTGTAGACTCCGTCTCATGCTACCACTAGAGTGAAAGCACCACCAGCATTCAAAAGTTACCAAAACATCAGCCAGGAAGCATAGGAACTGAGAAGTGGTCTGTGGTCACCACCTGCAGAACCACTCCTTTATTGGGGGTGTCTTGCTAATTGCCTATAATTTCCACCTGTTGTCTATTCCATTTGCACAACAGCATGTGAAATGTATTGTCAATCAGTGTTGCTTCCTAAGTGGACAGTTTGATTTCACAGAAGTGTGATTGACTTGGAGTTACATTGTGTTGTTTAAGTGTTCCCTTTATTTTTTTGAGCAGTGTATTCATGATCTGCCTTTAATCCCGTAGGTTGGGAAAGCACACCAGTGTATCCTCATTCCTCACTGATGTCCTCTGTAGTGGAAGCTAGCTCTTTCATCTTCTGCCATTTCCACATGTAAAGTTCTAATCCCTCATCCCAATGACATTAAATCCACATTTAGAGCTTCTCAAAATGGTTGGTGGTGTACTATACTGTGGGACAGGGAGATGTAATGTGGTGTCTTCCTGTGGGACAGGGCGATGTAAAGTGTTGTCTTCCTGTGGGACAGGGCGATGTAACGTGTTGTCTTCCTGTGGGACTGTAAGTTGTAACAGAGATGAGATGACCACGGAAGGGGACACTATCTGTTCAAACAGGCCATCAGTGACTGTTCAGCCATGAAAAGGAGGTGTGACAGAATGGCATCAAATCGCCATCGATGCAACAATTCTGTCAATTACGTTTTGCTTTTGATGTGATGTGATTGGTCTGAAGCCAGATCCAAACTGGCTTCCCTTCACACTTTTTTTTGGTGCGCCAGGACCAATCACAGTTGCGCTTGCTCAGTTTAGCTCAACACTGATTGGCTATTCATTTAATAATTTTTTAATCAAGAGAGGTCAAATGCTCGCTGGCTTCCTTTACAGTCCATGCTAGGGACGGCAACAATGTCACACACACACTCAGACACGCACACACACACTCAGACACGCGAACACACAGACACGCACACACACACGCAAACAAACTCAGACACACTCAGACACACACATATACACACACACACACATATGGCACAGCATTCAGCTTAGTTCTGACTGTGTGTGTGTGTGTGTATGTCTGTGTGTGTGTGTCTGTGTCTGTGTCTGTGTGTGTGTGTGTCTGTCTGGGGGGGTATTCCAGAGGGAAAAGCTGCAGGGTGACAGACTGTAGCAATTAAAAAACCCAGAGCTGTGATCTAAAGACTGGTCAAGACCCTGCACCTGTGTATCGGATGTGTCATCCTGTCTGACCACAACATACAACTCTTCTATGTTCATCAATTTTATGTGGTTTAAGCTCTTTTTTTGTTCCATTTTTTTTATTTATTAGAATTTACTATGTTCTATTTTTTATTTTGCGTTGTTCATAGGACAAATCACCAGCATGTCAACGTTTATCAGATGTTTCAGTCGATTCAGGCGTCTGCACCACGTCAAGTTAAATCCACGGTCCATCTGTTGGACGTAGATATATCCCCCGAACCAATCTTTTTTGGAGGTTCCCCCTGTGGTGCTGCCCTTGTCCCTCGCCCTGTCTTGGTAGCGTGTTTACCCAGCATGCAGAGCTCCGATTGGGAATAATGAGCGGGGGGAAAACCTGGGGTCAGCTGGAGGACAACACTGTGGAGCTAGCCGAGGCTAAACCTGACATTTCCACTGCTCTGTCATTTTGTTTTGCTCTGCCTTCCCTACCACTCAGTCTCATTTAAAATGTTCTGTCCCCACACTAAGTCGGGCAAAAAATATTTTCCTGAATAATATTTCTACATGGATTATGTGTCGTGTGGAAGTTAGGGCTTCCCCCTGTTCTCCTTTTCATTTGAGTCCTATTGAGATGCAGGTGTCCAGGTGTCTAATCGGCATAAGTGACAGGGACATGGACAGAGACAGGGACAGAAACAGAAACAAACAGGGACATGGACAGAAACAGGGACAGAGACAGGGACAGGGACAGGGACAGAGACGGGGACATGGAAAGGGACATGGACAGAGACAGAGACATGGACATGGACAGAGACATGGACAGAACAGAATGTTACTGGGTTGTGTTAGAGACTGAATGTTACTGGGTTGTGTTAGAGACTGAATGTTACTGGGTTGTGTTAGAGACTGAATGTTACTGGGTTGTGTTTGAGACTGAGATGGGCAGAACAGAATGTTACTGGGTTGTGTTTGAGACTGAATGTTACTGGGTTGTGTTTGAGACTGAATGTTACTGGGTTGTGTTAGAGACTAAATGTTACTGGGTTATGTTTGAGACTGAGATGGGCAGAACAGAATGTTACTGGGTTGTGTTAGAGACTGAATGTTACTGGGTTGTGTTAGAGACTGAATGTTACTGGGTTGTGTTAGATACTGAATGTTACTGGGTTGTGTTAGAGACTGAGATGGGCAGAACAGAATGTTACTGGGTTGTGTTAGAGACTGAATGTTACTGGGTTGTGTTAGAGACTGAGATGGATGCGGTGATTGTGTCACACCCGTCCGTACACATTCAAAGGGACTTTATCTCTCTCCGACTCAGACAGCCAGCCCTGTACTGACCCTGTAGGATGCTGCCTGTTCAGCTGAACCATGACAGGGATATATATATAGACGGCATGGTACTTACACACACACTGAGATCCTCTGCCCACAGAAACAGCAGTAGTAATCTGGGTCAGACAGAGCCACAGAGTACGCTAGGAGCCAGAGAGAGAGAGACAGAGAGAGAGACAGAGAGAGAGAGAGAGAGAGACAGAGAGAGACAGAGAGAGACAGAGAGAGAGAGAAAGAGAGAGAGAGAGAGAGACAGAGACAGAGAGACGGATGGATAGAAAGAGGGCCACAGTTATAAAACTCCAGGCAAAGTCATCTAAAAGTTCACTGCTCTTCTTGTTACTGACCCAGAAAGCCCTAACTTATGGTTTACCAATATCTCCCCCCCCCCCCCCTTCTCTCTCTCTTTCTGTCTGGGCCCCCTTCATTTTGGCCTTGATTTGTTTTCCCCAATGCCCTCAAACAAACCCATTGTGTTCAGTTGGGCTGGCGTATTTCAATAGCTCACAGCTTGTTGACTGAACAATGGGAGGTCATGCAGCCTCGCTCCCCACACTGGGTTCCAGGGGCAGGCTGCTACGAGTGCTACATGACTTGGCATGTTTGGGCACAGACGCCCGCCCACGCACCCCCAGTCTGAAGTTGATTTATTTAGTAATGTGTGTGGGTTCTGGAGAGTTGGGCCGCCGGGAGCTGTCAGTGTCCCGCTGTTTTCGGATGCTTTTGTGACCCACCCAGGCCTTTCTCTCATCTGGGTTGTCCTCAGTGCTCCCTCGCCTCCCATCTTCGTAAAGATCCAAGCACTGTCCTCTCACAGCATAAAACCTCTCGATCTGTCACCCCTTTTCTTACCATTGATTTATTAGTTCTGCCGAGCTCCAAGCCCCCTGAGTGGTCTGTCCCAGTTTCCTGGAGAGAGGCTCACAAAACATGCCTTATCATGGACTGTACTGGAGGCATTCAGACACGGTTTGATCCAGTTCATCTCATCCCAGTACCTCATTGCTTTGCTAAGCTATCTTGACTATACATTGTGAAAAGTGAAAGCTATTGATTGATTGATTGCTATGACTTTGTGTTTTTTTATTTTTCAAACACATTCACTTTCTTGCCAGGAGCCAGTAATTCCCTTTCAAAACTGCTCTGCCAGATGTCAACCCCTCGGACAGTAATACAGCACAATAAGGAAATATTCTTCCCTCTAAACAAGTTATTTTTCCTCTATCCCTTTGGCACAAAGTCAAGGGAGCAAACGTAAAAATCTCTGCAATGTTACCATTCCGAGGCTGCGTTGAGACGGTGATTTATCAGTGACCCAAACTCTGCTCAGATAATCCATTGTGTCGCTGAGTTGTCGTGTCAAATGTAAATTTTCCTTGGGGCGTTGGCAGTCATAATGTAAGTAACCTAATTAATGTCCCTCGAACTCCCCTGAATGCCTCTGTCACTTTATATTCACTCAATGTAGAGGAGAGATTGACTTTATCAAATCAAATACAACTGGTGAATACAAGTGTAGAACTTACCGTGAAATGCTTACTTTCAAGCCCTTAATCAACAATGCTGTTATGGTTTTCTTGCGGTGAAGGAGAGGAGGACCAAAATGCAGCGTGGTTATTTTGATTCATGGTTGTTTAATAAAGAAACTACACATGATCAAAACAAGAAACGTAACGTGAAAACCTAAACAGCCTTATCTGGTGCAAACAAACACAGAGACAGGAACAATCACCCACGAACAAGAATATGGCTGCCTAAATATGGTTCCCAATCAGAGACAACGATAAACACCTGCCTCTGATTGAGAACCACTTCAGGCAACCATAGACTTTTCTAGAGAACCCCACTAAGCCACAATCCCAATACCTACGAAAACCCCAAGACAAAACACACCACATAATAAACCCATGTCACACCCTGGCCTGACCAAAATAATAAAGGAAACACAAAATACTAAGACCAAGGCGTGACAAATGCAGTTCAAGAAATAGAGTTAAGAAAAAATGTACTAAATTAACTCAAGTTTTAAAAAATTATAAACGAAAAAAGTAACACAAGAAAATTAGATAATAATAACCAGGCAATATACTGAGGGTACCGGTACCGAGTCAATGTGCGGGGGTAGAGGTTAGCTGTTCTCAACTGGCCTACCTGGTTAAATAAAGGTGTTCTCAACTGGCCTACCTGGTTAAATAAAGGTGAAATAAAATAAAATAAATAAATAGTCGAGGTAATTTGTAAAGTGACTAGACAATAAACATTCTCCTGAGGGAGAAAAGGTGTTGTCGTGACCTCTTCACATCTGTCTTGGTGTGTTTGGACCATGATAGTTTGTTGGTGATGTGGACACCAAGGAACTTGAAGCTCTCGACCCGCTCCACTTCAGCCCTGTCGATGTTAAATGGAGGCCTGTTCGGCCCGCCTTTTCCTGTAGTCCAAGATCAGCTCCTTTGTCTTGCTCACATTGAGGGAGAGGTTGTTGTCCTGGCACCTCACTGCCAGGTCTCTGACCTACTCCCTATAGGCTGTCATCAGCAAACTTAATGATGGTGTTTGAGTCATGCTTGGCCATGCAGTCGTGGGTGAACAGGGAGTACAGGATGGGACTAAGTACGCACCCCTGAGGGACCCAGTGTTGAGGATCAGCGTGTTGTTACATACCCTTACCACCTGGGGACAGCCCGTTACTAAGTCCAGGAGCCAGTTGCAGAGGGAGTTGTTTAGTCCCAGGGTCCTTAGCTTAGTGATGAGCTTTGTGTGTACTATGGTGTTGAACACTGAACAACATTCTAACATAGGTGTCCTTTTTGTACAGGTGGGAAAGGGCAGTGTGGAGTGCGATTGAGATTGCGTCATCCGTGGATCTGTTGGGGGTCGGTATGAAAATTGGAGTGGGTCTAGGGTTTCCGGCATGAGGGTGTTAATGTGAGCCATGACCTTTCAAAGCACTTCATGGCTACCGACGTGAGTGCTATGGGGCAGTAATAATTTAGGCAGGTTACCTTTGCTTTCTTGGGCACAGGGACTATGGTGGTCTGTTTGAAACATGTAAGTATTACAGACTCAGTCAGGGAGAGGTTGAAAATGTGAGTGAAGACACTTGCCTGTTGGGCTGCGCATGCTTTGACTACACGTTCTGGTAATCTGTCTGGCCCCTCGGCTTTGTGAATGTTGACCTGTTTATAGGTCTTACTCACATCGGCTGTGTAGAGCGTGATCACACAGTCGTCCGGAACAGCTGGTGCTCTCATACATGCTTCAGTGTTGCTTGCCTCGAAGCGAGCATAAAAGGCATTTAGCTTGTCTGGTAAGCTCGTGTCACTGGGCAGTTTGTGGCTGGATTTCCGTTTGTAGTCCGTAATAGTTTTCAAGCCCTGCCACATCCGACGAGCATCAGAGCCAGTGTAGTAGGATTCAATCTTAATCCTTTATTGACGCTTTGCTTGTTTGATAGTTCGTCTGAAGGCATAGTGGAATTTCTTATAAGCGTCCGGATTAGTGTTCCGTTCCTTGAAAGCGGCAGCTCTAGCCTTTAGCTCGATGCGGATGTTGCACTTATTGATGAATCTGGTGACCGAGGTGGTATACCCCTCCGTGCCATTGGATGAATTCCTGAACATATTCCAGTCTGTGCTAGTAAAACAGTCCTGTAGCGTAGCATCCGTGTCATCTGACCACTTCCGTATTGAGCGAGTTACTTGTACTTCCTGCTTTAGTTTTAGCTTGTAAGCAAGAATCAGGAGAATGGAATTATGGTCAGATTTGCCAAATGAAGGGCAAGGGAGAGATTTGTAGGCGTCTCTATGTGTTGAGTAAAGGTGGTCTAGCAAACAGAGTTTTTTTTCCCTCTGGTTGCACATGTGACGTGCTGGTACAAATTTTGTAAAACTGATTTAAGTTTGCCTGCATTAAAGTCCCCAACCACTAGGAGCGCCGCTTCTGGGTGATCATTTTCTTCTTTGCTTATGGCCTTATAGAGTTGGTTGAGGTCTTAGTGCCAGCTTCGTTTGTGGTGGTAAATAGACTGCTGCGGATATTACAGATGAGAACTCTCTTGGTAGATAGTGCAGTCTACATCTTATCATGAGGTATTTTACCTCAGGCGAGCAATACCTCGATACTTCTTTAATATTAGATATCGGGCACCAGCTGTTATTGACAAATTGACACACACCCCCGCCCCTTGTCATACCAGATGTAGCTGCTCTGTACTGCCGATGCACGGAGAAGCCAGTCAGCTCTATTTTATCTGTGTCGTCGTTTAGCCACGTCTCGGTGAAACATAAGATATTACCGTTTTTAATGTCCCGTTGGTAGGATAGTCTTAATCGTAGATCGTTCAGTTTGTTTGAGTATATCCTTCACTCCGGACTCATTAAAACCTCTTGATACTACCCATCCCGGATCCGGGAGCGTAATCATCGCCTGAAACTAATTAGCTAACGCAGCAGACATAAATATCCCTAGAAAATATTCCTATTCATGAACATCACAAATGAAATATATTGAGACACAGCTTAGCCTTTTGTTAATCACCCTGTCATCTCAGATTTTCAAAATATGCCCGGAAATTGCGGTCACCACAACTCCGAATTTTTTTCCAAATTAGCTCCATAACATCGACAGAAACATGGCAAACGTTGTTAGGCATTGAGTAATGATGAGAGAGATATTGTCTCTAGAGATGTTTAAACCAGGTGATGTCATCGCATATGTAGGAGGTGGAACAACATGGTTGGTTAAGGCATATTGGCGATTCAGACAGTTAGCAGGCCGATGCTAACAAGCTAATAGTTAGTAGGCCGGAGCTAAACAAGCTAGCAGTTAGTAGACTGGGGCAAGCTAGCAGTTAGCAGGCCGGGTTAGCAAGCAAGCAGTTATCAGGGGCTAGCAGTTAGCAGACCGGGTTAGCAAGCAAGCAGTTAGCAGGGGCTATCAGTTAGCAGACCGGGCAGGCAAGCTAGCAGTTAGCAGACCGGGTTAGCAAGCAAGCAGATAGCAGGGGCTAGCAAGTTAGCCTTTGGGGGACGTCGCGATGGGGGTAAGTCTGTTTTTGCCTCTTCGTGCGGTAACGTCGATAGACCAGTCGTGGAATTAGTAGGGTTCCAAGTAGCTCTAGGTAGCTAGCAGGTAGCAGCGCCTGAGGGGCCTGTTGGAGTCCTCGGGCAGATTATGTCGGTATTCCAGTCGTAGGGGATCTGCGGGGTTCCGTGCCCCGTACCGGCTGTAGAAGGGTTCCGGATATTGTAGCCCAGGAGTATGCTTCGGTGGTAGCACAGGAGCCCTGGCCGGGCTAGCTTCAAGCTAATTGGTGCTTGCTCTGGGATGGAAATGCTAGCCAGGAGTAGTCATCCGGGATTGCGGTTAGCTAGATGTGAAGATCCAGTTGAAAATGTTCAGTTTGTAAATATAAATACTTTAGAAAAAGCAGATCCACGCCACGTTGGGTGAGGCGGGTTGCAGGAGAGTATTTAGAAGTTGAGGTTTAGCAAAATATTTTAAAAGATATGCAAAGAAAAAGATGTAAAACGATATATACAAGGGACACGACAGGACAAAGACGTCTGACTGCTACGCCATCTTGGATTTGATTACTACATAGAGCCATTACTACAATGAACTCTATTCCACATCAAGTAACTGATGCAAGCAGTAGAATCAGATGTAAAAAAAAAAAAAAAAAAAGATAAAGATAAAAATACACCTTATGGAACAGCGGGGACTGTGAAGAGACACAGACACATGTGGCCTGAGGGAACACACTTCATGTGTTGTGAAATGTAATGTTGTTTTAATTGTATATAACTGCCTTAATGTAGCTGGACACCAGGAAGAGTAGCTGCAGCCTTAGCAGGAACTAATGGGGATCCTTAATAAACCCCAGGAAGAGTAGCTGCTGCCTTGACAGGAACTAATGGGGATCCTTAATAAACCCCAGGAAGAGTAGCTGCTGCCTTGACAGGAACTAATGGGGATCCTTAATAAACTCCAGAAAGTAGCTGCTGCCTTGACTGGAACTAATGGGGATCCATAATAAACCCCAGGAAGAGTAGCTGCTGCCTTGACAGGAACTAATGGGGATCCTTAATAAACCCCAGAAAGAGTAGCTGCTGTCTTGACAGGAACTAATGGGGATCCATAATAAATCCCAGGAAGAGTAGCTGCTGTCTTGACAGGAACTAATGGGGATCCATAATAAACCCCAGGAAGAGTAGCTGTTGTCTTGGCAGGAACTAATGCGGCTCCATGATAAACCCCAGGAAGAGTAGCTGCTGCCTTGACAGGAACTAATGGGGATCCTTAATAAACCCCAGGAAGAGTAGCTGCTGCCTTGACAGGAACTAATGGGGATCCTTAATAAACTCCAGAAAGTAGCTGCTGCCTTGACTGGAACTAATGGGGATCCATAATAAACCCCAGGAAGAGTAGCTGCTGCCTTGACAGGAACTAATGGGGATCCTTAATAAACCCCAGAAAGAGTAGCTGCTGCCTTGACAGGAACTAATGGGGATCCATAATAAACCCCAGGAAGAGTAGCTGTTGTCTTGACAGGAACTAATGGGGATCCTTAATAAACTCCAGGAAGAGTAGCTGCTGCCTTAGCGGGAACTAATGGGGGTCCATAATAAACCCCAGGAAGAGTAGCTGCTGTCTTGACAGGAACTAATGGGGATCCATAATAAATCCCAGGAAGAGTAGCTGTTGTCTTGGCAGGAACTAATGCGGCTCCATAATAAACCCAAGGAAGAGTAGCTGCTGCCTTGGCAGGAACTAATGGGGATCCTTAATAAACTCCAGAAAGTAGCTGCTGCCTTGACTGGAACTAATGGGGATCCATAATAAACCCCAGGAAGAGTAGCTGCTGCCTTGACAGGAACTAATGGGGATCCTTAATAAACCCCAGAAAGAGTAGCTGCTGCCTTGACAGGAACTAATGGGGATCCATAATAAACCCCAGGAAGAGTAGCTGTTGTCTTGACAGGAACTAATGGGGATCCTTAATAAACTCCAGGAAGAGTAGCTGCTGCCTTAGCAGGAACTAATGGGGGTCCATAATAAACCCCAGGAAGAGTAGCTGCTGTCTTGGCAGGAACTAATGGGGATCCATAATAAACCCCAGGAAGAGTAGCCGCTGCCTTAGCAGGAACTAATGGGGATCAATAATAAACCCCAGGAGGAGTAGCTGCTACCATAGCAGGAACTAATTGAGATCAATAATAAACCCCAGGAGGAGTAGCTGCTGCCTTGGCAGGAACTAATGGGGATCAATAATAAATTAACAAATACAAACAGCCTATCTGGTTCAACTCTTTGTGTCTTGTCTTGTCTCTCTGAATAGGTTAATGTATTATCGAACTCTGAGCCACACTCACACACACACACACACACCCACACACACAGAAACATGTGAGGACACACCGGTGCTTTCGAATTAATCAGTGCCCTCTCTGACCGACGAAAAGTCCCGTGGCCCGTCTGGGAAGTCCAAATTCCCCCTGCCTGCCCCCCTGTCTGGCTTTTGGATGCGGCAGGGCTGTGTTTATGACTTTGGGTGTCGTCCTGTCCACCCGCTTCACTGTCACCCTCTCTGTAACTGCGGGATACGGGGGGGGGGGGGTGCTCTCTCTCACAACGGCCAAATAACAGGCACATCGGATCTGGCGATCAGGCGGAGGGCCTAGATAGTGGAGTTAGGATCCAAAGCCCTGGGATGGGGGCGGTGGGGCGGGGGGGGGCAGAACCAGTCACAGACAGGGAGACGTCACCACGGCCCAGGCTACTGCAGCCACTGATCATCACAGAGCTACTGCTTACACAGAGATACAGCTGAGACTGCACTGGAAAGAGAGAGAGGGGCTAGAGAATTACCAATATCAAATGCTGTTTTAGATTTAACAGGCTTGTTATATATTTATGTAGTGGAAAATACAGGTGAGTGAGTGAGGTTTTTGTGCTTGTTCTGTACAGTGAGTGGGGGGGGGGGGGGGTTTGCGGTGTGTTGCCAGAGAGTGGAACTAATGTGAGGTGATCTGTGTTCCCGACACTTCAGGTTCTAATGTGACACCGGGGGGACAGATATCAGCTTCGCGCCCAGAACCACAGGGGGAAGTGCGTCCAAACTCGGCAGAGCACCAGGTCTTTGCAGCAACAGATTTCCTCTCAGGTAAGACACCTGATACTGCACTATTGTACATTAAATCATGTTTATCCTGAACCATATCTTATATATTGATTTGGAAAGCTAGTTGAGATTTAAACTCAACTCCTACAGGTGTGACTGAAGTGATGTGCTGTTCACCCTTAAAGAGATGTGTTGTTCACCCTTAAAGAGATGTTGTTCACCCTTAAAGAGATGTGTTGTTCACCCTTAAAGAGATGTGTTGTTCACCCTTAAAGAGATGTTGTTCACCCTTAAAGAGATGTGTTGTTCACCCTTAAAGAGATGTTGTTCACCCTTAAAGAGATGTGTTGTTCACCCTTAAAGAGATGTGTTGTTCACCCTTAAAGAGATGTGTTGTTCACCCTTAAAGAGATGTGTTGTTCACCCTTAAAGAGATGTTGTTCACCCTTAAAGAGATGTTGTTCACCCTTAAAGAGATGTGTTGTTCACCCTTAAAGAGATGTTGTTCACCCTTAAAGAGATGTTGTTCACCCTTAAAGAGATGTGTTGTTCACCCTTAAAGAGATGTGTTGTTCACCCTTAAAGAGATGTTGTTCACCCTTAAAGAGATGTGTTGTTCACCCTTAAAGAGATGTTGTTCACCCTTAAAGAGATGTGTTGTTCACCCTTAAAGAGATGTTGTTCACCCTTAAAGAGATGTGTTGTTCACCCTTAAAGAGATGTTGTTCACCCTTAAAGAGATGTTGTTCACCCTTAAAGAGATGTTGTTCACCCTTAAAGAGATGTTGTTCACCCTTAAAGAGATGTGTTGTTCACCCTTAAAGAGATGTGTTGTTCACCCTTAAAGAGATGTTGTTCACCCTTAAAGAGATGTGTTGTTCACCCTTAAAGAGATGTGTTGTTCACCCTTAAAGAGAGTACTGTACTGTTCAGTTTGGAGTGGAAGGTCTCATGCTTAGTCACACCCACCTCTCTCTCTTTCTCGCTCTTTCTCTCACTCTTTCTCTCGCTCCCTCTTTCCTTCCCTTTCTCTTTCTCTTTATCTCTCTCCCTCTATTTCCCCTCTCTGATCCTGTTATTCATGCGCTTTCCTCTGCCCCCCCTCCCTTCCCTCCCTCTATCTCTCTCCCTCTCTCTCTGTCCAGGCTCCATGGCGGGCGTCCCTGATCAGTGGAGCTCCCAGCCCAACATCCCGCCCCAGATGATGGATAGTGGTCTGATAAGAGATTCCTCAGGTAGAGTCTTTGATTCAATTGTCAATACTTGAGCTACACACATCCTACATGCTTTTGCCAGAATAATACCATGCCATCCATCAGAAACACTTCACTCCGGTCATAATTAGTTATGCAGATTTTAATTCAATTTTAACGTCAAATGACGTATACAATCACACGATAAGAATACGTGCTGGCTAAAAAAAGATTGTAAACTGAGTGTAATACATTACAAAGACTATGCAATGAATGTAAAACATGTATTTATAAACTGGGTGGTTTGAGCCCTGAATGCTGATTGGCTGACAGCCGTGGTATATCAGACCGTATAACACGGGAATTACAAAACATGAATTTTTACTGTTCTGATTACGTTGGTAAGCTGTTTATAATAGCAATAAGGCACCTCAAAGGGTTGTGGTATATGACCAATATACCACGGCTAAGGGCTGTATCCAGGCACTCCACATCTTGTAGTCCATAAGAACAGCTGTGGTATTTTGGCCATATACCACATCCCCTTGGGCCTTATTGCTATTATAAACTGGGTGCCATACTACAGAGTATTTACTTAGTGCCCCTTGAGCTGACCATGCTCTGTTTTGCCACATTGGTGGCTTAGGAGTTGTGACTGGCCTAATTTGTGCTGGTCTGAGAGTTATGGGCTGAGTTGAGTTGTGCGTCTACGATGCCAGCTGCGGCAGATACAACCCCACCACAGCCTAATGGCATTTGTCATCTCGGTACGACTGAATCACTGCTGTAGGGCTAGTCACTCAAAGACACACACAGACACATAAACACACAAAAGGGAACACACGCACGGAATTCTCATTACTGCTGCGTTTCCCAAACTCGGTCCTGGGGACTCCAAGGGAGGCACGTTTTGGTTTTTGGCCTAGCACTACACAGCTGATTAAAATAACCAACTAATCATCAAGCTTTGATTATTTGAATCAGCTGTGTAGTGTTAAGAGCAACAACTATAACGTGCCCCCCTTAGGGACCCCAGGACAGAGTTTTGGAAACACTGCATTACTGTGTCACTTTCTTGCTGTCTGTGACATTTTGGACTGCACTTGCCTCAGAAAGTGTTGCTAGGCAGTCCTGACTCAGGGACACTTATTGATGAATAGAACTCCATTTTCACATCTCTGTCCCTCGTTTCTGCATCTGAAAGGCCTCGTTCTACATTAATCATCTTTCGAACTTTCCTCAATGAGCTCTTCAGATTGATAACGTCTCGTTCTGTCTGCGTGTGCGATGACTAATGTTCAACCTGTTCATTGGGCTCTCAGAGGTTGATCTAAGCTCTGATTGGTCCTGGTCTGTGTGACATTTGTCTGACTCTGTATCGGGATCAGTTCAAAGCGGCTTTGGGCCTGTATTTACAACGCATCTCAGACTAGAAGTGCTGATCTAGAATCAGTTTTGTCTTATAGATCACAATGAATAGGATTACATGGACAGAGGTGGGGCTGATCCTAGATCATACTACTCTGAGACCCTTGGCGAGTACGGATGCTGATTGCATCTCTGTGTGGCAGGTTTCTCCCAGCATGCCATGGGGGTGAATATGGACATGGGGATGGCTCTACTGTCAGCAAAGAGGCCTCCCAGCATCGCTGAGCACCAGACGCCCAAGGACATGTCTACAGGTAGAGGGAAATACACACTAAGACACACACATATCAATAACAGTACCTACCTCAGTGCCAAGTTACGTACCTCTCAGTACCTACCAACATCTTAAGCCAGCTCTTAGGGCCTATGTGTATGTCTTTCAGTATGTCTGCCTCTGTCTGCCTGTCTGTCTCTGTCTGTCTGTCTGCCTCTGTCTGCCTGTCTGCCTCTGTCTGTCTGTCTGCCTCTGTCTGCCTGTCTGCCTCTGTCTGTCTGTCTGCCTCTGTCTGCCTCTGTCTGCCTCTCTGTCTGCCTCTCTGTCTGCCTGTCTGTCTGTCTGTCTGTCTGTCTGTCTGTCTGTCTGTCTGTCTGTCTCTCTCTCTCTCTCTCTCTCTCTCTCTCTCTCTCTCTCTCTCTCTCTCTCTGTCTGTTTCCTATTGGGCATGCATGTATGGCATTTGTAAAAGTCAATATGCAAACTAGAGGGTGTGCCACAAATCCTGAATAGCCGTTGCCATCTGTCAGCCCGGTCCATCCCCTCAGCCAACTTATCTATCTGAATATCTCATCATACCGGTGCCGGTATACTCAGCGGCATCCAGCCCCTACCCCTCCTCCATACCTCATGCCCAGTTCAGTTGATGAGGTCTGGGTTTTGGCTGAGGGCTTTATGGGCTTAGAGCATCAGGAATACCCCCTCCTGTGGGGTTCATCTCCCAGTCCCACCCCAACTCCACTCCCGTGTAGACTAGACTAGAGCGTCCTCACACGGGGCACCAACGGCAGGGTAGCCTAGTGGTTAGAGCGTTGGACTCGTAACCGGAAGGTTGCAAGTTCAAATCCCGAGCTGACAAGGTACAAATCTGTCGTTCTGCCCCTGAACAGGCAGTTAACCCACTGAACCTAGGCCGTCATTGAAAATAAGAATTTGTTCTTAACTGACTTGCCTGGTTAAATAAAGGTCAAATTAAAAAATTAAAATGGAACTTCTTTGCTAATACCCTCTCTTGTCCACTGAGTGGCGCTATAGCTAGAGCTGTGGTTCTCTCACGCCTCTCACCGGGGGAAACCCCTGCTGGGAATACCTTACACCGTAGACCTTCCGATGATATAGAATACTGTATGTCATAATATTGTGGCTATTGTCACTCAGCATTCTCCTAATACCCCAGGGTTCACATGGCTATAGCACAACTAAGACCCAGTGTTAGATTACTACGCAGGAAGTGGTCTGTACCATGTCCCAGTGTTAGGTTACTACACAGGAAGTGGTCTGTACCGTGTCCCAGTGTTAGGTTACTACACAGGAAGTGGTCTGTACCGTGTCCCAGTGTTAAGATACTACACAGGAAGTGGTCTGTACCGTGTCCCAGTGTTAGGTTACTACACAGGAAGTGGTCTGTACCGTGTCCCAGTGTTAAGTTACTACACAGGAAGTGGTCTGTACCGTGTCCCAGTGTTAGGTTACTACACAGGAAGTGGTCTGTACCGTGTCCCAGTGTTAGGTTACTACACAGGAAGTGGTCTGTACCGTGTCCCAGTGTTAAGTTACTACACAGGAAGTGGTCTGTACCGTGTCCCAGTGTTAGGTTACTACGCAGGAAGTGGTCTGTACCGTGTCCCAGTGTTAGGTTACTACGCAGGAAGTGGTCTGTACCGTGTCACAGTGTTAGGTTACTACGCAGGAAGTGGTCTGTACCGTGTCCCAGTGTTAGGTTACTACGCAGGAAGTGGTCTGTACCGTGTCACAGTGTTAGGTTACTACACAGGAAGTGGTCTGTACCGTGTCACAGTGTTAGGTTACTACGCAGGAAGTGGTCTGTACCGTGTCCCAGTGTTAGGTTACTACACAGGAAGTGGTCTGTACCGTGTCCCAGTGTTAGGTTACTACACAGGAAGTGGTCTGTACCGTGTCCCAGTGTTAGGTTACTACACAGGAAGTGGTCTGTACCGTGTCCCAGTGTTAAGTTACTACACAGGAAGTGGTCTGTACCGTGTCCCAGTGTTAGGTTACTACACAGGAAGTGGTCTGTACCGTGTCCCAGTGTTAGGTTACTACACAGGAAGTGGTCTGTACTGTGTCCCAGTGTTAAGTTACTACACAGGAAGTGGTCTGTACCGTGTCCCAGTGTTAGGTTACTACACAGGAAGTGGTCTGTACCATGTCCCACTAGCCTGTTTGTGTGAAAGAGTTGTAGGATGCAAACAGATTGAAAGCCTGAGGGTGAAAGATAAACTTTGCAGGCATCCTGCCTCTGGAATGAATCCAGACTCCAGAGCTTGGCTGTGTTGTAGAGAATAATTCATTCGGGAACTCGATATGGCAAAACTAATTTGATCAGTACAATATCTGAATGCGTATTGCGTTCATGTTTATCCCTGAAAGACCCTTCTTGCTAGTGAGGGGGGAAAAAGTGTCCTGGCTGTTATGACTCAACAATGCAGCACACCCCTCCCTCGTCAGAGACACTCTAACTCATGGGAAGCATAACAACCACAACAATTAGCAAACAAAACATCCTCTGCTGCAGAAGTCATTGCGTATTAAATGTGTCACGTCTTAGTCATGGTTATGGTGAGCTGCCTTATGTTTCCCAATGTTACCGTTAGTGTGTGCGCTGAGCGAGGTTGCGAGGAGAAGTGCTCGGAACCAAGTGGAACAGAAGTGTTTCAGTGACTCCCAGTACATGCCAAATGACATTCTTCCGCTGCATTTGTCATGGAGCCAGGGATGCTGTACCACATCAAACCATGGTTCTGTACATAGAGAGAACCACAACGGCCACCTTCCTGTTGCTGTTCACCACATTAACAGCTCTCCAGAGCTTCGAGGGAACGGCTCTAAGTGCTGCTTTACTGTCACCCTTCTCTGCTCTAACATATTGTGTGTGTGTGTGTGTGTGTGTGTGTGTGTGTGTGTGTGTGTGTGTGTGTGTGTGTGTGTGTGTGTGTGTGTGTGTGTGTGTGTGTGTGTGTGTGTTTGTGTGTGTGTGTGGGGTTGATTCATGTAAAAATATGACTAGAGAGAGAGAAACGTTATAGGGCACCACAAAGAGATGCTCCGTTAGAGTTCCACCAATCAGAGAGACAACCGAGGCACATTGATCCAGCCTTGGGTAATCATTCCTCTAAATCCCATCCCCCTCCATCGCTCCATTCCTCCATCCCTCCATTCCTCCTCTCCTCAGAACGAGCACAGCTTTACTGAGCAACTTGGCAGCACGGGGTTCTAGAATTTAACTAGCTACCTCATCATTCCAAACAGTCCGGAAAAAGAATCAATCCTGTATCAATCAAGATATGATTGACCTTAATGGATGGCTATACTGTACATTATAAACTGGGTGGTTCGGGTCCTGAATGCTGATTGGCTGACAGCCGTGGTATATCAAACCGTATACCACGTGTATGACAAAACATGTATTTTTTTTACAGCTCTAATTACGTTGGTAACCAGTTTATAATAGCAATAAGGCACCTCAGGGGGGTTGTGATATATGGCCAATATACCACGGCTAAGAGCTGTGTCCAGGCACGCCACATTGACCGTGATATATTGACCATATACCACACCCCTTCTGGCCTTATTGCTTAAATAAAACTCTACGTCTGATTTACTGCACAATGTTGTTCTCGAAATGTACAAAGATATTTTGTGTTTCCTGCTTTTCAAAGCTGTTTTTATGTTTGTGCATGGTACTGTGTATTGTACTGTGCCTGTTTCTGTGTACTTGACCAATACCTGTGTTTATGTTTGTATTTCTTGCATTCAATCACCCACACACTATGAACACACTTTGAAATAAACACATCTTTCTCCCCCTCCTAAAATCCCATTCAGTACTCCAGCATGTCCCTAGGGTAACACTGAGTCACAGTATCACCCTTAAATCCCTCCCTGTGACTATTCATTCACACAGGAGAACAAAGGCAACGGGCCAATTAGAATGCCTGATTTAAACCCATGGTGCATTTTGAGTGTTCAGTGGCAAGTTATAAGTTGCAGCGGCCCCCGTACAGAGCCAGTTCAGTTATGTTGAATGGACCTCCAATGAGCGTCCACAGCTGCACACTGTGACTGCTACTACTCTCATGTCTTAGACTGCACTGTTGAATATGGTTTTGAGCCCTTTGAAGTGCACGCTTTTGTCTGGATGAGAAATGCTTTGCGAGAGGGAGTGAAAGAGTGAGTACAGTGTCTTTTGGAAAGTATTCAGACCCCTTGACTTTTTCCACATTTTGCTATGTTACAGCCTTATTCTAAAATGGATATCAACAAAAAAAATCCTCAGCAATCTACACACAGTAATAATGACAAAGCGAAAACAGTTATTTTTTTAATACAAAAATGTAA
Organism: Oncorhynchus clarkii lewisi; assembly: GCF_045791955.1. NCBI lineage: Eukaryota > Metazoa > Chordata > Actinopteri > Salmoniformes > Salmonidae > Oncorhynchus > Oncorhynchus clarkii. Next base: position 19,727 of record NW_027261082.1, read on the forward strand.
ACAGAAATACCTCATTTACAAACGTATTCAGACCCTTTGCTATGAGACTATAAATTGAGCTCACGTGCATCCTGTTTCCATTGATCATCCTTGAGATGTTACTACAACTTGTTTGGAGTCCACCTGTGGAAAATTCAACTGATTGGACATGATTTGGAAAGGCACACACCTGTCTATATAAGGTCCCACAGTTGACAGTGCATGTCAAAGCCAACACCAAGCCGTGAGGTTGAAGGAATTGTCAATAGAGCCCTGAGAGAGGATTGTGTCAAGGCACAGATCTGGGGAAGGGTACCAAAACATGTCTCCAGCATTGAAGGTCCCCAAGAACACAGTGGCCTCCATCATTCATAAATGGAAGAAGTTTAGAACCACGAGACTCTTACTAGAGCAGGCCGCACGGCCAAACTGAGCAATCGGGGAAGAAGGGCCTTGGTCAGGGAAGTGACCAAGAACCCGATGGTCACTCTGACAGAGCTCTAGAGTTCCTCTGTGGAGATGGGAGAACCTTCCAGAAGGACAACCATCTCTGCAGCCCTCCACCAATCAGGCCTTTATGGTAGAGTGACCAGATGGAAACCACTCTTCAGTAAAATGCTCATGACAGTCCACTTGGAGTTTGCCTGAAGGCACCTAAAGACTCTCAGACCGTTAGAAACAAGATTCTCTGGTCCGATGAAACCAAGATTGAACTCTTTGCCCTGAATGCCAAGCGTCACGTCTGGAGGAAACCTGTCACAATCACTACGGTAAAGCATGGTGGTGGCAGCATCATGCTGTGGGGATGTTTTTCAGTGGCAGAGACTGGGAGACTAGTCAGGGTCGAGGGGAAATGAATGGAGCAAAGTACAGAGAGATCCTTGATGAAAAATTGCCCCAGAGTGCTCAGGACCTCAGACTGGGGAGAAGGTTCACCTTCTAACAGGACAACGACCATAAGCACACAGCCAAGACAACGCAGGAGTGGCTTCGGAACAAGTCTCTGAATGTCCTTGAGTGGCCCAGCCAGAGCCCTTACTTGAACTTGTGCAGCGATGCTCCCCATCCAACCTGACAGAGCTTGAGGAGATCTGCAGAGAAGAATGGGAGAAACTCCCCAAATACAGGTGTGCCAAGCTTGTAGGGTCATACCCAAGAAGACTCGAGGCTGTAATCGCTGCCAAATGTGCTTCAACAAAGTACTGAGTAAAGGGTCTGAATACTTATGTAAACGTAATATATATATATACTTTTATTGTTATAAATTTGCAAACATTTCTAAAAACCTGTTTTTGCTTTGTCATTTTGGTTGTATTGTGTGTAGATTGATGAGAGAAAAAAACACAATTGAATCCAGTTTAGAATAAGGCTGTAACGTAACAAAATGTGGAAAAAGTCCAGGCGTCTGAATACTTATGCACTGTACATGCCTGCTTTAAACTCTCTTCCCTCTTCACAAACAAGGTGCCCTGGGCGATGGCTGGACAGACAAGGTTTGCATTCCCACCGACCTGCCGTTCACCCCAAGCTTCTCCACAATGATCAGTCACCGTGCAAGCCACCTGGCGGCCAGCCCCGAGGACCTTCCTGACTGTGGCTGGCCCCACCAAGAGGCCTTGGCCATGGGGGAGGAGATGGAGAGCAACGAGGGAAATGACTGCAAACAACAACAACAGCAGAAGAAGAAGAAGAAGAGGAGGCCCCGAAACGAGGTGTACGACAGGGGCCAACCGGAGACTCAGGCTGAGAACACAATCCCGTCAGAGGGCCACCACAGGGTCACCCCCCGGAAGGACAGGGACAGGATGGTGGGGGGCTGGGAGCGGGAAGAGCCAGGGAGGAGTGGAGGCAGGGGAAAGAGGGGCAAGAGCAGGAAGAATCTTCCAGAAGAGTGGGGAGTCACAGCCGAGCCCTTCGTGCCCTCCTCTGCCGCTCACCTCCCTGAGGGGGTGTTAGACCAACTAGCGCCCCCCATCGTCCACCCCTGGCGCCTGGAGAACCCCTGCTCTAGCATGGGTGACATGGGGCTGATCCCTGCCAGTGAAGACCTCTTCCCTTCATCTCTCACCCAGAATCTGTTCCCTCTCATGGCCCCAACCTCCCCTCCACCTGCCATGGGCTGCGATCTCCTGCCTACCACCCCCGTCTCCATCCCCACCAGTCAGGGAGATTTCTCGCCCAGAGGCTCCTTCCCCACGTGTCCTGGAGACCCATTCACCGCCAGCTACCAAGACCTGCTTATGGATACAGAGACTGCCAGCCTGGGTAATGACAAAGAGGCTTTCTCCCCAACTTTTTCCCTAGTTCATGAGTCAGGGGTCAAAGTGATGTTTGATCATGACACCTCAATGCAGGATGTCCATATTGAAGATGCTGTGAGTTTTAGCCCCCCCCACCAACCAGATAGTGGCCTATCACCATTGGAGAAGCCTAGTGAGCTCACAGCGACCGCACCCCCTTTCTCCCCCTCCGACAGCTCCTGGCTCATCAACGACTACCACTTCAACAACAACTGCTTTGAGTTCAGTGACATCAGTCCAGGGCACTCCCTACCTGTGGGCCTGGCCTTCGACACACCCAGTCCAGTCCCGCTCCGCTCCCCCAAAACCGTGCCTGAATTCTACCCCAGGAGGGGCAAAAAGGCCAAATCCCCATCACAGAAGATACCCAAGAAGTCCCGCTCCTCCTCTTCCTCCTCCACCAAAAGCCCCACCTCACCAGGTTCCAGTCTGAACCCCACCGCCCAGTCCTTCTTCCCCTGCTTCGCCAAACCCACAGAGCCCCTCACCGTGGTGGTGGCCCCAATGTCTGAAGGTTTGTTGCAGTGGCGTGTGATGTTCACCAGGAGGATTAGAGGAGTCGACCAATACCTTGCATGGGCATGTGGCTCTACGGCTGGGCTGGGACCGACCCAATAGCCCAGTCTAGACAGCCTGACTGACTAACTAAGAAACACCCTGTCCGAGGGGCGTGGTTTGGCTTTTTGGGGGAGTTTCCTCTTACCCACAAGGCACTGCTGCGTCTGGGCAGTGCTGGAGTGTTCTCATTAACCCTGTGTGGTCCAGGGTGTGCTACTAACTACCACACACACTCACCACATTGCGGTGTCACCAGTTTCACTGGCATTTTCTTTCATCACCAAACCTCTCTCTCTCTTTCTGTCTTCCTTTCTGCTGTGTCCCGGTGTCTCTCTTAGTCTAGTATGTTGAAGGTCCATGACTTCTTCATGTCTTCTTAACCTCTCTGTTGAATTAAACATTTTTTCCCTCCACTCTGTCTCTTCTATAGCTAACATTTAGTTCAGAGAGGAGCCTCTAAACAGTTCTCTGTTGATGTTTTGTCCAAACCACTGCCATGCATGACCGCTCACTAACCAAAAACATGTCTGAATGAATATACACTCAAATCAGGTCACATGTTGATTGTTATTACCTCTTTCTTTCGTTCCATGTCCTGCCGATTCCCTTCTGCCTCCACGACGGCCACCACAACAGGTGAGTCAGGAAATCTATGTGATCTTTATGGGCGTAGATTGTGGGAAATAGATTGTGGAACATTGTTTAAATAGATTGTAGGAAAGTCTTGCGTTGCAATGCGCCACAGTGACACAAACCCCTTCAAGACAGGGCTAGACAGGGCTGAAAACAGATGGCTTGAGGCTGAATCCATGGATAAATCAATGTGATAAGTCTGTCAGGGATTGCAGGTGCTGTGACTATGTCCAGGCCAGGGTAGATATATACTGTATTCAGCGACAGGCAGGGGACACTAGGACATGAAAGTGGAATATAGAATAGTATTGAGAGAGATGTTGTTTGTTGTTGAGAGATGTAGGACCAGATGTAGGACCAGATGCTGTTGGAAGTGGTGTTGGAGGGCCAGTAGGAGGCACTATTTCCTCTGGTCGAAAAAGAAAAGATTGCCCCAGGGCAGTGATTGGGGATGTTGCCCTGTGTAGGGTGCTGTCTTTCAGATGGGACATTAACCAGGTCTCCTGACTCTCTGTGGTCACTAAAGATCCCATGGTACTCCTTGTAAGAGTAGGGGGTGTTAACCCCGGTGTCCTGGCTAAATTCCCGATCTGGCCCTCATACCATCATGGTCACCTAATCATCCCCATCCTACAATTGTCTCATTCATCCTCCCTTGTAACTATCCCCAGGTTGTTACTGTAAATGAGAATGTGTTCTCAATCAACTTACCAGGTAAAAAATGAAAGAATCCAGATGTAGGCTAGAATCCCTTGAGTCTCCTGGGGTGTTCTGTGTGCTCTCTCTGAGGGCTGGGAGGGCTGAGTGAAGGTTAGCCAGAACCCCCCCCCCCACAAAGTCCCGTACATAAGCTGCCATATTCAGACCCAGAGAATAAAGAGAAAACAATAACTTTAAAAAATTAATCAATGTATTATTCTTGTGTCATTTATACGCTACATTGAGGTTTTTATTTCATTATTTTAGGCTCTCTGACCTTAGTGCATAAGTCTAAACTTTGAGGCCTAACTGTAGGCTTACACACGCCAAACAGCCTACACACGCCAAACAGCCTACACACGCCAAACAGCCTACACACGCCAAACAGCCTACACACGCCAAACAGCCTACACACGCCAAACAGCCTACACACGCCAAACAGCCTACACACGCCAAACAGCCTACACACGCCAAACAGCCTACACACACCAAACAGCCTACACACGCCAAACAGCCTACACACGCCAAACAGCCTACACACCAAATGGTTTTGGGAGCGGGCAGATAACTTAACGGAGATCCACAGAGGCAAAAAGGACAAATGTTGGAGTTTAATTCAATAAGAGAAAAGCTGCAAAAGTAGAGTTGAAAATAAATTGAAGGGAAGGCCAGAAAAATAATGTTTGGGAAAGATTTGGTGAAGTGGCAAAAGAGGATTATGCGTGATGATTGTGAGGCGCTATACAAATTTGACAGTCACAAGACGGGGACTTCCAATAGTCCTGTGGCACGTCAACTGTAGCCTACTGTTCCGATGGGTTAAATGGAATCTGATGGAATCTGAAATATGGACCTTGACTGTAGGTCAGTGGTGGAAAAAGTACCCAATTGTCATACTTGAGTAAAAGTAAAGATACCTTCATAGAAAATGACTCAAGAAAAAGTGAAAGTCACCAAGTAAAATATTACCAAGTCAAAAGTAAATGTAATTGCTAAAATATACTTAAATATCAAAAGTGATAGTTAAAGTAAGAAGTCATTTAATATTCCTTATATTATATTAAGCAAACAAGACAGCCCCATTTTCTTGTTTTTATTTTATTTACAGATAGCCAGGGGCACACGCCAACACTCAGACATCATTTACAGATAGCCAGGGGCACACGCCAACACTCAGACATCTTTTACAGATAGCCAGGGGCACACGCCAACACTCAGACATCTTTTACAGATAGCCAGGGGCACACTCCAACACTCATTTACAGACAAAGCATTTGTGTTTAGTGAGTCTGTCAGATCAGAGGCAGTAAGGATGACCAGGGATGTTCTCTTGATAAGTGCGTGAATTAGACCATTTTCCTGTCCTGCTAAGCATTCAGAATGTAACCAGTACTTTTGGGTGTCAGGGAAAATGTATGGAGTAAAAAGTACATTATTTTCTTTAGAAATGTAGTGAAGTAAAAGTTGTCAGAAATATAAATAGTGAAGTACAGATACCCATAAAAACTACTTAAGTAATACTTTAAAGTATTTTTATTTAAGTAATACTTTAAAGTATTTTTATTTAAGTAGTACTTTAAAGTATTTTTATTTAAGTAGTACTTTAAAGTATTTTTATTTAAGTAGTACTTTAAAGTATTTTTATTTAAGTAGTACTTTAAAGTACTTTACACCACTGCTGTAAGTCTTAAAACCTCTCACATAGCTGTAATATTAATATCTTCCAGAATTCTTGCAGTAAAATAATATGCAAAATGTTGACTCGAGAACAGATGTGGAGAAATATGATTTATTTCTTTCAGCATCTTGAGAGAATGTGAATGTGCAGTTAGGGAACATCTGTGGAGGTGTTATCTTTATCAGCATCATAAAAGCTGATAGTATTTCAACCACATAAAATATGTATCCAAGCCTAACTGAAATCTTATCAGAAACGTGACATTTTCACAGATTTCTGTTTTGCTTATAACCGGCCAAACTTATGTCATTTGGGCGTTTCACACAGAAAATATTTCCAGTTTGTTTTGTTATTGCATTTACTCCCCGGTCCCTAAATGTCTTTGCTCCGCAAAAAAAGCAGAGATGACCGAGAACTTTACTGATGTCAACTAGATTGAAGCATTCATTCTATCGATTTTTAAAATGACATTATTCTGGGTTTTTTTAGTCTTCTAGGTCAACATATAAGGACAGAAGAGAAGCTGCGTGTATCTAATTGTAGACAAGTTGACTAACAAATAGCCTACCAAAATGTCGGAAATTATAAGCAGAAACCTATCTCAATCAGGAAAGGACGCGTAAAAAATTGTCCAAAAATCTTGGATGTCAATTAAGGTAGCCCCCCTCACCTCTCCGATTCAGAGGGGTTGGGTTAAATGTGGAAGACACAGTTCCGTTGTACAACTGACTAGGTATCCCCCCTCACCTCTCCGATTCAGAGAGGTTGGGTTAAATGTGGAAGACACAGTTCCGTTGTACAACTGACTAGGTATCCCCCCACACCTCTCCGATTCAGAGGGGTTGGGTTAAATGTGGAAGACACAGTTCCGTTGTACAACTGACTAGGTATCCCCCCTTTCTGTTGTACAACTGACTAGGTACCCCCCTTTCTGTTGTACAACTGACTAGGTATCCCCCCTTTCTGTTGTACAACTGACTAGGTATCCCCCCTTTCTGTTGTACAACTGACTAGGTAGCCCCCCTTTCTGTTGTACAACTGACTAGGTATCCCCCCTTTCTGTTGTACAACTGACTAGGTATCCCCCCTTTCTGTTGTACAACTGACTAGGTATCCCCCCTTTCTGTTGTACAACTGACTAGGTATCCCCCCTTTCTGTTGTACAACTGACTAGGTATCCCCCTTTCTGTTGTACAACTGACTAGGTATCCCCCCTTTCTGTTGTACAACTGACTAGGTATCCCCCCTTTCTGTTGTACAACTGACTAGGTATCCCCCCTTTCTGTTGTACAACTGACTAGGTATCCCCCCTTTCCGTTGTACAACTGACTAGGTATCCCCCCTTTCTGTTGTACAACTGACTAGGTATCCCCCCTTTCTGTTGTACAACTGACTAGGTATCCCCCCTTTCTGTTGTACAACTGACTAGGTACCCCCCTTTCTGTTGTACAACTGACTAGGTATCCCCCTTTCTGTTGTACAACTGACTAGGTACCCCCCTTTCTGTTGTACAACTGACTAGGTACCCCCCTTTCTGTTGTACAACTGACTAGGTATCCCCCTTTCTGTTGTACAACTGACTAGGTATCCCCCTTTCTGTTGTACAACTGACTAGGTATCCCCCTTTCTGTTGTACAACTGACTAGGTATCCCCCTTTCTGTTGTACAACTGACTAGGTACCCCCCCTTTCCGTTGTACAACTGACTAGGTACCCCCCCTTTCTGTTGTACAACTGACTAGGTATCCCCCCTTTCTGTTGTACAACTGACTAGGTACCCCCCTTTCTGTTGTACAACTGACTAGGTATCCCCCCTTTCTGTTGTACAACTGACTAGGTATCCCCCTTTCTGTTGTACAACTGACTAGGTACCCCCCTTTCTGTTGTACAACTGACTAGGTATCCCCCTTTCTGTTGTACAACTGACTAGGTACCCCCCCTTTCTGTTGTACAACTGACTAGGTATCCCCCTTTCTGTTGTACAACTGACTAGGTACCCCCCTTTCTGTTGTACAACTGACTAGGTATCCCCCTTTCTGTTGTACAACTGACTAGGTACCCCCCTTTCTGTTGTACAACTGACTAGGTACCCCCCTTTCTGTTGTACAACTGACTAGGTATCCCCCTTTCTGTTGTACAACTGACTAGGTATCCCCCTTTCTGTTGTACAACTGACTAGGTATCCCCCTTTCTGTTGTACAACTGACTAGGTATCCCCCTTTCTGTTGTACAACTGACTAGGTATCCCCCTTTCTGTTGTACAACTGACTAGGTATCCCCCTTTCTGTTGTACAACTGACTAGGTATCCCCCCTTTCCGTTGTACAACTGACTAGGTATCCCCCTTTCTGTTGTACAACTGACTAGGTATCCCCCCTTTCTGTTGTACAACTGACTAGGTATCCCCCTTTCTGTTGTACAACTGACTAGGTATCCCCCCTTTCTGTTGTACAACTGACTAGGTATCCCCCTTTCTGTTGTACAACTGACTAGGTATCCCCCCTTTCTGTTGTACAACTGACTAGGTATCCCCCTTTCTGTTGTACAACTGACTAGGTATCCCCCTTTCTGTTGTACAACTGACTAGGTACCCCCCTTTCTGTTGTACAACTGACTAGGTACCCCCCTTTCTGTTGTACAACTGACTAGGTACCCCCCTTTCCTTTCAGTCGGTGGTGCCGACTAACATCAGATGTAGAACTAGGCGCTCACAGTGGTAAAAAAGCATTGCAGTCAGTTCTTTAGCACAGGTTTATTCTAAGCGTAGCGACATTTGCCATGTGTACAGTACATGCCCCTCAAGATACAGCCAATTAGACGCCAACTTCACCATCAGGTGCCTACTTCCCAAACTACACCCATTTATTTGTATATTTTGTCCTCTGGGTTCCTCGGGAATGGAGAGTTATAAAAGTCACGACACCTTCTGATTCACTTTGGAGAAATTGTCCGTCGAGTAGCTTGTGAAATATTTATGTTTATGCGGGCGACCAATGAGCTGCCGGTATATAAATAGATGTCGTTGACACGTTAAAACGAGGCTCAGTGGGAACCGCTATGCTTAATGAAGAATTGGACAGGAGATTCAGTTTACCGTCTAATCCTGCATCATTTCCTGTCTGTGGCATCCTCAATGGGCTTGTTGCAGACAGAGATTCATTGTGATGAGACGTGAGGCCGTTATTGACCTGTGGAGATAGATAGGGGAACAGTGGAGTGTGTCAACTGATGAAGTTGTTTTTGATCGATTTCCTGAGGGGAAAAAAAGTGCTTCATTTTGTCTGGCACTTTGAGTCAGCCATTGCAACAGGGTCCATTGTTCATCTACAAGGGTAACACAAATTGTGTAGGGGGGGGGGGGGGGGGGGGGGAATAACAGACTTTTAACAGTTGCGTTCTGTTCGTTGAGATTAATAGCTTGTGTGCGTTTTTGGAACAGACACAGCTGTCTCTGTTGCCCCTCTGTAATTTGTCCTCTTTGTCAGTGTGCCGGGGTGGAGCTGTGTCACTGACGGTGCTATTTAGGCCCTGTAGGAGACAGGAGACTGGGCCGCTGTCTCCCGTCCCTCACCCAGCATGCTATTTCTTTGGGGATGAGGGGCGGGATGAGCCCAACAGCAGTCTGTGTGTGTTGTCTGTGTGTGTCGTCCATAGAATTCAAATAAGTAGAACAGGCTTGGAAGCTCCAACCCTGGCAATTGGTATTATGATGCAATCATTTCCATGGTATTTTGGAATGTTCTATCAACTGATGCTGAATTGGCATATCATTAGCATATTTATAGACCAACCAATAAGGAACATATCCTTGCCCCCCCCACTCCCATACACAACCCTCCACCCCCACCCTACCACCTGTGAACCAATGTAATATTGGTGTGATTTCTGTGGTTTACATAATTCAAGCAGTGCTGGGATTGTTTTCATCCAGCATTGTGGCTTTGAGTTGAGGCAGTCAGTCTGATAACTCTGCCTTTTGGAGGGCGGCGGGAGGAGGACAGCCCCAAAACAGAGGTGTCATCCTGGATAACGGTGCCCACGTGCCACCAATGTGCCCCCACGTTGTCCTCATGTCACTTTGGCTGCACACAGCAACATAAAGGCCCTCAAAGCTGAGTCACTGGTGTTGTTTTAGGCCGGCAACCCAAAACATCAAGCGACATAAATATTTCAGCCACCTATTTTTATCTATAGTGTTTTTCGGTGTTCCTGGGGGGGGCGGATTCTTTCAATGGGCCGTTGACGGACAGGATCCTAGGAGGGACAAGTATCTGTGCGTTGTGAGTTGATGGCTTGTGACGTGATGTGACCGATGTGATTTCACGTCACAGGCAACACCGGGCAGTGGTGTTATAGAAAGGGGTTATTATTAATGTGTGGGGGCTATTTGGGTGAGGGAATGTTACAGAGCTAATGGTGTTTGGATGGAGGTTTGTTCTCTCTGTGTTGTATTCCTATGAGGACATGTTGAATGCCAGGACACAGCATTGCTCTATTGAACACAGTAGATTAGAGGAGCGAAGAACACTGTAGATTAGAGTGATGAAGAACACAGTAGATTAGAGGGGCGAAGAACACAGTAGATTAGAGTGATGAAGAACACAGTAGATTAGAGGGGCGAAGAACACATTAGATTGGAGGGGCGAAGAACACAGTAGATTAGAGGGGCGAAGAACACATTAGATTGGAGGGGCGAAGAACACAGTAGATTAGAGTGATGAAGAACACAGTAGATTAGAGGGGCGAAGAACACAGTAGATTAGAGTGATGAAGAACACAGTAGATTAGAGGGGCGAATAACACATTAGATTGGAGGGGCGAAGAACACAGTAGATTAGAGGGGCGAAAAACACAGTAGATTAGAGTGATGAAGAACTCAGTAGATTAGAGGGGTGAAGAACACATTAGATTGGAGGGGCGAAGAACACAGTAGATTAGAGTGGTGAAGAACACAGTAGATTAGAGGGGCGAAGAACACAGTAGATTAGAGTGGCGAAGAACACAGTAGATTAGAAGGGTGAAGAACACAGCAGATTTGAGGGGCGAAGACCACAGTAGATTAGAAGGGTGAAGAACACAGTAGATTAGAGTGGCGAAGAACACAGTAGATTAGAGTGATGAAGAACACAGTAGATTAGAGGGGCGAAGAACACAGTAGATTAGAGGGGTGAAGAACACATTAGATTAGAGGGGTGAAGAACACATTAGATTAGAGGTGTGAGGAACACAGTAGATTAGAGGGGTGAAGAACACAGTGGATTAGAAAGGTGAAGAACACAGTAGATTAGAAGGGTGAAGAACTCATTAGATTAGAGTGGTGAGGGCGATACGGAATACCCCCAGGGCCTAGTCGTACATCAAGATCTGTATCTCTATTCTACACATTTTCATTACTAACGTTGCGATTCTCAAAAAACATGTAGTATTTTATCCGTTTGGTTTGAAATGCCTTAGTTGTTTTTTTTATACATAAAATATGACGATTGTATCTCACTCAACTGACTTTTATAGAAACAATTTGGTGAATTTGGTTATACAGAAAGTGCAAGGTTTTTTATTTTAAATCACTTATTATAACACTGCTAAGGATGGGTTGATGACCAATTTTCCACATGTTGTGTTACATCCTGAATTTAAAATGTATTCAATTGAGATGTTGTGTCACTGGCCTACATACAATACCGTATAATGTAAAAGTGTCATAATTTTGGGGGGAATTTTTACAAATGAATTAGAAATGTAAAGCTGAAGTGTCTTGAGTCAATAAGTATTCAATCCCTTTGTTATCGCAAGCCTAAATAAGTTCAGGAGTAAAAATGGGCTTTAAAAAGGACATAATAAGTTGCATGGACTGTGCGTAATAATAGTATTTTCTCTACCCCACACATACAAGTAAGGTCCCTCAGTCGAGCAGTGCATTTCAAACACAGTTTCAACCACAAAGACCAGGGGGCTTTCCAATGCCTCGCAAAAAGGGCACATATTAGTTGATAAAAAATTAAAATACAAAAAAGCAGACATTGAATATCCCTTTGAGCTTGGTGAAGTTATTCAGTACACTTTGGATGGTTCATCAATACACCCAGTCACTGCAAAGGTACAGGTGTCCTTCTTAACTCAGTTGCCGGAGAGGAAGGAAACCGCTCAGGGATTTTACAATGAGGCCAATGGTGACATTAAAAGTTACACGGTTTAATGGCTGTGATAGGAGAGCACGGAGGATAGATCAACAACATTGTAGTTACTCCACAATACTAACCTAAATGACATAGTGAAAATATTTCAAAACATTCATCCTGTTTGCAATAAGCCACTAAAGTAAAACTGACAAAAATTGACTCAGGGGTGTGAATATTTATTTAAATTAGATATTTTCAGCGACTAGCTGATGTGGCGTGTTGATGAGAGCTGGGCGCTCAGGTGTGGGCTCAGGGCCTGGGGTTATAAATAAGGCTTCTGACACAGCCCCCGTAGAGACAGACAAATCTATCCACAACAGGGCTGCTCTGCTGTCCGCTGGCCCTCAGCAGCATTGCAAAGCACAGCGAGGCCTTGATCTCTCTCTTCCTCTGAGAGAATGTGTGTGTGTGTGTGTGTGTGTGTGTGTGTGTGTGTGTGTGTGTGTGTGTGTGTGTGTGTGTGTGTGTGTGTGTGTGTGTGTGTGTGTGTGTGTGTGTGTGTGTGTGTGTGTGTGTGTGTGTGTGTGTGTGTGTGTGTGCGCGCGTGTGTGTGTGTTGTGTTTTGTTGTGACAGACAATTGTTGTTTTCTGTGAACTAGACAATGATATGTGAATAATGAAATCCCTGTGGGCTTACATTGGCTATATAAGGCTTGTATTGGCTGTCTAAGGCTTGCATTGGCTATATAAGGCTTGTATTGGCTGTCTAAGGCTTGCATTGGCTATATAAGGCTTGTATTGGCTGTCTAAGGCTTGCATTGGCTATATAAGGCTTGCATTGGCTATATAAGGCTTGTATTGGCTGTCTAAGGCTTGCATTGGCTATATAAGGCTTGCATTGGCTATATAAGGCTTGTATTGGCTATATAAGGCTTGTATTGGCTATATAAGGCTTGTATTGGCTGTCTAAGGCTTGCATTGGCTATATAAGGCTTGCATTGGCTGTCTAAGGCTTGCATTGGCTATATAAGGCTTGAAAAAGCAACATGGGAGTGTTTATGAATGGCAGACGAATAGATACATGGCAGACTTGAATTAATATGGAATGATGTATGATTGCATAACTGCATAAATATGAATGTAGTGAAAATGGTAGGAAAGGTCAGATTGCTGACAGTTCCAATGGTAGACAGTTCCAGTTCCAGTGGTTGACAGTTCCCGTGGTAGACAGTTACAGTGGGAGACAGTTACAGTGGGAGACAGTTAAAGTAGTAGACAGTTACAGTGGGAGACAGTGGTAGACAGTTACAGTGGGAGACAGTGGTAGACAGTTACAGTGGGAGACAGTAGTAGACAGTTACAGTGGGAGACAGTGGTAGACAGTTACAGTGATTGACAGTTACAGTAGTAGACAGTTAAAGTAGTAGACAGTTACATTATTAGACAGTTACAGTGGTAGACAGTTACTGTGGTAGACAGTTACAGTGGTAGACAGTTACAGTGATTGACAGTTACAGTGGTAGACAGTTACAGTGATAGACAGTTACTGTGGTAGACAGTTACAGTGGTAGACAGTTACTGTGGTAGACATTTACAGTGGTAGACAGTTACTGTGGTAGACAGTTACAGTGGTAGACAGTTACAGTGATTGACAGTTACAGTAGTAGACAGTTAAAGTAGTAGACAGTTACATTAGTAGACAGTTACATTAGTAGACAGTCACATTAGTAGAGAGTTACATTATTAGACAGTTACATTAGTAGACAGTTACATTAGTAGAGAGTTACATTATTAGACAGTTACATTAGTAGACAGTTACATTAGTAGACAGTTACATTAGTAGACAGTTACATTAGTAGAGAGTTACATTATTAGACAGTTACATTAGTAGACAGTTACATTAGTAGAGAGTTACATTATTAGACAGTTACAGTGGTAGACAGTTACTGTGGTAGACAGTTACAGTGGGAGACAGTTACAGTGGTCAACAGTTACAGTAGTAGACAGTTACAGTGGTAGACCTTTACATTAGTAGACAGTTACGGTTACATTTATAGACAGTTATAGCGTTAGACAGTTACAGTGGAAAACAGTTGGTAGACGGTTGGTAGAAGGTTTCGGTGGTAGACAGTTATAGTGGTAGACCTTTACATTAGTAGACAGTTACAGTGGTAGACAGTTACAGTAGTCAACAGTTACAGTGGTAGACAGTTACAGTAGTCAACAGTTACAGTTGTAGACAGTTACAGTAGTCAACAGTTACAGTTGTAGACAGTTACAGTGATAGACAGTTACAGTGGTAGACAGTTACAGTGATAGACAGTTACAGTGGGAGACAGTTACAGTGGGAGACAGTTAGGGTGGGAGACAGTTACAGTGGGAGACAGTTACAGTGGGAGACAGTTACAGTGGGAGACAGTTACAGTGATAGACAGTTACAGTGGGAGACAGTTACAGTGGGAGACAGTTACAGTGGGAGACAGTTACAGTGATAGACAGTTACAGTGAGAGACAGTTACAGTGGGAGACAGTTACAGTGATAGACAGTTACAGTGGTAGACAGTTACAGTGATAGACAGTTACAGTGGGAGACAGTTACAGTGGGAGACAGTTAAAGTAGTAGACAGTTACAGTGGGAGACAGTGGTAGACAGTTACAGTGGGAGACAGTGGTAGACAGTTACAGTGGGAGACAGTAGTAGACAGTTACAGTGGGAGACAGTGGTAGACAGTTACAGTGATTGACAGTTACAGTAGTAGACAGTTAAAGTAGTAGACAGTTACATTATTAGACAGTTACAGTGGTAGACAGTTACTGTGGTAGACAGTTACAGTGGTAGACAGTTACAGTGATTGACAGTTACAGTGGTAGACAGTTACAGTGATAGACAGTTACTGTGGTAGACAGTTACAGTGGTAGACAGTTACTGTGGTAGACATTTACAGTGGTAGACAGTTACTGTGGTAGACAGTTACAGTGGTAGACAGTTACAGTGATTGACAGTTACAGTAGTAGACAGTTAAAGTAGTAGACAGTTACATTAGTAGACAGTTACATTAGTAGACAGTTACATTAGTAGAGAGTTACATTATTAGACAGTTACATTAGTAGAGAGTTACATTAGTAGACAGTTACATTAGTAGACAGTTACATTAGTAGACAGTTACATTAGTAGACAGTTACATTAGTAGAGAGTTACATTATTAGACAGTTACATTAGTAGACAGTTACATTAGTAGAGAGTTACATTATTAGACAGTTACAGTGGTAGACAGTTACTGTGGTAGACAGTTACAGTGGGAGACAGTTACAGTGGTCAACAGTTACAGTAGTAGACAGTTACAGTGGTAGACCTTTACATTAGTAGACAGTTACGGTTACATTTATAGACAGTTATAGCGTTAGACAGTTACAGTGGAAAACAGTTGGTAGACGGTTGGTAGAAGGTTTCGGTGGTAGACAGTTATAGTGGTAGACCTTTACATTAGTAGACAGTTACAGTGGTAGACAGTTACAGTAGTCAACAGTTACAGTGGTAGACAGTTACAGTAGTCAACAGTTACAGTTGTAGACAGTTACAGTAGTCAACAGTTACAGTTGTAGACAGTTACAGTGATAGACAGTTACAGTGGTAGACAGTTACAGTGATAGACAGTTACAGTGGGAGACAGTTACAGTGGGAGACAGTTACAGTGGGAGACAGTTACAGTGGGAGACAGTTACAGTGGGAGACAGTTACAGTGGGAGACAGTTACAGTGGGAGACAGTTACAGTGGGAGACAGTTACAGTGGGAGACAGTTACAGTGATAGACAGTTACAGTGAGAGACAGTTACAGTGGGAGACAGTTACAGTGATAGACAGTTACAGTGGGAGACAGTTACAGTGGGAGACAGTTACAGTAGTCAACAGTTACAGTTATAGACAGTTACAGTAGTCAACAGTTACAGTGGTAGACAGTTACAGTGATTGACAGTTACAGTAGTAGACAGTTAAAGTAGTAGACAGTTACATTATTAGACAGTTACTGTGGTAGACAGTTACAGTGATTGACAGTTACAGTGGTAGACAGTTACAGTGATAGACAGTTACTGTGGTAGACAGTTACAGTGGTAGACAGTTACTGTGGTAGACATTTACAGTGGTAGACAGTTACTGTGGTAGACAGTTACAGTGGTAGACAGTTACAGTGATTGACAGTTACAGTAGTAGACAGTTAAAGTAGTAGACAGTTACATTAGTAGACAGTTACATTAGTAGACAGTTACATTAGTAGAGAGTTACATTATTAGACAGTTACATTAGTAGACAGTTACATTAGTAGAGAGTTACATTATTAGACAGTTACATTAGTAGACAGTTACATTAGTAGACAGTTACATTAGTAGACAGTTACATTAGTAGAGAGTTACATTATTAGACAGTTACATTAGTAGACAGTTACATTAGTAGAGAGTTACATTATTAGACAGTTACAGTGGTAGACAGTTACTGTGGTAGACAGTTACAGTGGGAGACAGTTACAGTGGTCAACAGTTACAGTAGTAGACAGTTACAGTGGTAGACCTTTACATTAGTAGACAGTTACGGTTACATTTATAGACAGTTATAGCGTTAGACAGTTACAGTGGAAAACAGTTGGTAGACGGTTGGTAGAACGTTTCGGTGGTAGACAGTTATAGTGGTAGACCTTTACATTAGTAGACAGTTACAGTGGTAGACAGTTACAGTAGTCAACAGTTACAGTGGTAGACAGTTACAGTAGTCAACAGTTACAGTTGTAGACAGTTACAGTAGTCAACAGTTACAGTTGTAGACAGTTACAGTGATAGACAGTTACAGTGGTAGACAGTTACAGTGATAGACAGTTACAGTGGGAGACAGTTACAGTGGGAGACAGTTACAGTGGGAGACAGTTACAGTGGGAGACAGTTACAGTGAGAGACAGTTACAGTGGGAGACAGTTACAGTGATAGACAGTTACAGTGGGAGACAGTTACAGTGGGAGACAGTTACAGTAGTCAACAGTTACAGTTATAGACAGTTACAGTAGTCAACAGTTACAGTTATAGACAGTTACAGTAGTCAACAGTTACAGTGGTAGACAGTTACAGTGATTGACAGTTACAGTAGTAGACAGTTAAAGTAGTAGACAGTTACATTATTAGACAGTTACAGTGGTAGACAGTTACTGTGGTAGACAGTTACAGTGGTAGACAGTTACAGTGATTGACAGTTACAGTGGTAGACAGTTACAGTGATAGACAGTTACTGTGGTAGACAGTTACAGTGGTAGACAGTTACTGTGGTAGACATTTACAGTGGTAGACAGTGACTGTGGTAGACAGTTACAGTGGTAGACAGTTACAGTGATTGACAGTTACAGTAGTAGACAGTTAAAGTAGTAGACAGTTACATTAGTAGACAGTTACATTAGTAGACAGTTACATTAGTAGAGAGTTACATTATTAGACAGTTACATTAGTAGACAGTTACATTAGTAGAGAGTTACATTATTAGACAGTTACATTAGTAGACAGTTACATTAGTAGACAGTTACATTAGTAGACAGTTACATTAGTAGAGAGTTACATTATTAGACAGTTACATTAGTAGACAGTTACATTAGTAGAGAGTTACATTATTAGACAGTTACAGTGGTAGACAGTTACTGTGGTAGACAGTTACAGTGGGAGACAGTTACAGTGGTCAACAGTTACAGTAGTAGACAGTTACAGTGGTAGACCTTTACATTAGTAGACAGTTACGGTTACATTTATAGACAGTTATAGCGTTAGACAGTTACAGTGGAAAACAGTTGGTAGACGGTTGGTAGAAGGTTTCGGTGGTAGACAGTTATAGTGGTAGACCTTTACATTAGTAGACAGTTACAGTGGTAGACAGTTACAGTAGTCAACAGTTACAGTGGTAGACAGTTACAGTAGTCAACAGTTACAGTTGTAGACAGTTACAGTAGTCAACAGTTACAGTTGTAGACAGTTACAGTGATAGACAGTTACAGTGGTAGACAGTTACAGTGATAGACAGTTACAGTGGGAGACAGTTACAGTGGGAGACAGTTACAGTGGGAGACAGTTACAGTGGGAGACAGTTACAGTGATAGACAGTTACAGTGGGAGACAGTTACAGTGGGAGACAGTTACAGTGGGAGACAGTTACAGTGATAGACAGTTACAGTGAGAGACAGTTACAGTGGGAGACAGTTACAGTGATAGACAGTTACAGTGGGAGACAGTTACAGTAGTCAACAGTTACAGTTATAGACAGTTACAGTAGTCAACAGTTACAGTTATAGACAGTTACAGTAGTCAACAGTTACAGTGGTAGACAGTTACTGTGATAGACAGTTACAGTGATAGACAGTTACAGTGATAGACAGTTACAGTGGGAGACAGTTACAGTGGGAGACAGTTACAGTGATAGACAGTTACAGTGGGAGACAGTTACAGTGGGAGACAGTTACAGTGGGAGACAGTTACAGTGGGAGACAGTTACATTAGTAGACAGTTACGGTTATATTTATAGACAGTGGTAATGGTAGACAATGGTAGCCGGTTACAGTGGAAAACAGTTGGTAGACGGTTTCGGTGGAAGGCGGTTACAGTGATAGACAGTTACAGTAGTAGACAGTTAAAGTAGTAGACAGTTACATTAGTAGACAGTTACATTAGTAGACAGTTACATTAGTAGACAGTTACATTAGTAGAGAGTTACATTATTAGACAGTTACATTAGTAGAGAGTTACATTATTAGACAGTTACATTAGTAGACAGTTACATTAGTAGAGAGTTACATTATTAGACAGTTACATTAGTAGACAGTTACATTAGTAGAGAGTTACATTATTAGACAGTTACAGTGGTAGACAGTTACTGTGGTAGACAGTTACAGTGGTAGACAGTTACTGTGATAGACAGTTACAGTGATAGACAGTTACAGTGGGAGACAGTTACAGTGGGAGACAGTTACAGTGGGAGACAGTTACAGTAGTCAACAGTTACAGTTATAGACAGTTACAGTAGTCAACAGTTACAGTTATAGACAGTTACAGTAGTCAACAGTTACAGTGGTAGACAGTTACTGTGATAGACAGTTACAGTGATAGACAGTTACAGTGATAGACAGTTACAGTGGGAGACAGTTACAGTGGGAGACAGTTACAGTGGGAGACAGTTACAGTAGTCAACAGTTACAGTTATAGACAGTTACAGTAGTCAACAGTTACAGTTATAGACAGTTACAGTAGTCAACAGTTACAGTGGTAGACAGTTACTGTGATAGACAGTTACAGTGATAGACAGTTACAGTGATAGACAGTTACAGTGGGAGACAGTTACAGTGGGAGACAGTTACAGTGATAGACAGTTACAGTGGGAGACAGTTACAGTGGGAGACAGTTACAGTGGGAGACAGTTACAGTGGGAGACAGTTACATTAGTAGACAGTTACGGTTATATTTATAGACAGTGGTAATGGTAGACAATGGTAGCCGGTTACAGTGGAAAACAGTTGGTAGACGGTTTCGGTGGAAGGCGGTTACAGTGATAGACAGTTACAGTAGTAGACAGTTAAAGTAGTAGACAGTTACATTAGTAGACAGTTACATTAGTAGACAGTTACATTAGTAGAGAGTTACATTATTAGACAGTTACATTAGTAGAGAGTTACATTATTAGACAGTTACATTAGTAGACAGTTACATTAGTAGAGAGTTACATTATTAGACAGTTACATTAGTAGACAGTTACATTAGTAGAGAGTTACATTATTAGACAGTTACAGTGGTAGACAGTTACTGTGGTAGACAGTTACAGTGGTAGACAGTTACTGTGGTAGACAGTTACAGTGGTCAACAGTTACAGTGGTAGACAGTTACAGTGGTAGACAGTTACAGTGATTGACAGTTACAGTGGTAGACAGTTACAGTGATAGACAGTTACTGTGGTAGACAGTTACAGTGGTAGACAGTTACAGTGGGAGACAGTTACAGTGGTCAACAGTTACAGTAGTAGACAGTTACAGTGGTAGACCTTTACATTAGTAGACAGTTACGGTTACATTTATAGACAGTTATAGCGGTAGACAGTTACAGTGGAAAACAGTTGGTAGACGGTTGGTAGAAGGTTTCGGTGGTAGACAGTTATAGTGGTAGACCTTTACATTAGTAGACAGTTACAGTGGTAGACAGTTACAGTAGTCAACAGTTACAGTGGTAGACAGTTACAGTAGTCAACAGTTACAGTTGTAGACAGTTACAGTAGTCAACAGTTACAGTTGTAGACAGTTACAGTAGTCAACAGTTACAGTGGTAGACAGTTACAGTGATAGACAGTTACAGTGATAGACAGTTACAGTGATAGACAGTTACAGTTGGAGACAGTTACAGTTGGAGACAGTTACAGTGATAGACAGTTACAGTGGGAGACAGTTACAGTGGGAGACAGTTACAGTGATAGACAGTTACAGTGGGAGACAGTTACAGTGGGAGACAGTTACAGTGATAGACAGTTACAGTGGGAGACAGTTACAGTGGGAGACAGTTACAGTAGTCAACAGTTACAGTTATAGACAGTTACAGTAGTCAACAGTTGCAGTTATAGACAGTTACAGTAGTCAACAGTTACAGTGGTAGACAGTTACTGTGATAGACAGTTACAGTGATAGACAGTTACAGTGATAGACAGTTACAGTGGGAGACAGTTACATTAGTAGACAGTTACGGTTATATTTATAGACAGTGGTAATGGTAGACAATGGTAGCCGGTTACAGTGGAAAACAGTTGGTAGACGGTTTCGGTGGAAGACGGTTACAGTGATAGACAGTTACAGTGATAGACAGTTACATTGGGAGACAGTTACAGTGGGAGACAGTTACAGCTATAGACTGTTACAGTGGGAGACAGTTACAGTTATAGACTGTTACATTGGGAGACAGTTACAATAGGAGACAGTTACAGTTATAGACTGTTACAGTGGGAGACAGTTACATTGGGAGACAGTTACAGTGGTAGACAGTTACATTGGGAGACAGTTACAGCTATAGACAGTTACAGCTATAGACTGTTACAGTGGGAGACAGTTACAGTTATAGACTGTTACATTGGGAGACAGTTACAATAGGAGACAGTTACAGTTATAGACCGTTACAGTGGGAGACAGTTACATTGGGAGACAGTTACAGTGGTAGACAGTTACATTGGGAGACAGTTACAGTGGGAGACAGTTACAGTGATATACAGTTACATTGGGAGACAGTTACAGTGGTAGACAGTTACATTGGGAGACAGTTACAGTGGTAGACAGTTACAATGGGAGACAGTTACAGTGGTAGACAGTTACATTGGGAGACAGTTACAGTGGGAGACAGTTACAGTGGGAGACAGTTACAGTGGGAGACAGTTACAGTAGTCAACAGTTACAGTTATAGACAGTTACAGTAGTCAACAGTTACAGTTATAGACAGTTACAGTAGTCAACAGTTACAGTGGTAGACAGTTACTGTGATAGACAGTTACAGTGATAGACAGTTACAGTGATAGACAGTTACAGTGGGAGACAGTTACAGTGGGAGACAGTTACAGTGGGAGACAGTTACAGTAGTCAACAGTTACAGTTATAGACAGTTACAGTAGTCAACAGTTACAGTTATAGACAGTTACAGTAGTCAACAGTTACAGTGGTAGACAGTTACTGTGATAGACAGTTACAGTGATAGACAGTTACAGTGATAGACAGTTACAGTGGGAGACAGTTACAGTGATAGACAGTTACAGTGGGAGACAGTTACAGTGGGAGACAGTTACAGTGGGAGACAGTTACAGTGGGAGACAGTTACAGTGGGAGACAGTTACATTAGTAGACAGTTACGGTTATATTTATAGACAGTGGTAATGGTAGACAATGGTAGCCGGTTACAGTGGAAAACAGTTGGTAGACGGTTTCGGTGGAAGGCGGTTACAGTGATAGACAGTTACAGTAGTAGACAGTTAAAGTAGTAGACAGTTACATTAGTAGACAGTTACATTAGTAGACAGTTACATTAGTAGAGAGTTACATTATTAGACAGTTACATTAGTAGAGAGTTACATTATTAGACAGTTACATTAGTAGACAGTTACATTAGTAGAGAGTTACATTATTAGACAGTTACATTAGTAGACAGTTACATTAGTAGAGAGTTACATTATTAGACAGTTACAGTGGTAGACAGTTACTGTGGTAGACAGTTACAGTGGTAGACAGTTACTGTGGTAGACAGTTACAGTGGTCAACAGTTACAGTGGTAGACAGTTACAGTGGTAGACAGTTACAGTGATTGACAGTTACAGTGGTAGACAGTTACAGTGATAGACAGTTACTGTGGTAGACAGTTACAGTGGTAGACAGTTACAGTGGGAGACAGTTACAGTGGTCAACAGTTACAGTAGTAGACAGTTACAGTGGTAGACCTTTACATTAGTAGACAGTTACGGTTACATTTATAGACAGTTATAGCGGTAGACAGTTACAGTGGAAAACAGTTGGTAGACGGTTGGTAGAAGGTTTCGGTGGTAGACAGTTATAGTGGTAGACCTTTACATTAGTAGACAGTTACAGTGGTAGACAGTTACAGTAGTCAACAGTTACAGTGGTAGACAGTTACAGTAGTCAACAGTTACAGTTGTAGACAGTTACAGTAGTCAACAGTTACAGTTGTAGACAGTTACAGTAGTCAACAGTTACAGTGGTAGACAGTTACAGTGATAGACAGTTACAGTGATAGACAGTTACAGTGATAGACAGTTACAGTGGGAGACAGTTACAGTTGGAGACAGTTACAGTGATAGACAGTTACAGTGGGAGACAGTTACAGTGGGAGACAGTTACAGTGGGAGACAGTTACAGTGATAGACAGTTACAGTGGGAGACAGTTACAGTGGGAGACAGTTACAGTGATAGACAGTTACAGTGGGAGACAGTTACAGTGGGAGACAGTTACAGTAGTCAACAGTTACAGTTATAGACAGTTACAGTAGTCAACAGTTGCAGTTATAGACAGTTACAGTAGTCAACAGTTACAGTGGTAGACAGTTACTGTGATAGACAGTTACAGTGATAGACAGTTACAGTGATAGACAGTTACAGTGGGAGACAGTTACAGTGGGAGACAGTTACAGTGGGAGACAGTTACAGTGGGAGACAGTTACATTAGTAGACAGTTACGGTTATATTTATAGACAGTGGTAATGGTAGACAATGGTAGCCGGTTACAGTGGAAAACAGTTGGTAGACGGTTTCGGTGGAAGACGGTTACAGTGATAGACAGTTACAGTGATAGACAGTTACATTGGGAGACAGTTACAGTGGGAGACAGTTACAGCTATAGACTGTTACAGTGGGAGACAGTTACAGTTATAGACTGTTACATTGGGAGACAGTTACAATAGGAGACAGTTACAGTTATAGACTGTTACAGTGGGAGACAGTTACATTGGGAGACAGTTACAGTGGTAGACAGTTACATTGGGAGACAGTTACAGCTATAGACAGTTACAGCTATAGACTGTTACAGTGGGAGACAGTTACAGTTATAGACTGTTACATTGGGAGACAGTTACAATAGGAGACAGTTACAGTTATAGACTGTTACAGTGGGAGACAGTTACATTGGGAGACAGTTACAGTGGTAGACAGTTACATTGGGAGACAGTTACAGTGGGAGACAGTTACAGTGATATACAGTTACATTGGGAGACAGTTACAGTGGGAGACAGTTACATTGGGAGACAGTTACAGTGGTAGACAGTTACAATGGGAGACAGTTACAGTGGTAGACAGTTACATTGGGAGACAGTTACAGTGGGAGACAGTTACAGTTATAGACAGTTACAGTGGTAGACAGTTACATTGGGAGACAGTTACAGTGGTAGACAGTTACATTGGGAGACAGTTACAGTGGGAGACAGTTACAGTTATAGACAGTTACAGTGGTAGACAGTTACATTGGGAAACAGTTACAGTGGTAGACAGTTATACTTATAGACAGTTACAGTAGTAGACAGTTACAGTGATAGACAGTTCTACATGCACCTTTGGTGAGGGGGGAGGGTCTGGCTAGTTGCCATGGTGACTGAGCAGCAGTTTATGTTGCCATGGGGATGGCGACTGATACTGAGAAAGTATGCTGAGGCTAAATGCACTTTATCAGTGACACACCCCAACACACACAAACACACACACACACACACACACACACACACACACACACACACACACACACACACACACACACACACACACCAACACACAAACACACACACCAACTCACAGAAACATCACACTAACTAACTCACAAACAGGTCACAGCACAAATACATGCATGCATTTTTTCACATGCAACCTCATTGGAGGGAAACTAATCACGTACACAGAAACAACAACGCAAAGAGGGGGGTCACTGTAGCTATATTACAGCACCAGTCACTCTGTATCAGTCTAAAAGGGGGGAGTCACTGTAGCTATATTACAGCACCAGTCACTCTCTATCAGTCTAAAAGGGGGGGGTCACTGTAGCTATATTACAGCACCAGTCACTGTGTATCAGTCTAAAAGGGGGGGTCACTGTAGCTATATTACAGTACCAGTCACTCTGTATCAGTCTCTTAATTATGCAAAACATGTAAATGAAGCATCCCTGGAAATGTTTCTGTTTCTATAACGGGCTCTGGGATCGGGTGATTTCCTAAACCGGCGGGCGGCTGTCTGCATGGGGAATGAGGAAGGGAGCTGTCTGCCGTCAACGAATAATATAATCTCTACCCAGACAGGGCAAAGGAGAGCAGCAGAGATGCTATTCTACCTCTATCCTTCCACTCACTCCCCTGACACAGACCTGACATGATGGAATCAAAATGTCTACATTGGAGCATCAAACCCTGGGGCTAACACTGTTTGATTTACCGGAGACATTCTATAATTAATTTTAGATTCCGTAACTGGAACAACCTGACAGTGTTTTACTTTGAGCTTGTCCTGTTTCCAGTTTCTTCTCATTGGCAGAAATAGTTAATTCTCGCCCTCTCGTACTGTATTTGAAGGTTGAATAGAGCTGATGTGGTGCTGGTTAAAGGAGAAATTAGTTTTTCTTCTTCTTAGTGCAGTGGTTCACACTATATACTCATCTCTCGTCCGCTGTGTTTAAATGGCAGTGGTCTTACTATGGTGCTGGATTACGGAGGGATATTATTGAGAAATGTCTCATCACTTCAGGGTCAAAGGCTTGACAACCACATGCTGGCATTACATGGCAAACCAAATAAAATGCCCAATCAATCTCCTCATAAACCTAAGCCTCGAAATGCAGCCATCTACTAAGATGTCCTATCGATTGGACATGAACTCATGAATACATATATTTATCCTCCAAAAATCATCCCACTTGATTTAGCGTCCATATTTATTGAAATGAAGGGAATTTGGGGAGCTTGTTGGATGGATCAAGGACCATGTGTGCCCAGAATGTGAATGACTGTGAAGTCGGCAGAGCGGATTGACCAGTCGACAGCACATCCATAATGAATAGAAATGGATGAGAGTTCCGAGCACGTCTGCTACAACATGACTAAAACGGTGAGGCGGTTTTTGGATGTTTCGACTTTACCAAATCAAATCAAATCAAATCAAATTTTATTTGTCACATACACATGGTTAGCAGATGTTAATGCGAGTGTAGCGAAATGCTTGTGCTTCTAGTTCCGACAATGCAGTAATAACAAGTAATCTAACTAACAATTCCAAAACTACTGTCTTGTACACAATGTAAGGGGATAAAGAATATGTACATAAGGATATATGAATGAGTGATGGTACAGAGCAGCATAGGCAAGATACAGTAGATGGTATCGAGTACAGTATGTACAAATGAGATGAGTATGTAAACAAAGTGGCATAGTTTAAAGTGGCTAGTGATACATGTATTACATAAGGATACAGTCGATGATATAGAGTACAGTATATACGTATGCATATGAGATGAATAATGTAGGGTAAGTAACATTATATAAGGTAGCATTGTTTAAAGTGGCTAGTGATATATTTACATCATTTCCCATCAATTCCCATTATTAAAGTGGCTGGAGTTGAGTCAGTGTCAGTGTGTTGGCAGCAGCCACTCAGTGTTAGTGGTGGCTGTTTAACAGTCTGATGGCCTTGAGATAGAAGCTGTTTTTCAGTCTCTCGGTCCCAGCTTTGATGCACCTGTACTGACCTCGCCTTCTGGATGATAGCGGGGTGAACAGGCAGTGGCTCGGGTGGTTGATGTCCTTGATGATCTTTATGGCCTTCCTGTGACATCGGGTGGTGTAGGTGTCCTGGAGGGCAGGTAGTTTGCCCCCGGTGATGCGTTGTGCAGACCTCACTACCCTCTGGAGAGCCTTACGGTTGAGGGCGGTGCAGTTGCCATACCAGGCGGTGATACAGCCCGCCAGGATGCTCTCGATTGTGCATCTGTAGAAGTTTGTGAGTGCTTTTGGTGACAAGCCGAATTTCTTCAGCCTCCTGAGGTTGAAGAGGCGCTGCTGCGCCTTCTTCACGATGCTGTCTGTGTGAGTGGACCAATTCAGTTTGTCTGTGATGTGTATGCCAAGGAACTTAAAACTTGCTACCCTCTCCACTACTGTTCCATCGATTTGGATAGGGGGGTGTTCCCTCTGCTGTTTCCTGAAGTCCACAATCATCTCCTTAGTTTTGTTGACGTTGAGTGTGAGGTTATTTTCCTGACACCACACTCCGAGGGCCCTCACCTCCTCCCTGTAGGCCGTCTCGTCGTTGTTGGTAATCAAGCCTACCACTGTTGTGTCGTCCGCAAACTTGATGATTGAGTTGGCGGCGTGCGTGGCCACGCAGTCGTGGGTGAACAGGGAGTACAGGAGAGGGCTCAGAACGCACCCTTGTGGGGCCCCAGTGTTGAGGATCAGCGGGGAGGAGATGTTGTTGCCTACCCTCACCACCTGGGGGCGGCCCGTCAGGAAGTCCAGTACCCAGTTGCACAGGGCGGGGTCGAGACCCAGGGTCTCGAGCTTGATGACGAGCTTGGAGGGTACTATGGTGTTGACTGCCGAGCTGTAGTCGATGAACAGCATTCTCACATAGGTATTCCTCTTGTCCAGAGGGGTTAGGGCAGTGTGCAGTGTGGTTGAGATTGCATCGTCTGTGGACCTATTTGGGCGGTAAGCAAATTGGAGTGGGTCTAGGGTGTCAGGTGGAGGTGATATGGTCCTTGACTAGTCTCTCAGAGCACTTCATGATGACGGATGTGAGTGCTACGGGGCGGTAGTCGTTTAGCTCAGTTACCTTAGCTTTCTTGGGAACAGGAACAATGGTGGCCCTCTTGAAGCATGTGGGAACAGCAGACTGGTATAGGGATTGATTGAATATGTCCGTAAACACACCGGCCAGCTGGTCTGCGCATGCTCTGAGGGCGCGGCTGGGGATGCCGTCTGGGCCTGCAGCCTTGCGAGGGTTAACACGTTTAAATGTCTTACTCACCTCGGCTGCAGTGAAGGAGAGACCGCATGTTTTCGTTGCAGGCCGTGTCAGTGGCACTGTATTGTCCTCAAAGCGGGCAAAAAAGTTATTTAGTCTGCCTGGGAGCAAGACATCCTGGTCCGTGACTGGGCTGGATTTCTTCCTGTAGTCCGTGATTGACTGTAGACCCTGCCACATGCCTCTTGTGTCTGAGCCGTTGAATTGAGATTCTACTTTGTCTCTGTACTGGCGCTTAGCTTGTTTGATAGCCTTGCGGAGGGAATAGCTGCACTGTTTGTATTCGGTCATGTTACCAGACACCTTGCCCTGATTAAAAGCAGTGGTTCGCGCTTTCAGTTTCATACAAATGCTGCCATCAATCCACGGTTTCTGGTTAGGGAATGTTTTAATCGTTGCTATGGGAACGACATCTTCAACGCACGTTCTAATGAACTCGCACACCGAATCAGCGTATTCGTCAATGTTGTTATCTGACGCAATACGAAACATCTCCCAGTCCACGTGATGGAAGCAGTCTTGGAGTGTGGAGTCAGCTTGGTCGGACCAGCGTTGGACAGACCTCAGCGTGGGAGCCTCTTGTTTTAGTTTCTGTCTGTAGGCAGGGATCAACAAAATGGAGTCGTGGTCAGCTTTTCCGAAAGGGGGGCGGGGCAGGGCCTTATATGCGTCGCGGAAGTTAGAGTAACAATGATCCAAGGTCTTTCCACCCCTGGTTGCGCAATCGATATGCTGATAAAATTTAGGGAGTCTTGTTTTCAGATTATCCTTGTTAAAATCCCCAGCTACAATGAATGCAGCCTCCGGATAAATCGTTTCCAGTTTGCAGAGAGTTAAATAAAGTTCGTTCAGAGCCATCGATGTGTCTGCTTGGGGGGGATATATACGGCTGTGATTATAATCGAAGAGAATTCTCTTGGTAGATAATGCGGTCAACATTTGATTGTGAGGAATTCTAAATCAGGTGAACAGAAGGATTTGAGTTCCTGTATGTTTCTTTCATCACACCATGTCACGTTGGCCATGAGGCATACGCCCCCGCCCCTCTTCTTACCAGAAAGATGTTTGTTTCTGTTAGCGCGATGCGTGGAGAAACCCGTTGGCTGCACCGCTTCGGATAGAGTCTCTCCAGTGAGCCATGTTTCAGTGAAGCAAAGGACGTTACAGTCTCTGATGTCCCTCTGGAATGCTACCCTTGCTCGGATTTCATCAACCTTGTTGTCAAGAGACTGGACATTGGCAAGAAGAATGCTAGGGAGTGGTGCACGGTGTGCCCGAGTCTGACCAGAAGACCGCCTCGTTTCCCTCTCTTTCGGAGTCGTTTTTTTGGGTCGCTGCATAGGATCCACTCCGTTGTCCTGTTTGTAAGGCAGAACACACGGTCAGCGTCGCGAAAAACATATTCTTGGTCGTACTGATGGTGAGTTGACGCTGATCTTATATTCAGTAGTTCTTCTCGACTGTATGTAATGAAACCTAAGATGACCTGGGGTACTAATGTAAGAAATAACACGTAAAAAAACAAGAAACTGCATAGTTTCCTAGGAACGCGAAGCGAGGCGGCCATCTCTGTCGGCGCCGGAAGTGTATCACAAAAGACAGACAAGATTGAAAATATATTTCAAGTTGATAGATGGTGAGACGGATCTCAGACCATTTACAACACTGTAGTAGGGGCACCAGTGTATGCTGCAGGACCATTACAATGTCAATGTGCCGCTACAGAAGGCAGTAGGCATCTTCTCGTCAGACAATAGCTACTCAATGGGTGGAAATAATACAGATCTTAATGTGTACACCGAGAGCCAAGTATTTCAAAGCCAAATATATGGCTCTACGTACACCTACACTGTATGTCAATGTTCAGAAATAGACCCTGAGGAGAGATTTAAACTTTCCCATGGACTACAAGGCAGTAGCCCGCTGAAGCATCAACTACATCATACATAAATCCTTTCAATATCCATTCCTGGTAAGCAATCAAAGCACATTGTCATGTTATTTTTAACAGCACGCTATTTTAAGCAGTCTGTCTTGTCGTGGTTCCACCTGTCACCAGAGAGCGGCAGAGACCATCCTAGAGACATTAACGACACTCAGGTGTGTCCAATTTACTCATTATGATTTCCCTGTTATAAGACATGTGTTTTCTGTTGTCCTTGGCAGAAGCTTGAATTCTGAAAGTTTTTAAGACTTAGTGTTTGTTGTTTTTTCAAGTGTACTGTGATCCTGTGGCTACCGTTTCTCAGTAAAGTATTATGGTGATCCTTAACCACTGATTCCTCATCTGGTCTCTCTCTGCACCTGGGTCCAACCTCACCACGTCACAGCAAGCTTATGCACAAACATGAACCCAGCAGAGATCACCCAGATCAAAAATGTTGTCACCTACCAAGGAGCACTGCTGGGGCGGCAGCAAGAACAAGTCTCCCAAATATCAGATACCCTCCGGGCACTTACCGACTCCCTCCAACCACAGTCCAACCTCAACCCAGGAGGAGCCAATGTCCAAGTCTCATCGCCCAGTGCTACAGACGTTGCCGTAGTTCCTCCAGGGAACCTGCAACGGGAACCCAAGATCCCACCCCCCTAGCGGTATGACGGCCACCCAGGAGGATGCAAGGGGTTCCTCACTCAGTGTTCTCTGGTGTTCGAGCTACAGTCCTCCTCGTTCCAGACCGATCGGGCCATGATCGCCTACATCATGTCTCTACTCTTAGGTAAGGCCCTGGTGTGGGCAACGGCGGTATGGGAACAGCAGCCACCATCCTGCAGCTCCATATTGGACTTCATTGCCGAGCTCCGACGAGTCTTCGACCACCC
Organism: Oncorhynchus clarkii lewisi; assembly: GCF_045791955.1. Taxonomy (NCBI): domain Eukaryota; kingdom Metazoa; phylum Chordata; class Actinopteri; order Salmoniformes; family Salmonidae; genus Oncorhynchus; species Oncorhynchus clarkii. The sequence goes on from NW_027261082.1 coordinate 50,057, forward strand.
AGTCGGTGGACGATAAGCGGCCAGCCGACTGTTCAACATCCGCCAAGGGGCCAGACCAGTGTCTGACTTCGCCATTGAGTTCCGCACCCTTGCCGCCAAGAGTGGGTGGAATATGGAGACCCTGGTCACCGTTTTCCACCAGGGTTTGTCTAACTCCATCAAGGATTAACTGGCCTCACGGGAACTGGGAGAGGACCTCGAGACCCTGATAACGCTGGCAATCAGGATTGACAACTGCCTCCAAGAACGAGTGAGACAGCGCCTTTTTGATACCACCCCAGTATCCCAGTTCCCTGAGCACCACAAGCCCCCTGAACCCAGCATTGAGGAGCCCATGCAGCTGGGACGCACACATCTGAGCCTACAGGTGAGTGACAGGCGCATGCGCGAAGGCTGCTGCTTCTACTGTGGAGGTCTCGGCCATCTCCGTGCTACATGCCCAGAGCTGATGGGAAACGCCAGGGCTCGCCAGGACAAGGATGAGACCCTGACGAGCTGTGCAGTTACCTCCTGGCTACCCAGTCACCGTCTGTTACTACCTGCAACCCTCCACTGGGACAACCGTCAGCAGATTCAAGCCTTCATGGACTCCGGGGCCGCAGATAATTTAATTGATCATCCCTCTGCAGATTCAAGCCCTCGATGGATTGGCTCCAGTCAAGTGGAATATCAGACCAAGCCCATTCTACTGCAGGTTGGGGGGAACCACTCAGAGACTCTTAGATTTATTTTGATCACTGCTCCCGTGAACCCCCTTATCCTAGGGTACCCTTGGCTAGCACTACATAACCCCCTCTTCTCCTGGTCCACGGGACACCTACTAGACTGGGGTAAGGACTGCCAGACTAAGTGTCTAAGACCCCCACCAAGAGCCTCGCTGTGTCCTCCTGCATCCATTTAATACCAAGACTTCTCCGCTCTCCCTCCCGAATGCTTCGACCTCTGGGAGGCCTTCAGTAAGAGGCAAGCCCCCCCCCCTCATCGTCCATACGACTGTGCCTTAGAACTCCTACCCGGCTCCACACCTCCGTGTGAGTTCCATGTATCCCAAGATTATCTCTACCGCAGACATCCAAATGGACCCTGTAAAGGTTGAGGCGGTTGCCGACTGGCCACGTCCCACCTCACTCAAGCAGGTCCAGCGGTTCCTCAGGTTTGCCATTTTTACAGGCGTTTTATACGCAATTTTGGTGCGGTGGCTTCGCCTCTCACGGTCCTAACCCAGAAGTCCCAGACCCGTTTTTGCTGGACTCCCGAGACTGACAGGGCATTCATGGAGCTCAAGGGACATTTCACCTCTGGACCCATCCTTTTTCATCCTGATCCTACTCGTCCCTGTGTGGTAGAGGTGGACGCCTCAGACACCGGAGCAGGGGTGGTCCTTTCACAGCGGAACGAGGACAAGAAACTGCACCCATGCGCCTTTCTCTCCAACCGGTTCTCGCCACCGGGACGCAACTACAATGTAGGCAACTGGGAGCTCTTGGCAGTTAAGGGCCCTTGAAGGGTGGAGACATTGGTTGGTGGGGGAACATCATCCTTTCGTGATCTGGACCGACCATAAGAACCTGGTCTCCATTCAGGAAGCCAAGAGTTTGAATACTCACCAAGCTAGGTGGTCTCAGTTTTTTAACAGGTTCGATTTCACACTAGCCAATCGCCCGGGATCCAAGAGTCAGAAAGCAGACGACCGCCAACATGATGCCTCTAACGAGGAGAGGGACTCCAAACCCATCACCCCCAGCTCCCGCATTGTGGCCCCTCTGATATGGAGTATTGAGGCCACGGTCCGACAAGCTTAGACCCGAGAACCTGATCCCGGCGGGGGACCCACTAACAGACTTTACGTTCCGCGATCAGCCCGTTCCCGAGGTCTACAATGGGGACACTACTCTAAATTAACTGGGCATCCAGGGGTTAATCGGACACTGGAGTTCCTGAGGTGGAAATTCTGGTGGCCCAACATGATGGATATGAGATACTTTGTTGTGGCCTGTTCCATCTGTGCACAAAGCAAGTCCTCACGACAGCGACGGGCTGGATTTCTCCAACCTCTGCCCATCCCCAGCCGGCCCTGGTCCCACCTGTCCGTAAACTTTAACACAGGGTTACCTCCATCCCAAGGGCTTACCACTATCCTGGTGGTCGTTGATCGGTTCTCCAAGGCAGCCTATTTCATTGCCTTACCCAAGTTTCCCTCAGCGAAGGAGACCGCTGATCTCATGACTACCCATGTTTTTCAATTAAATAGACTTCTCCAGGACATTGTCTCGGATCGTGGCCCCCAGTTCGTCACACGGTATTGGAAAGCCTTCTGTTCCCTGTTGGGAGCGTCGGTGAGTCTCTCCTCGGGATTCCACCCACAGTCGAATGGGCAAACGGAGCAGGACAACCAGGAGCTGGAGAAGTTCCTCCACTGTTTGGTCTCCACCCAGGCCAGCAACTGTCAAACTCGTCCACTGGACTGTCGCCGTTTGTTGGTTAGTTCGGGTTCGCCCCCTCCCCCCTTAACCACTGATTCTACATCTGTTCTCTTCTCTGCACCTTCTCTGCAACCTTACCACGTAACATGTCTGGTAATGTGTGCCTTCATGTCTGGAAACGGAGGTGTCAAACACAATGTACACAAAGCAAGGCTCTCTCTCTCTGATTTTGAAGCTGGTGTGATGTAGAGCACTGATCCAAGGCAGGCAAGTAGTTAATGGTGGAAGTGGAGGATCTGAGGCTTAAACAATATGGCCACAGTGTGTGACTGTCACACTCCACAGCACCACGTTTTCAGCTTTATCAAACTCAATCTTCTCCCTCTGTTTGGGTCGGGGAGACTGTTGTGCTCTGCTCCCTGTGTTCCTGCTCAGCCTAAGACTAAACTATTTACAGCTGAAACGCTGGAGGCTAGTCTATCAACATGTCACAGACATTGCTGGATTAACAGACTTGCATAGGCATTAGCAGCAGAGACTGTAGCAGACTGACTGATTCATTGAAAGATACCATTGCCTTGAGCAGTGTGCTCCTTAGCTCATAGCTTAGCAGATAATAATATTTATTTTATTAAGAACATATTCTTATTTACTAGGACGGCCTAATATGCTGAATATTTTAATATGCCCCCAGTTGATTTCAACCCCCCCTTACTTCCCTCTTGCCTTCCCACCTCTCTCCCTCCCCCTCTCAACTCACTCCCTCACCTTCCCTCCCTCTTGCCCTCCAACCTCTCTCCCTTCATCTCGCCCTCCCACCTCCCATCTCTCTCCCTCCCTCCCTCCCTCTCCCCTTCCCCCCTCACACCATCTCACCTCCTTCCTCTTCCACCATCTCACCTCTCTCGCTCTCTCTCCCCTTCCCTCCTCTCACCTCTCTCCTTCCCTCTTGCCCTCCAACCTCTCTCCCTTCATCTCGCCCTCCCACCCCTCTCCCTCCCTCCCTCTCCCCTTCCCCCCTCACACCATCTCACCTCCTTCCTCTTCCACCATCTCACCTCTCTCGCTTTCTCTCCCCTTCCCTCCTCTCTTCATATCTTCCACTGGCTCCCTGTGTTGCCGAGATGACTCCCCCCCCACTTGTTTGCCGCCCCGTGGCAAGGATTCTGTTGCCATGGAAACGGGAGGCAATTGCTTTGGCGACATTGGGAAGAGGGGGATACCAAGGAAACAATGGGGTGTGACAGCAGGGGGAAGGGGGAGGGGTGTACTGATTGAGATATAAATAAAACAACTAAAGACTGGCTCTCTTTCTCTCTCCCCTCACTTGTTTTCTCCTTCTCTGTCTTCTGATCTCTCCCTCCACACCTTTCTTCCCTTTATTTTTCTCTCTCAGAAGTGAATGCATTAATAACACTGAGTCCCATGTAGTCTGACTCTCGCTCTCTCTGACTCTCTCTCTCTCTGACTCTCGCTCTCTCTGACTCTCTCTCTCTCTCTGACTCTCGCTCTCTCTGACTCTCGCTCTCTCTCTCTCTCTCTCTCTCTCTCTGACTCTCGCTCTCGCTCTGTCTCTCACTGTCTCTCTCTCTCACTCTCTCTCTCTCTGACTCTCGCTCTATCTCTGACTCTTGCTCTCTCTCTCTCTCTCTCTCTCTCTCTCTGACTCTCGCTCTGTCTCTCACTGCCTCTCTCTGTCTCGCTCTCTCTCTCTCTGTCTCTCACTGTCTCTCTGTCTCTCACTCTCTCTCTCACTTATTTACAGCTGTAACCTTTCACAGCTCACATTTTAAGTATTGAACCTCTGTGTATAACAATCCTTCTGAGTAATGTACTGAGTGTTGCTAGTTTAATAGCTTGACCGATTGGCCTATTTGCATACTCCGTAGGGCACCGGGTTTGATAAACGCCCTTTTTTAGTCTCATCAGTTCTCTCAGTTAATAGCCACCTATCCACCCTCTCTGCAGCATACTCAGTATATACAGTAGTTCACTGGTGAAAGACAACAAGGCTCCGGTGCATAGGGTGGCCATTGTTGGTATGGAACATTGCAGGATATGTCATTGATATGATTAATCTGGAAATGCCCGATCTTTTTCCCCATGCTGTCGTTTTCACCTCACAATGACTTCTATGGTTAGAGATGAAGCTGAGACAAACGCGTGCAACAGGAGGTGAGATGTGATTTGATTTACCGATCACCTTTTCTCCAAATGTCCACAGCTAAATGAAATGATTGGATGGTTTGCTTTACTTAATGTCTTCTTTTCTCCGTCCTTGTTATTGGTCGATTAGGCACGATGCCTCAGTAGCGCAGCGGGATTATGTAAATTGGCCTTTTTGTGTGTGTGTGTGTGTGTGTGCGTGTGTGTGTGTGTGTGTGTGTGTGTGTGCGTGTGTGCGTCCAGCCACCCACCTAGCCGGGCCAGGCAGAGTGAGGTCATCACTAGAGAGGGAGCGCTCTGTGTTCCTGTCCCTGAGGGGCTCGGATGTCACGCCTTTAGGAGAGAGAGGGATGCGATGTGGCAGGGTCAACATGACATGAGTCAGCAGGCTCGACATGGCATGAGTCGGCAGAGTTGACATGGCATGAGTCGGCAGGGTCAACATGACATGAGTCAGCAGGCTCGACATGACATGAGTCGGCAGGGTTGACATGGCATGAGTCGGCAGGGTTGACATGGCATGAGTCGGCAGGGTTGACATGGCATGAGTCGGCAGGGTTGACATGGCATGAGTCGGCATGGTTGACATGGCATGAGTCGGCAGGGTCGACATGACATGAGTCGGCAGGGTTGACATGGCATGAGTCGGCAGAGTCGACATGGCATGAGTCGGCAGGGTTGACATGGCATGAGTCGGCAAGGTTGACATGGCATGAGTCGGTTGGGTCGACATGGCATGAGTCGGCAGGGTTGACATGGCCCAAATATCCAAATTACTATTCCACTGTTTGCTGAGCATACTCCACAATACTATACTCCACAATACTACACTATACTTTACTCCACAATACCACACTACTCCACTATACTATACTCCACTATACCATACTCCACAATACTACACTATACTTTACTCCACAATACCACACTACTCCACTATACTATACTCCACTATACCATACTCCACAATACTACACTATACTTTACTCCACAATACCACACTACTCCACTATACTATACTCCACTATACCATACTCCACAATACTACACTATACTTTACTCCACAATACCACACTACTCCACTATACTATACTCCACTATACCATACTCCACAATACTACACTATACTTTACTCCACAATACCACACTACTCCACTATACTATACTCCACTGTACTATACTGCACACCGCTATACTCTACTATACAATACTGTACTAGACCACACTATGCTATACTCCACTACACTATACAATGCTAATACCCCACCCCACAATACTGCACTATGCTACAAGACACTATGCTCCACAATACTACACTACACTATACAATACTACACTATACTCCGCTCCAAAATACCACACTGTACTATACTATACTCTACTATACTATATTTCCACTCCACAATACTGCACTATACAATACTACACTACAATACTCTACTATACTAATGTATACCAGGCTCAGCTGTTGATGCACTCAGGTACAGGACACCACCACAACGTACAGTGAGCAACTCTGATGTGATCATGAATGGTTGATATTGCTTGTTAAACAAATTGATGAATCATGCAAAGTACTGTATCCAAAAACAGTCTTGTTTTTTCACATAGCAAGTGTATATATACTGAACAAAAATATAACATGTAACAATTTCAAAGATTTTAGGCTAGAGTTCACATAAGGAAATCAGTGAATGTAAATGAATTAATTAGGCCCTAATCTATGGATTTCACATGACTGAGCAAGGGTGCAGCCATGGGTGGGCCTGGGAGTGCATAGACCCACCCACTTGGCAGCCAGGCCCCACCTAATAGGAAGCCAGGCCCAGCCAATCAGAATGAGTTTTTCCCCACAAAAGGACTTTATTACAGACAGAAATAGCCCAGATATATCTCTCAGACAATCCTGCAGGTGAAGAATGGATGGGAAAGTCCTGGGCTGGCAGGTTATGCGTGGTCTGCGATTGTGAGGCCGGTTGGATGTACTGCCAAATTCTCTAGAAAAACATTGGAGGCGGCTTATGGTAGAGAAATTAACATTCAATACTCTGGCAGCAACTCTGGTGGACATTCCTGCAGACAGCATGCCAATTGCACGCTCCCTGAAAACTTGAGATATCTGTGGCAATGTGTTGTGTGACAAAACTGCACATTTTAAAGTGGCCTTTTATTGTCCCCAGCACAAATCAAATCAAAGTTTATTTGTCACTTGCGCCAAATACAACAGGTGATTTCCTGATTTCCTTATATGAACTCTAGCTTAAAACCTTACAGTGAAATGCTTACTTACGGGCTCTAACCAATAGTGCAAAAAATGTATTAGATGAACAATGGGTAGGAAAATAAATAAAACAACAGTAAAAAGACAGGCTATATACAGTAGAGAGGCTATATACAGTAGAGAGGCTATATACAGTAGAGAGGCTATATTCAGTAGCGAGGCTATATTCAGTAGCGAGGCTATATACAGTAGCGAGACTATATACAGTAGAGGCTATATACAGTAGACAGGCTATATACAGTAGAGAGGCTATAAACAGTAGAGAGGCTATATACAGTAGACAGGCTATATACAGTAGACAGGCTATATACAGTAGAGAGGCTATATACAGTAGAGAGGCTATTTACAGTAGAGAGGCTACCTACAGTAGAGAGGCTATATACAGTAAACAGGCTACATACAGTAGACAGGCTATATACAGTAGAGGCTATATACAGTAGACAGGCTATATACAGTAGACAGGCTATATACAGTAGAGAGGCTATATTCAGTAGCGAGGCTATATACAGTAGCGAGACTATATACAGTAGAGAGGCTATAGACAGTAGACAGGCTATACACAGTAGTGAGACTATATACAGTAGAGAGGCTATATACAGTAGAGAGGCTATATACAGTAGCGAGGCTATATACAGTAGAGAGGCTACATACAGTAGAGAGGCTACATATAGTAGTGAGGCTATATACAGTAGACAGGCTACATACAGTAGACAGGCTATATACAGTCGAGAGGCTATATACAATAGACAGGCTATATACAGTAACGAGGCTATATACAGTAGTGAGGCTATATACAGTAGAGAGGCTATATACAGTAGTGAGGCTATATACAGTAGTGAGGCTACATACAGTAGAGAGGCTATATACAGTAGAGGCTATATACAGTAGTGAGGAAATATACAGTAGAGAGGCTATATACAATAGACAGGCTATATACAGTAGTGAGGCTATATACAGTAGAGAGGCTATATACAGTAGAGAGGCTACATACAGTAGTGAGGCTATATACAGTAGAGAGGCTATATACAATAGACAGGCTATATAAAGTAGTGAAGCTATATACAGTAGAGAGGCTATATACAGTAGAGAGGCTACATACAGTAGTGAGGCTATATACAGTAGAGAGGCTATATACAGTAGCGAGGCTATATACAGTAGAGAGGCTATATACAATAGACAGGCTATATACAGTAGTGAGGCTATATACAGTAGTGAGGCTATATACAGTAGACAAGCTATATACAGTAGAGAGGCTACATGCAGACACCGGTTAGTCAGGCTGATTGAGGTAGTATGTACATGTAGATATGGTTAAAGTGACCAACACTTTCCATGTTGCGTTTATATTTTTGTTCAGTGTAGTTTGCTTCATTCACCATGCTATTGAGTAGGCAGCCATTTTGCTTATGGTAGCTACTCGGCTTGTGATTAGCATCTGAATTGTTTGTGTCCCACTGATCTGATCTGTCTCATTGTGTTCCTGTCTCTCCTGTCAGAGCACCGTACTGAAGCTAGTGTAACACGGCCTCATTACTGCTGGGGCACTGGAATACTGGTCGAGCCCTGTGTGTTCGTGTGTGTGTTTCTGTTTGTTGGTGTTTTTGTGGTGAGCAGCGAACACATGTTTGGTGGGAGAGACTTGTTCCTTTGGTAACCGGGGGCGACGGTCGCGATGGCGACCGAGATGCCATCAGGGTCGTCTCTTAAACCAAAGATGAAGGCTGTACAGAAACAGTCTCTCTCTGAGGACAATCTGTCTATTTTGTTCGAAGCCACAGAAGCTTCACACAATCCAAGGACGGAAATTTGTTCCAGTCAGAACTGTCATTTTGGCTGTAACTGTCACTCTGTGGCGCTACTGACCTAACCTTAACCGACTGGTATCTAATGTTTACGGGTATACAAACACATAATGGTATGTTTTAAATCAGGAAGTGGACTGATGTTGTGTACCGTACTCCAGTTTCTCATTTTGCCTTTAGTAATGCCGCAAATTGAAATTGAACCTGAATTAACCACACACATACCTAAACACGCCTACACACAGACACGTACATTCATAAATCTCTCCCCCTCTCTCTCTCACTCTAGACTTTGGCACTGCTCAACAGAGGCCTCTGTCAGGGTACACTACTGTCTGTCTGGCTCAGAGATACACAGTGAGGGTGTGTAAGTTTCAAAGCGGGAAAGTGAGGTGGAAAGACACAGAAAGAGGTCAAATAGATGTTACCCAGATATGGATCACTTTGCTGTTCTAGGCTCATACTCCCCTAAAGCAGCCGCCCCAGACCTCACTCACATCTCCCTAGGTGTGTGTGCCATACCCCTCACTATCACTGTAAGCGCAGGTTGCCTAGGGAGGAGTATGGAAGAGGGGGAGAGAGGTGGAGTGGGGGGTAGAAAGGGAAAAAAAGAGAGAAAAAAGAGAGGAGGGGGATGAATGCTCCACTACAGGGGCAGGGAGCTGTGAGTCAGCAGCAGCCAATGAGAACCCACACTAGTCACATGACCAATAGCCATGCAAAAGACTGGAAGTGAGAGAGAGAGAGAGAGAGAGAGAGGAGGGAGAGGAGGGAGAGAGATGGAAAGGGTGGAGGGCGAGCGAGATGGAGATTGAGGAGGGAAAGAGAGAGAGAGTGAGGGAGGAGAGAGAGAAAGGGCAGCACATCCAGTTTACAGTCTCAGTCTCCTCTTCCTCCTGGTCGATTGAGAGCGAAGAAGCACACACAGAGAGGCTCCACCACACACACACGCTCGCTCTCATCACTGCCCCTATTGCAGCCGAGACAGAACCCACCTGTGCATCCTAACCAGCAGGAACAACAGACCCACAGAGGAAAGGAAACAAAGAGAGGACAAAGAATCGTACCCTGAGGAAAAAAATCAAGAGTGAGTGTGAGAAAGGAGGGAAAGCATGTCTTCTCTCTCCAACCAGCAGCCTGGTTCTCCGTTTTCGGAGTACAGCGAACTGTGTAAGGTCCCCTCCGTGGCCCCTGCCACCCAGGCCTGGGACTGGCAGCATGGAGACATGGGCCCCCCCAGGAGTTTCGGAGGGGCCACAGGACTCACAGATGAGGACAAGCTGTGCTTCTTTGACCCTCCAGCAGGCGGTGGCATGGATGCGGATCGTAAGGTACCCGGCAGGGGGGGCTTTCCTGGGTTAGACAGTGCCGGGGAGAGTCCAGAAAGCCCAGTGTCTTCCTCCCCCTCCCCCATGGGCTATGGGAACAACGGTGTCCTACTGCCCCCCGTACCTGGTTCCCCAGCCAGACGCATGGACATACCCTCGCCCTCTAGCTCGCTAAAACCAGGCCCAGACAGCACCGGAGCGTGGAACCCCGAGACCCTTCCACCCCAGAATACTGGCGTCACTAATTATTGTGTCATCGGGGTTGTCAATGACAACTACCTGGAGAGGGAGGACGAGGACAGCATGTCAGCACTAGGTGGCCGTCAAATGGCCGAGGGCTCCTCGGAGGAGAACGAGGAAGAAGAGGAGGAGGTGAAACTTGCGCCGTGTTTCATGGGACGTGCTGAACAGCAGCGGAAGGCCATGCGTCGGACCATGTCTGAGTGTTCCCACCTCTCAGTACCTTCTAGCCTGGAGCTGCCTGACCATTACCCTGGTGCTGGGCTGGACGAGCTGACATCGTCCATGGGCGCCCCGCGCCGCTCCCCCCACTCCACCATGAAGCGCTCAATGACGGTGGCGGACGACCAGGCGCCCCCCACCATGTCCGCTGCAGGTGCCACCCGCTCCGACCTGAGGCAGGACCAAGACCCCACCTTAAACCTCTTGCCCTTCCCCCCAATGAGAGACTGTGGGGGCACCTCGCCTCTAGAGGGCATCATGGAGGGGATGGGGGCAGACAAGGAGCAGGACGTGCTGCTGCCTGTACCCCTCAGCAGTCAGGCTTTGAACGGGACAGGCCCCGGCCTGGGCATGGACACAAACCTGGGCACCGGCTTTGGAGCGGGTAAGAGCACCAACCTTGGCACCGGCTTTGGTGAAAGCATGGGTACCAACCCTTTCACCACATTGGAGGGTAGGTGATGCTGTCTGGCACTGCAGATTGCAGATGGCCCAGATTGTGTGACCGATAAATCGGTTGACCAATATTATCAGCCAATATTAGTCTTTCAACGAAAAATTTGTATCGGTCTTTATTCCACACATAAATCGGCGATATTATATACATAGAATCATAAATACGTCTGTTTACATGACCTTTGACTGTTGTTAAGCACTGGTTCGAATCTACTCAAATGTTGACGCTGACATCTAGTGGTGGCATTACGAACTGCAAGTTACTCCATTTCACTGCATGCAGTAGGTTGTGTACTTGTCAACAGTGCAGTTTCAGATTTACTTTCAGACAAAGTTGAATTCATTCAGGCCTTCTGGTTTATTAGTGTGCTTGTGGTGCTTCAGCACAGACACATCTGGATTCTTATCCACTGCCTTAGATAGACACATCTTTAAGTTGTACCTAAGAAGATAAACTGAACAGGTGTTTTGTATTTATAGAGAATATAGTTTCTTGTTGGTGGTTATCATGTAAACCAGAAATAAAATGTTCTTAAATAATGTTAATTAAGAAATCATAATTTAGAATATATGTTCATCATTTGGAGCATAATTAGTGTTAAAAAGGTCTGTTTTTCATTCCACCTTTAAAAAACAATATATCGACACATATATCCTTAATCGGTGACTTTTGCCTCACTAAAATCAGTGTCAGACCCAAAAATCCCATTTCGGTCAGGCTCTAATAATGTGTATCAGGAGATGGTGCATCACTGTCTGATTCACAACTGAGCTGATACCACCAGTCTGTCTGATTCACAACTGAGCTGATACCACCAGTCTGTCTGATTCACAACTGAGCTGATACCATCAGTCTGTCTGATTCACAACTGAGCTGATACCACCAGTCTGTCTGATTCACAACTGAGCTGATACCACCAGTCTGTCTGATTCACAACTGAGCTGATACCACCAGTCTGTCTGATTCACAACTGAGCTGATACCACCAGTCTGTCTGATTCACAACTGAGCTGATACCACCAGTCTGTCTGATTCACAACTGAGCTGATACCACCAGTCTGTCTGATTCACAACTGAGCTGATACCACCAGTCTGACTGATTCAGTGTGTGCGTGTTACCTTGATTGAGTGTGCGCTGGCTTGACTAGGACCTTTCAAAGGCAGTTTGCGCACATAGGGTATTCATGTGGCGCATGCACTTTCATGAATTCACGCACATGCAGGCCGGCTAGCTCTGTTCAGGTATTCACCTTGGCTCCCCAACGGCAGTGTAGGGAATATCAATTAGCAGATTTGCCCTGTCTGGTCCTATGGAGAGTGAAACATGTGTCTGGCCCAGTCTAAGCATCTGCCTAGATGTATTTGTACTGGCTCCCTTGGTTCCCTCTCCCTCTCCCTGTTTGGAGAGAGTGATTAGGCGATGAGGCTGGAGGAGAGACAAAGGAACTTAAACACAAACAAGCTCCAGTCATTTTACATGCTGCTGTCATTTTGAATTACTTCAGTGTCTTTCTTCATGACTTGGAGTCATACTGGGATGTTTACCCCCAGAACGAAGCAGATAATTGTCATACAATGTTCCACTCATTATCTTCTACTAAACAGAATAATGACTGTGTCTTCTAATGTTTTAGGGAGCGCTCTGTAGCGTTTTGTAAACGCTTCTGTGCAAGGCTTTTTCATGTAGATGTGTTTTTGTAAACGCTTCTGTTTGTTTATTTCTGGTCTTGTGTGTGCCAGTGTTCATTTCGTCAACAAAAATAGTGACTAAAATATTAGTCACACCTATTTTTCAGTGGCAATTGACGAGACTATGGCTGACTAAATAGTCCCTAAAAAAAACTATAACTTAATAAGGAAAATTATTATTGATTTCAGTTCACGGAGACGAGACTATATTATCTCTGTGACTAAATTCTGACTACTAAGTGGACTGACCAAGAGTTTTGAAAAGATTGAGAGCTTTTCAGTGATAAGCACAATTAATATTAGCAGCACAGATGTTCTGTTCAGCAGTGGGAAGGACACGCCACACCCGGAACGCCCAGCCTACATCAGCTTGTGAGCTGCGGGGAGCAAGCGATGAGTGTGGGCAGAAAGGCTCTGCTCCGGCTCCACCTCCGATTACACATCACACAGGCGACTCTCTTGCTTCCTCGTAGCTAACCAGTCCCCACCAGTCTTCTAGTTAGATACCATTCGCCTGGTTAAGAAACACAAGCTGCTTTACGAAATTAAAAACAATAACGGAATTGAGTTTAATAGTAAAACAACAGTCTACTGTAGCTATATTTTTCTCTCCCTTGAGTATAGAAAAGTGTATGAATTTGTAGTCTCGTTCAACCCTCGCACTTTTCTCCACTACATTTCATAGCCATGTTCTGTAGCCAATGTACTAGCCAAGTCTCCCTCTTTTCCTCAGAGAAATCGTTGAAAATATACAGTTTTTACTTTCTATCATGCATTGGTGGACCACATTTTACATTAATAAAACGTATCGGACCGGACCATTAACAGTTTGTTTAGGATAAACCTTGTTCAGTCATGTTACCTCATTCGCTGACTGTAGCTAACAACCTTGGGGTGCATTCAGCAGGAATCAATGTTTTGGAACGTTCTGATAGAAATATGCTATGTAGAACAAACATGCCTCTCTAACATGTTGAATAAGGAACAACTTTGGCTCTCTTCAGGGCATTTCTATCTGCAACGTTCTAGAACGTTTTTCAACTGAACGTAGCCATGGTAACATTACCAATGGTCTATATGCAAACACTTGCTGGCACATAAAGAAAGGAAAATGGATAGTAAACAATTTATTGACTAAATCCTCTTGGCATTACACTATATCTGACTGGGTAAATAAATCCTCTATATCTGACTGGGTTAATAACGCCTCTATATCTGACTGGGTTAATAACTCCTCTATATCTGACTGGGTAAATAAATCCTCTATATCTGACTTGGTGAATAACTCATCTATATCTGACTGGGTAAATAACTCATCTATATCTGACTGGGTAAATAACTCCTCTATATCTGACTGGGTAAATAACTCCTCTATATCTGACTGGGTTAATAACTCCTCTATATCTGACTGGGTAAATAACTCCTCTATATCTGACTGGGTAAATAACTCCTCTATATCTGACTGGGTTAATAACTCCTCTATATCTGACTGGGTAAATAACTCCTCTATATCTGACTGGGTAAATAACTCCTCTATATCTGACTGGGTTAATAACTCCTCTATATCTGACTGGGTAAATAACTCCTCTATATCTGACTGGGTAAATAACTCCTCTATATCTGACTGGGTTAATAACTCCTCTATATCTGACTGGGTAAATAACTCCTCTATATCTGACTGGGTAAATAACTCCTCTATATCTGACTGGGTTAATAACTCCTCTATATCCGACTGGGTTAATAACTCCTCTATATCTGACTGGGTTAATAACTCCTCTATATCTGACTGGGTGAATAAATCCTCTATATCTGACTGGGTAAATAACTCCTCTATATCTGACTGGGTTAATAACTCCTCTATATCTGACTGGGTTAATAACTCCTCTATATCTGACTGGGTAAATAACTCCTCTATATCTGACTGGGTGAATATATCCTCTATATCTGACTGGGTAAATAACTCCTCTATATCTGACTGGGTGAATAACTCCTCTTGTCATTATGCTGCTGGCATATTGTATGTATGCTGCTGGCTGTATGCTGCTGGCATATATGGTCTATATGCTGGTACCAAGGCCACAGTGTACTACTATATGAGGGTGGCAGGTAGCCTAGTGGTTAGAGCGTTGGACTAATAACTGAAAGGTTGCAAGATCGAATCCCTTTTTAGCTCCACAGATAAATGATTAGACTGTATTAGTAATTTAAATACTTGGATGGCTCACAACTCCCTCCAGCTAAATCAAGAGAAGTACTTGTTGTTGGAGCCAAAACAAACAATTTTTCCTTTTTTCCTTGTTTTATTTGACCTTTATTTCACTAGGCTTGTAACCGTGTAGCGTGTTATGTTGCATTCATGCCTGAAAGGTGCTCTATGAAGCTCGATTTGATTTGATGGAGGCCTGGATGTAATAGAGACTTTAGGTTCATATGTTATCAACGCTTACAGTGCATTCGGAGAGTATTCAGACCCCTTCACTTTTTCCACATTTTGTTAAGTTACAACTTTATTATAAAATGTATTAAATTGTTTTTCCCCCACATCAACCTACACACAATACCCCATACTGACAAAGCAAAAGCAGGTTTACAGAATTTTGAGCAAATGTATAAAATAAAAAATAAAAATAAAACACATTTCCATAAGTATTCAGACCCTTTGCCTAGTACTTTGTTGAAGCACCTTTGGCAGAGATTACAGCCTCGAGTCTTCTTGGGTATGACGCTACAAGCTTGGCACACCTGTAACGTAACAAAATGTGGAAAAGGGAATGGGGTCTAAATTATTTCTGAATGCTTTTATCAACACTTTCCTGACCTTTCCTGATGTCTGTCACATCGTAGATTAGAAAAGTCCTATGCAATGACCTGTCTTGCCATGAAGGATGCGGTGCAGTAACTGTGCTGTGTGTGTGTGTGTGTGTGTGTGTGTGTGTGTGTGTGTGTGTGTGTGTGTGTGTGTGTGTGTGTGTGTGTGTGTGTGTGTGTGTGTGTGTGTGTGTGTGTGTGTGTGTGTGTGTCAGAGAGATAAATAACTCCAATCCAGAGGGCAGAGGACCCAGTAAGTCAGTGTTCCCCAACTGGCGGCCCACTAGTTGTATTTGGACCTTGGGTGATTTTATTTGGCCCCCTAAGTTTTCTGAGCAAATTGTTTTATTTATTGGACATATAAAAAAAATAAAATTTAAAACACCAGCCAATCAGCTCCATGTGATTTTAATTTGGGAAATCTGTTCCCAAAGTATTCCCACACCCAATAGAGGATGATGTTTCAGTGAAACATTTCATCTGTTTGAGCATTGTTGCAATCGATTTATTTTGGGCCCCTGACCGCTCCAGAAAAAAAAATCTGAATTTAGTTGATGACGCCTGCAGTAAGCATTGCCATGATTAATGTGGATCATCCTTGTGTGTGTATGTCTAGTGTCATGCCAGTATACAGTGTTCAGTAGATGATGCCTAAGTCCTTCCAAAAGCTGACTGTCCAGCCTGACACCATATGGAATTACTTTTGATTAATTGCCTGGGTTTTTAATTTATTTCTGCCTTTTTGAAGTTGCCTTGTTGAATATAAGCCTTTGTGGTGATCAGATCCACACTTGAGTCACACACCAAATGAGCAGCTTTCAGCATGAAGAAGAATGGCTCCTTTATTTGACAGCTGAATGCAATGAAACTCCATGGCGTCCACTCTCACTAAATCACTCCAGACATTCTATGGATGGCCAGCAGCTTCCTTGATGTGTCGCTGAGGGGGATCATTCCTTTGGAAGGCTTTCCAGGTGAGCTGGAGGTGTAATGACTGTCTTTTAATGAGACTATGTTTGCCTTGAGGATTGATCTAGTCATCTGAGGAACCAGAAAGAAATAGCCAAGAAAGTAGTCAGAATATTCATTGGTAGTTTTGAGTGTCAGTGTTGTAGCGGGTAGTCAAGTATCCCAGTTTTGGGTTTCCTCATAGTTAACGTTGACATTTTCTGGTGGCAAGTGGGGTTTCCTCATCTGATGCAATGATGGTACTTGAAGTAGCCAATGGGCTCAACATCCACGTGAAGATGTTAGTATCTCTGTCATGTTTTTTTTTTATCACCTCTCATAAAAAAAAATGCAAGGGTCAAAAAATGGATTCAATGCTGTTTAGCCACCTTAATAGAGATTGAGGTGTGTCTAAGGGCTTTTTGACCAAGATGGAGAGTGATGGAGTGCTGCATCAGATGACCTGGCTTCCACAATTACCCGACCTCAACCCAATTGAGATGGTTTGGGATGAGTTAGACCACAGAGTGAAGGAAAAGCAACCAACAAGTGCTCAGCATATGTGGGAACTCCTTCAAGACTGTTGGAATAGCATTCCAGGTGAAGCTGGTTGAGAGAATGCCAAGAGTGTGCAAAGCTGTCATCAAGGCAAAGGGTGGCTACTTTGAAGAATCTAAAATATAAAATATATTTTGATTTGTTTAATTCTTTTTTGGGGTTACTACATGATTCCATATGTGTTATTTCATAGTGTTGATTTCTCCACTATTATTCTACAATGTATAAAAGAGTAAAAATATAGAACAACCCTTTTGACTGGAACTGTATATAATGGCTTCACACGTGACCGCCACAATGTCATCACATCTCCAGATAATGACTTCCCTCACAATGATATCAGCCTCATAGACCCTAGGAGTGATGGATGATTCTAATCAGATGCTCTATTCATGATTTATTAACGTCCTTCTACTGAAGGGTTAAGAAATGGCTGCCTGTTTACCTTTTTACCCTTGCTGTTCAGTGAATGGGGAGACTGAGACACAGAGCTGGCTGTTGAGGAGTGTGTTGGCTTCAGCGGATTTCTAGGTCCCAAAGTTCTCGTAGTACTCCACAGATCACCTCTGTTGGTATTCATCCATTACCTGGTGAATATGACATGAAAATGGAGCACAGTTGATGAGGTTGTTTAGAGAGGTGGGGGTGAAAGGAGCACATTGGATATCAAATATCTTCGCTAAGTAAGATATCAAGTTTATATGTGATTTATTCAGACATGTTCTTTAAAGCTCATCGTTGTTTGTGCTGTGGACTATAGAGACGAAGCCTCAAGTCGTCCTGCCTTGTCTACTTCAATTCTCTTTGTCTTGTCGTGGGTGGCAGGTAGCCTAGCAGTGTGTTGGGACAGTCATCGAAAGGTTGCTAGTTCGAATCCCCAAGGTGAAAAAGATCTGTCGATGTGCCACACTTCCAATCCACACATGTATGTATATAATACACACTGGTACATGTGTGAAGTAGGACAAATTTAAGCACCCGCCAAATTACTATATTGTGTAGTCTGACTGGATTTGGGTCTTAATCTTGATACTAGCCATCCCGGATCCGGGATCGTGAATACAGCCTCAAGCTCATTACCATAACGCAACGTTAACTATTCATGAAAATCGCAAATGAAATGAAATAAATATGCTAGCTCTCAAGCTTAGCCTTTTGTTAACAACACTGTCATCTCAGATTTTCAAAATATGCTTTTCAACCATAGCAAAACAAGCATTTGTGTAAGAGTATTGATAGCTAGCGTAGCATTTAGCGTAGCATTCAGCGGGCAACATTTTCACAAAAACAAGAAAAGCATTCAAATAAAATAATTTACCTTTGAAGAACTTCGGATGTTTTCAATGAGGAGACTCAGTTAGATAGCAAATGTTCAGTTTTTCCAAAAAGATTCTTTGTGTAGGAGAAATCGCTCCGTTTTGTTCAAAACCGAAAAAAATAAAAATAAAACAAAAATTAAATTCTGTCATCAAAACGCCAAACTTTTTTCCAAATTAACTCCATAATATCGATAATATGTTTTTCACATATCTCTTCGATGATATATCGTTCGTGGAAGTCTGCTTTCTCCTCTGAATCCCATGGAAGAATGCTTGCAGCTGAAGATTACGCACCAATTTCGACAAAGGACACCGGGCGGACATCTGGTAAATGTAGTCTCTTATGGCCAATCTTCCAATGATATGCCTACAAATACGTCACAATGCTGCAGACACCTTAGGGAAACGGCAGAAAGTGTAGGCTCGTTCCTGGCGCATTCACAGCCATATAAGGAGACAATGGAAAACAGCGCCTCAAAAATGTTGCTCACTTCCTGTTTGAAGTTTCATCTTGGTTTCGCCTGTAGCATCAGTTCTGGGGCACTCACAGACAATATCTTTGCAGATTTGGAAACGTCAGAGTGTTTTCTTTCCAAAGCTGTCAATTATATGCATAGCCGAGCATCTTTTCGTGACAAAATATTGCGCTTAAAACGGGCACGTTTTTTTATCCAATAATGAAATAGCGCCCCCATAGTTTCAAGAGGTTAATTAATTAGTCCACCTATTGGTTTCTCTGTTTTTCCTCAGTTCTCCTCTTCTGAAGTTTGTGGAGCACCATATATGGTCATGTAAGGCGTCTCCGCTAGCAATAGGTTTTTCTGTTGACTCAACATGGGTCTCCTCCCCCTCTCTATCCCCCCTTGCTCCACGATCCCCCACTTCAGACAGCCCGTTGCTCTCTAATTGCTCATTTGGGTGCTTCGACAAAACAATTGGAGACGTATTACCAAAGGTAGGGGTTTCAGGTGTGCAGTAATTGAAGTAGGGTCAGGTGGTAAGTGGACCGTCCTGCTTCCTCTCACACAAATCATCTGGGCTTTGCTCTGGCTGATTATACTGAGACTTTTCAAAATGGCTCATTTCAGATCTCATAACAGTGTATGGAGCTAATAGACTTTTAAGCAAATGGGGGGGGGGGGGGTTATAGGATGGAAATATGACAGTCAACGATATCTCATCCATGGTATGTAGTGGATGAGCTGTTTTACTGGGTTGTAGCTGACACACTGCACAGCTGAAATAGTATGCATTTCTGTATTACTCCACAAACCCCTAGAATCATATTGATTTAGTTGGTTATTTAGCCATGAAGATACGGGTCTATTTAAACATGAAGGAGCTATTTGCTCTTTGCATTTTAGATTTCTTGGTGTATTGGTTCCATTAGGTAATTCTCCTGTCCAACTGTGTAATGTCATCAGCCCTTTAGCTCTGTATCCTCAGGTCAGTATAGTAAACATAAGATACACTAACACATGGCCTTTCTGTCACCTACTGGCAGTAACTATTGTTAGTCCTACAGCTAGAGCCTGAGGCATTGTGGGAACCTTAGGGAAGGTTAGGGATCAGAGCTTGAGGCATTGTGGGAACATTAGGGAACGTTAGGGTTCAGGGCCTGAGGCATTGTGGGAACATTAGGGAACGTTAGGGCCTGACACATTGTGGGAACATTAGAGAACGTTAGGGTTCAGGGCCTGAGACGTTGTGGGAACATTAGTGTTCAGGGACTGAGGTGTTGTGGGAAATCTCGGGAACGTTAGGGTTTAGGGCCCGAGGTGTTGTGGAAACGTTAGGGCCTGAGGCCACTAATTTCTCCTGTGGTGTGGAGCGGGCCAGTACCCCAGATGGCCTGCCCTGTAATGAGGGTGGGTGAGGGATGGGACCCGCTTCTGGAGAGGGGGACGTTGCCAGTCAGGGGGATGGAAGGGGGCAGAGCTTCAGGGATATGTCCAGGAAAAAAGAGTGGTAAATGTGAGTTTGTGTGTTTCACATACTGCACATTGCTAGAACATTCTGTTGAGTTTGTTAGATTTGGGATATGGTGATTGTGTGTCCTCTTGATGACCTATTCCACCCATATTCTACCCAAGGCTTAGTCGGGTCTTGTCCCTCCATTGAAAGTGTCAAGGCTGCAGAGCTTGTTTCAGCTGATGTGACAATGCTAATTAGGCTTTCTCTGGGTGACTGTGCCGCCATATCTCAGTGTGTCCAGCCCTGGGTCTAATGCAGAAGGACAGACAGACAGACCGGCCTGCCTGCTTCACGCTCACAGCCATATTTTACAAGAAGACCATACTTAATTAGACAAGCCATATTTTACTAGAAGACCATACTTAATTAGACAAGCCATATTTTACTAGAAGACCATACTTAATTAGACAAGCCATATTTTACTAGAAGACCATACTTAATTAGACAAGCCATATTTTACTAGAAGACCATACTTAATTAGACAAGCCATATTTTACTAGAAGACCATACTTAATTAGACAAGCCATATTTTACTAGAAGACCATACTTAATTAGACAAGCAGAGCATCATAAAACATTTGCAGTGACCAAAGGGTCTTTAAAAACCACTGCCACTTTTTCCCCTGTGAAGATAAAGATTTTGTTCTTTACTCAGAACACTTCAAGATACTGTATGGTTTGTAGAATGAAGGTGACACTATGTACTGTACTAGTGCAATATGTAGCCTAAATGAAATGGAAGTAGTTGTATGTCTTCGTGTAGGCTGGTATATGTGTAACTGCGTAGGTTTGTGTTGGTGCATACATACATGTTTTAGGAACGCAATAATTGTGTGTGAATTTTTCTATCTGTCTGGGAGTCTGTCTCTCTGTCCATGACAATATTGAGAGATGGACCTTAAGAGATGGTCATGGTCATTTTGGTTGTGGTTTTGCCTCAGCTCTGCTGATTGGTTTGATTGCCAGGGTCAAAGGCCATCTCTAAATCGAGCTGAGCCCACAGGATAATTCCAGTCCCCACATTTTAATTAGCTGTTGATTCATCTGATAGTTGCATTATTAAATATCCACTTGTTCCAAATTCAGTAGAGTTTGTTTTTTGAAAGCCTTTGACCTTTGCCCTTTGGGACTATTTATCATATTTATTTTATTTAACTAGGCAATAGGCAAGTCAGTTAAGAACAACTTGTTATTTATAATGGCGGCCTACCAAAAGGAAAAAGGCCTCCTGCGGAGACGGGGGCCTGGGATTAAAAATAAAAATACAATATAAAAAGACAAAACACACATCACGACAGGAGAGACAACACAACACCACATAAAGAGAGACCTAAGACAACGACATAGCATGGCAGCAACACATGACAACACAGCATGGTATTAACACAACATGACAACAACATGGTGGCAAAGTAACAGCACAAAGGCAAGAAGGTAGAGACAACAATACATCACGTGAAGCAGCCACAACTGTCAGTAAGAGTGTCCATGATTGAGTCCTGATTAAAGGATATTGTGTGCGTGTGTATTGTGGTTAATCACTTAAAATGTTTGTCATCCAGTTTGGTCATCTGCCCTGTTCTGTGGTGGTACTTGAGGTCAATCTTTGAGGTCAGCAAGGCATTTGATGATGACTTCTGTCGTGACGTGACTGTCATTAATCTGATGACTGCTATTTGTCGAATAATTACCTACTACTTTTAATTATCACTCGATTGAATTAATCATGTAACAATCAACTCATTAGGAATTTGGGGCACCACGGGAAAAGTTGTTTAACGAGTTACTGTCTCCCGACTTAAACTCTAAAGATATACAGATCTCTTACATCAATAACAGTCAATTATTAATTATTACCTCATCAGTCTCATTCTGAACGTTGCGTAATTGTTGGATATCTGCACAAACCTTAACCTAAGTGGTGAATCAGCAATACACAAATTGGCTTAATTATTTCTTTACAAACTAACTAAATCATCACACAGAATATGTAAACACACAGCATAGGTTATTGATTACATATATAATACAATGAAAACAGGTCCCTAGTGGACTAACAAAAGCATGACCGTTTGGTTACGCAATGGAAAGAGCGGGGTATGTAAGGAGAGGGAGAGACAAAGAGTCATCTTATCGTACATACATTTGGAAACTACGCTCACCGTAACCAGAATACTTACACCCTAACAACCGCTCATTCGAATTAGAAATGCAATATATATTTACACATAGATGTCTTTCTCTGTTGAAACTACTCTAACCGTCTATGGGAAGTGGTTCGATATAAGTCTCAGGTTGTCTACCAGAGGTCACAATGTCCTTCTTAGTTATAGCCTTCTTCTGTCTTGGGGTGTTCGTTATAAAAGCTATCTGTCAGCCATGTGCCGAGCTGATCTGGCACCTTTAATCCTGATCTGGCACCTTTAATCCTGATCTGGCACCTTTAATCCTCAGCAAGGAGAGAGAGTCATGACACTTCATTCACATGATCGGTATGGTTCTAAAATATGTTGTGTTTTCTCTCTCTCTCGCTCTCTCTCTCTCCCTTTCTCTCTCTCACACAGTAAAATCCAATAAGATGGACAAACTAGAGAAAGAGGACAAGATGGACAACTTCGAGAAGTTGGACCAATTTAAGATGCTCAATAAACTAGACAAAGTGGAGAAGAAGGATACGACTGCGAAGACTGAAGCGTCAGTGAAGGTGGAGTACGCAGTCCCACTGGACAAAGAAGAGAAGATAGATAAAATGGACAAGGCAGAGAAAACAGAAAAGCTGGAGCCAACAGATAAGGCAGAAAACACAGATGAAGAAGAGAAATCAGAGAAGATGGATAAAATGGACAAGGACAAGAAGACTGACAAGGTAGAGAAGATGGATATGGTGCAAAAGACCGAAAAAGAAGAAAAAACTGAGAAGATGGATAAGGATGAGAAGACTGAAAAGGTAGAGAAGATGGATAAGGTGGAAACACCTGAGAAGACAGAACAGAAAGAACAGAGTATTGAAAAAGTGGAGAAGACCCCAGAAAAACAGGAGACATTGGTGAAGTCGAACACATTTGACAAGATGGAAACACAGTCTGACGAGGAGAAGACAGCCCATGTTGGAAAGGTAACAGTAACAGCTGAGAAACAAACAGACAGAGCAGAGAAGCCCACAGACAAAGTGGAGGAGGAGAAGACAGAGAAAACAGACAAGGTGGAGGAGGAGGAGAAGAAAAATACAGAGATAACAGACAGGGTGGAGGAGGAGAAGAAGACAGAGAAAACAGACAAGCTGGAGGAGGAGGAGGAGAAGAAGAAGAAGACAGAGAAAACAGACAAGGTGTTGGAGGAGGAGGAAAAGAAGAAAAAGACAGAGAAAACAGACAAGGTGGAGGAGGAGAAGAAGAAAAAGACAGAGAAAACAGACAAGGTGGAGGAGGAGAAGAAGAAAAAGACAGAGAAAACAGACAAGGTGGAGGAGGAGGAGAAGACAGATAAAACAGACAGGGAGGAGGAGGAGAAGAAGAAGACAGAGAAAACAGACAAGGTGGAGGAGGAGGAGAAGAAGAAAAAGACAGAGAAAACAGACAAGGTGGAGGAGGAGAAGAAGACAGATAAAACAGACAGGGAGGAGGAGGAGAAGAAGACAGAGAAAACAGACAGGGTGGAGGAGGAGGAGAAGAAGAAAAAGACAGAGAAAACAGACAAGGTGGTGGAGGAGGAGAAGAAGAAAAAGACAGAGGAAACAGACAAGGTGGAGGAGGAGAAGAAGACAGATAAAACAGACAGGGAAGAGGAGGAGAAGACGACAGAGAAAACAGACAAGGTGGAGGAGGAGGAGAAGAAGAAAAAGACAGAGAAAACAGACAAGGTGGAGGAGGAGGAGAAGAAGACAGATAAAACAGACAGGGAGGAGGAGGAGAAGAAGACAGAGAAAACAGACAGGGTGGAGGAGGAGGAGAAGAAGAAAAAGACAGAGAAAACAGACAAGGTGGTGGAGGAGGAGAAGAAGAAAAAGACAGAGAAAACAGACAAGGTGGAGGAGGAGAAGAAGACAGATAAAACAGACAGGGAGGAGGAGGAGAAGACGACAGAGAAAACAGACAAGGTGGAGGAGGAGGAGAAGAAGAAAAAGACAGAGAAAACAGACAAGGTGGAGGAGGAGGAGAAGAAGACAGAGAAAACAGACAAGGCGAAGGATGAGAAATCCGAGAAAAAAGAGCTTAAAAGTCCTGAGAGGAAAACGGACAAGATAGCAGAGACAGCTGATAAGGCCAAAAAAACTGCAAGTAAACCTTCAACCAATGGGAGCGGTGCTGCACCAAGCCGGGACCTGCCAAGTCCAGACAAGAAGACCAAGGTAGGCCAGAGTCAAGGTTTAAAGTGGAACATTATCAAATCTTACATCATTCTTGCTGCTAACGCTGCTGCTTCTTCTTCTTTATTTGTCCATATAGTAGTGGGATAAGACTAAAAGTAGTCCATGGAACTCACTTTCATTTAAGTAATATCAGTCATAACATTATTATCAGAACAATAAAAAGATTTTGGTCCTTGTTGTTTTAGTGCAGATTTGAACTCGATGTAACTTCTTCATTGAGTGTTTGTTTTTGTCAGGCACACAGTTCCATTTGTTGGTATTCTGTTGATTATGGTTAGGGCTGCTTCCGCTGCTGTTATCCTGCTGCTGTTATCCTGCTGTTGTTATCCTGCTGCTGTTATTCTGCTGTTGTTATCCTGCTGCTGTTATCCTGCTGCTGTTATCCTGCTGCTGTTATCCTGCTGCTGTTATCCTGCTGCTGTTATCCTGCTCCTGTTATCCTGTTGCTGTTATCCTGTTTCTGTTATCCTGTTTCTGTTATCCTGCTCCTGTTATCCTGCTGCTGTTATCCTGCTGCTGTTAACCTACTACTCTTAACCTGCTACTCTTAACCTGCTACTGTTAACCTGCTGCTGTTATCCTGTTGCTGCTATCCTGTTTCTGGTATCCTGCTGCTGTTATTCTGTTACTGTTAACCTGCTACTGTTACCCTGCTGCTGTTATCCTGTTGCTGTTATCCTGTTTCTGTTAACCTATTGCTGTTATCCTGCTGCTGTTATCCTCCTGCTGTTAACCTGTTGCTGTTAACCTGTTGCTGTTAACCTGTTGCTGTTATGCTGTTTCTGGTATCCTGCTGCTGTTATCCTGTTGCTGTTATCCTGCTACTGTTAACCTGTTGCTGTTATCCTGCTACTGTAAACCTGCTGCTGTTAACCTGTTGCTGTTAACCTGTTGCTGTTATTCTGTTTCTGTTATCCTGCTGCTGTTAACCTGCTGCTGTTATCCTGTTGCTGTTATCCTGTTATCCTGCTGCTGTTAACCTGCTGCTGGTATCCTGTTATCCTGTTTATGTTATCCTGCTGCTGCTAACCTGCTGCTGGTGTCCTGTTGCTGTTATCCTGTTTATGTTATACTGCTGCTGTTAACCTGCTGCTGGTATCCTGTTATCCTGTTTATGTTGTCCTGCTGCTGTTAACCTGCTGCTGGTATCCTGCTGCTGTTATCCTGTTTATGTTGTCCTGCTGCTGTTAACCTGTTTCTGTTATCCTGTTTCTGTTATCCTGCTGCTGTTATCCTGTTGCTGTTATCCTGTTTCTGTTATCCTGCTGCTGTTAACCTGCTGCTGTTATCCTGTTTCTGTTATCCTGTTTCTGTTATCCTGCTGCTGTTATCCTGCTGCTGTTAACCTGCTGCTGTTAACCTGCTGCTGGTGTCCTGTTGCTGTTATCCTGTTTCTGTTATCCTGCTGCTGGTGTCCTGTTGCTGTTATCCTGTTTATGTTATCCTGCTGCTGTTATCCTGTTGCTGTTATCCTGTTTCTGTTATCCTGTTTCTGTTATCCTGCTGCTGTTATCCTGTTGCTGTTATCCTGTTTCTGTTATCCTGCTGCTGTTATCCTGCTGCTGTTAACCTGCTGCTGGTATCCTGTTATCCTGTTTATGTTATCCTGCTACTGCTAACCTGCTGCTGTTATCCTGTTGCTGTTATCCTGTTTCTGCTATCCTGCTGCTATTATCCTGTTTCTGTTATCCTGTTGCTGTTATCCTGTTGCTGTTATCCTGTTTCTGCTATCCTGCTGCTATTATCCTGTTTCTGTTATCCTGTTGCTGTTATCCTGTTGCTGTTATCCTGTTTCTGTTATCCTGCTGCTGGTGTCCTGTTGCTGTTATCATGTGTTTTTTGTTATTTTCTTTCTCGCTTTCTTTTGTTCTTTCTTTTGCTCTCCATTTGTCTGGTGTGCCGCCCATCGCGCAGCCTGTTGCTGGGGCAACCAAACCGAGCGCTGCTAAGCCGCGGCCGAGCTCGGCAGCATCCGTCAGTGCTGCCGCCCCCAAACGCCCCACCCATTCCTCCACCTCAGCCACACTCAGCAAAAAAACGCCCATGCCCAAGGCCCCCACCCCCACCACTGCCCACAAGCGACCCTTGTCCGCAGCCAACCTCTCCACATCTGCCGCCGCCACCTCCACTACTGCGCCCCGTGAGGTCAAGTCTAAGGTGAGTGCCCCTGCCCTGCTTTAGGGACAGCCGCAGTCCCCTCCACCTCAGATATTGGCACCTCCATACCTTACCACTGTGTGGTGTCGGTCTGTCTAGGCAAAACTACTATCTACTTCTACTCTCCTAGCATGTCTTTCAATCTCCTTCTCATCATCTTGTTGATCAGAAGAATGGGCATGTTCAGTTCTGTTTAGCAGAAGTGTTAGCTTAGTTAGCTACTATGTACATTTTTACAGGAGTTGTAAATTAGACACTGACTTCTGTGGTGCTCAGAGCATAATCTGCCTGTAAGGTATCCACCTTTTTAAACTTGGCTCCCAGTAAGCCCCGTAGGCTCCCAGTAAGTCCCGAGTGCTAGTTAGTCAGAGCAGGGTTCATAGAGGGGAGGGGGCCAGAGGGGAGGGGGCCAGAGGTGAGGGGTCAGAGGAGAGGCCACAAGGGCATCCTGCATTCATCACTCCTTCCCTGGCATTTACTAGAGAGACCTAAGGACAACCATCAGGGACAACCATCAGTCGCTCAAGGCTTCCCTCACCACACCTAAGTCTCTCACTCTCACCAGTTAATTGTATCAGATATACACTACAATGTACATGATGTACAGCCACTTCTCTAAACTGCTGGTGTAACATATTTGCCTTTAACTACAGTACCAGTCAAAAGTTTGGACACACCTACTCATTCCAGGGTGTTTCTTTATTTTGACTATTTTCTACATTGTAGAATAAAAGTGAAGACATCAAAACGATGAAATAACACAATATGGAATCATGTAGTAACCAAAAAAGTGGTAAACAAATCAAAATATATTTTACATTCTTCAAAGTAGCCATCCTCTTGGCATTCTCTCATCCAGCTTCAGGTGAGGTAGTCACCTGTAAAGCATTTCAGTTAACAGGTGTGTCTTGTTAAAAGTTCATTTGTGGAATTTCTTTCCTTCTTAATGCATTTGAGCCAATCAGTTGTGATGTGACAAGGTAGGGTTGGTATACAGAAGATAGCCCTATTTGGTAAAAGACCAAGTCCATATTATGTTAAGAACAGCTCAAATAAGCAAAGAGAAATGACAGTCCATCATTACTTTAAGATATGAAGGTCAGTCAATCTGGAAAATTTAAAGAACTTTGAAAGTTTCTTCAAGTGCAGTCGCAAAAACTATCAAGCGCTATGATGAAACTAGCTCTCATGAGGACCGCCACAGGAAAGGAAGACCCAGAGTTACCTCTAATGCAGAGGATAAGTTCATTAGAATTACCAGCCTCAGAAATTGCAGCCCAAATAAATGCTTCACAGAGTTCAAGTAACAGACACATCTCAACATCAACTGTTCAGAGGAGACTGCGTGAATCAGGCCTTCATGGCCGAATTGCTGCAAAGAAACCACTACTAAAGGACACCAATAAGAAGAAGACTCACTTGCTTGGGCCAAGAAACACAAGCAATGGACATTAGATCAGTGGAAATCTGTCCTTTGGTCTGATGAGTCCAAATTTGAGATATTTGGTTGCAACCACTGTGTCTTTGTGTGATGCAGAGTAGGTGAACGGATTATCTCCACGTGTGGTTTCCACAATGAAGCATGGAGGAGGAGGTATGATGTGTGGGGGTGCTTTGCTGGTGACACTGTCAGTGATTTATTTATAATTCAAAGCACACTTAAACAGCATGGCTACCACATAATTCTGCAGAGTTACGCCATCCCATCTGGTTTGCGCTTAGTGGGACAATCATTTGTTTTTCAACACCTTCAGGCTGCGTAAGGGCTATTTGACCAAGAAGAAGAGTGATGGAGTGCTGCATCAGATGACATGGCCTCCACAATCACCAGACCTCAACCCAATTGAGTATTTTGGGATGAGTTGGACTGCAGAGTGAAGGAAAAGCAGCATATGTGGGAACTCCTTCAAGACTGTTGGAATAGCATTCCAGGTGAAGCTAGTTGAGAGAATGCCAAGAGTGTGCAAAGCTGTCATCAAGGCAAAAGGGTGGCTACTTTGAAGAATCTAAAATATATTCTGATTTGTTTAATACGTTTTTGGTTACTACATGACTCCATATTGTGTTATTTCATAGTTTTAATGTCTTCACTATTATTCTACAATGTAGAAAATAGTCTAAATGAAATAAAGACCCTTGAATGAGTAGGTGTGTCCAAACGTTTGACTGGTACTGTATGTATGACACTAATGTTTATTGTAGTACGGTAATGACGTCTAGGGCAAAAGGTCCGGCAGCTCAAAGTATCGCAAGACATGAATGACAGAGGAATGAATGAGGAGGCTGTGGGGAAAACAAGGCGGGTTTCCATGTAAAGCCTCCCTCGGGCGGTGTGTCCACGCATGGGGAAATCAGACAGGCATTGGCCTTCTTTTAATATCCCTGGTTCCCAGTGCAATCCTTACGTCAGCGCCAAGGCAACACACATCCTATTGTGAAACCAGAGACCTGCCAACACCTGCCTCTCCTGTGTATTGAGGATTCTGTCGCATGCCATTCGATTCCTCCCAGTTCCGATGCAACACATTCCAGATGCTTCCGTGACAAGATTGTCTGGAGAGGAATAGGACATAAATAAGCACTTCTTTCCTGAAATCTTGATCGTATTAATCTGACCTGTGCTCTCTGAGGTGATAGATGGTGTAAAGCAGGGCCATCTGTTACCGTAGACCGTATTCAGTAAAAGAAGTGTCCAATCTTCTCGACAGCGGGCCAGTGTGAGTCCAGGTTGTTGTTCCAGACAAGCCAAAGCACACCTGATTTAGTTTGACTCTTGATTAGTTGAATGAATCACCTGTGTTACTGCTTGGTTGGAGCGAAGGTCTGGACAAACACCAGCCCTCTCTGGATGATAGTGCCCGCTACTGCTGTGTATGATGGCCCATAGTTGTAACTAAGTCTGAACTAGGAGTTCCACACATGCTCCAGACAGTAATTATCTGCAATTGTCCTCTAGTGGTGGCCTCTTTAACTAGGAACAGGGACATTATCACAACTTTGTCTGAAAAACATCCCAGGGGCATGAGGGGTGAGGCAATTTAACGTGCCCACTGTTGTGAAAATACCCCATAGAGCAGTGCATTATGAAAATGCTTCAAAACACACCATGGGACCTGGCCCTTGTTCTGCTCTGCTCTGATTGCAGAGGACAGAGGACAGATGGCAATAAGAGTGATATCATAAATAATCCTACAAGGTGCAATTACATTATAAGGATTTTGTTGATATTTTTGTTGTACATCAAATAAGACATATTTATGGTAAGTGTTTTTTACGAATATGTCATTATCCAATGTTTTTTATGAATGTAACATGATGCCACGAGGAGGTTCTTTCCCACAGCTTAAGTTTTTTAGAGTGCTACGTAATACATTCAACCTTTTATTTCTATTGAATTCCAGTACTCCATTATTTGTGACTGAAGAGTGGAGCTCCTTCCTTCCTTCCTTCCTTTCCCTCCCTCCCTCCCTCCCTCCCTCCCTCCCTCCCTCCCTCCTTCCTTCCTTCCTTCCTTTTTCCTTTCTTCCTTCCTTCCTCTCTGTTTACCACACATTCCCTGTCTCTCTCTCCCTCCAGACCACAGAGAGACGTACTCTAGTACCAAAGGCGACCACCACCTCCACGGCTCCAAATGCTGCCCCCAAAAACGTCTCTGCTACCACGGCAACCAGTAAACCAGCCATGGCGCCCCGCACCGCCACAAGCACACCCGCAACCAGACGCCCCCTGGGTGAGTCTCTATACCACACACTTACACATCTTTGAACACGCATACAGTACACACCCGCGCACACCCACGCACACACACATCCGCACACACCCGTGCACACCCACACACGCATACACACACCCGTGCGCACACACACACTGCCACCAATTATTTTGGTGACTCAAAGTGTCTGATGTCGAGCCAGCAGGGTACAAAACTGTTTCTGCATTCCACAACCTGACTTCACTGCTTTGCCAAACAAACTTTGGCAAGTTTGTTTGGAGGAACAGGAACAGGCTGAGCTCTGATCATGAACGATCTCTTCTGTTTTGCCTCTCAGCATCAAAGACTGACAGCAAGCCAGGAGAGGAAATCAAGCCCAGCACTCTGAAGTCAACAACAGGTACAGAAACACTCCTCTCTTCCACTCTCTCTCTCTCTCTCTCCTCCTTTTAAAGGCAGCACGAGGTCTCTCAGCCAGACAGGACTGTAACTCCAGCTGGGGGATTAGAGGCGGCTGTTGCACAGAGTGGGACAGAAATGAAGAGTGACACAGTGGTCACGCAGAAACACATAGATGACGCATGCAGGCCGTGACAAAGAGGTGGTGAAGTCTCAGAGAAAAAAAAAGGAAAATGTATTTCTAAAAGCCGAAGAGAGGAAAACCTTGACACAGCACTCTAGAGATTACCTTCCCCTGCTGACACTACATCTCAACACTCTAGAGATTACCTTCCCCTGCTGACACTACATCTCAACACTATAGGGATTACTTTCCCCTGCTGACACTACATCTCAACACTCTAGAGATTACTTTCCCCTGCTGGCACTACATCTCAACACTCTAGGGATTACTTTCCCCTGCTGACACTACATCTCAACACTCTAGGGATTACTTTCCCCTGCTGGCACTACATCTCAACACTCTAGGGATTACTTTCCCCTGCTGTTGACATGAGTTTGTCACCCTGCTGACACTGACACTACATCTCAACGTTGCATAACCAGCAACGTAGGCAGAAGCCGTTTCCATACGCGTAAAGAGTGATGATTTTTATTAACCGAGCATGTCTGTCTGCTCAGAAATAAGACTCTTTCAGGGAGGATGTAAGGTTTAAGTCTTGGCAGGCAGGGCACATGTAGTTCATCATGCGATAACAGTTAGATATGAAGTGGGATAATACATGTAGCAGTTCATACTGGGGTTTACAGTGGTCCTGCCTGATTTATACTGGGGTTTACTGTGGTCCTGCCTGATTTATACTGGGGTTTACTGTGGTCCTGTCTGATTTATACTGGGGTTTACTGTGGTCCTGCCTGATTTATACTGGGGTTTACTGTGGTCCTGCCTTATTTATACTGGGGTTTACTGTGGTCCTGCCTGATTTATACTGGGGTTTACAGTGGTCCTGCCTTATTTATACTGGGGTTTACTGTGGTCCTGTCTGGTTTATACTGGGGTTTACTGTGGTCCTGTCTGATTTATACTGGGGTTTACAGTGGTCCTGCCCGATTTATACTGGGGTTTATGGTGGTCCTGCCTGATTTATACTGGGGTTTACTGTGGTCCTGCCTGATTTATACTGGGGTTTACAGTGGTCCTGCCTTATTTATACTGGGGTTTACTGTGGTCCTGCCTTATTTATACTGGGGTTTACTGTGGTCCTGTCTGATTTATACTGGGGTTTACAGTGGTCCTGCCTGATTTATACTGGGATTTACTGTGGTCCTGTCTGATTTATACTGGGGTTTACAGTGGTCCTGTCTGATTTATACTGGGGTTTACTGTGGTCCTGTCTGATTTATACTGGGGTTTATGGTGATCCTGCCTGATTTATACTGGGGTTTACTGTGGTCCTCTCTGATTTATACTGGGGTTTACTGTGGTCCTGTCTGATTTATACTGGGGTTTATGGTGGTCCTGTCTGGTTTATACTGGGGTTTACGGTGGTCCTGTCTGATTTATACTGGGGTTTACAGTGGTCCTGTCTGATTTATACTGGGGTTTACTGTGGTCCTGTCTGATTTATACTGGGGTTTATGGTGATCCTGCCTGATTTATACTGGGGTTTACTGTGGTCCTGCCTTATTTATACTGGGGTTTACTGTGGTCCTGCCTTATTTATACTGGGGTTTACTGTGGTCCTGTCTGATTTATACTGGGGTTTACAGTGGTCCTGCCTGATTTATACTGGGATTTACTGTGGTCCTGTCTGATTTATACTGGGGTTTACAGTGGTCCTGTCTGATTTATACTGGGGTTTACTGTGGTCCTGTCTGATTTATACTGGGGTTTATGGTGATCCTGCCTGATTTATACTGGGGTTTACTGTGGTCCTCTCTGATTTATACTGGGGTTTACTGTGGTCCTGTCTGATTTATACTGGGGTTTATGGTGGTCCTGTCTGGTTTATACTGGGGTTTACGGTGGTCCTGTCTAGTTTAGTATGGGGTTTACAGTGGTCCTGCCTGATTTATACTGGGGTTTATGGTGATCCTGCCTGATTTATACTGGGGTTTACTGTGGTCCTGTCTGATTTATACTGGGGTTTACTGTGGTCCTGTCTGATTTATACTGGGGTTTATGGTGGTCCTGTCTGGTTTATACTGGGGTTTACGGTGGTCCTGTCTAGTTTAGTATGGGGTTTACGGTGCTCCTGTCTGGTTTATACTGGGGTTTACTGTGCTCCTGTCTGGTTTATACTGGGGTTTACTGTGGTCCTGTCTGGTTTATACTGGGGTTTACTGTGGTCCTGTCTGGTTTATACTGGGGTTTACGGTGGTCCTGTCTAGTTTAGTATGGGGTTTACGGTGCTCCTGTCTGGTTTATACTGGGGTTTACTGTGGTCCTGTCTGGTTTATACTGGGGTTTACTGTGGTCCTGTCTGGTTTATACTGGGGTTTACGGTGGTCCTGTCTAGTTTAGTATGGGGTTTACGGTGCTCCTGTCTGATTTATACTGGGGTTTACTGTGGTCCTGTCTGGTTTATACTGGGGTTTATGGTGCGCCTGTCTGGTTTATACTCTGAGCTGACCTACAGTGCCCTCATTAATTATTGGGCTGACAGTGACACATGTTTTCTGGTTTTCAAATGGTACAATGACTATGAGGTTAAAGTGCAGACGGTCAGCTTTCATTTGAGAGTATTTTCATCCATGTCAGGTGAGCCGTTCCGAAATTAAAATTATTTTTTGGACCAGAAGTTTTGGGTCAAATTCACTTATGTGTATTAAAGTAGTCAGAAGTTTAGTATTTGGTCCCATATTCCTAGCACGCAATGATTACATCAAGCTTGTGACTCTACAAACTTGTTGGATTCATTTGCAGTTTGTTTTGGTTGTGTTTCAGATTATTTTTTGCCCAATAGAAATGAATGGTAAATAATGTATTGTGTCATTTTGCAGTCACTTTTATTGTAAATAAGAATAGAATATGTCTCTAAACACATAAATGTGGATTCTACCATGATTTCAGATAGTCCTGGATGAATCGTGAATAATGATGAGTGAGAAAGTTACAGACGCACCAATATCATACCCCCCAGTAATGCTAACCTCCCCAGTTATTGTAATGGTGAGAAGTTAGCATGTCTTGGGGGTATGATATAAAATGCTAACCTCCCCAGTTATTGTAATGGTGAGAGGTTAGCATGTCTTGGGGGTATGATATAAAATGCTAACCTCCCCAGTTATTGTAATGGTGAGAGGTTAGCATGTCTTGGGGGTGTGATATAAAATGCTAACCTCCCAGGTATTGTAATGGTGAGAGGTTAGCATGTCTTGGGGGTATGATATAAAATGCTAACCTCCCAGGTATTGTAATGGTGAGAGGTTAGCATGTCTTGGGGGTATGATATAAAATGCTAACCTCCCCAGTTATTGTAATGGTGAGAGGTTAGCATGTCTTGGGGGTATGATATAAAATGCTAACCTCCCCTGTTATTGTAATGGTGAGAGGTTAGCATGTCTTGGGGGTATGATATAAAATGCTAACCTCCCATGTTATTGTAATGGTGAGAGGTTAGCATGTCTTGGGGGTATGATATTTGTGTGTCTGTAAAAACTGTAAAAAGTGCTGAAGTACAGAGCCAAAACAACAAACGTGTTGCTGTTCCAATGATTGCGGAGGGCACTGTATATAATTTATCTGTTTACTTTTTACAGCTTCATAACCTGTTTTATTACTGTCCTCCTCCTCCCTCCTCCTCTTCCTCCTCCTCTCCCTGCTCCTCTTCCTCTTTCACCTTCTCTCCCTCCTCCTCTTCCTCCTCCTCTCCCTCCTCCTCTCCCTCCTCCTCTTCCTCCTCCTCTGCCTCTTCCTCCTCCGCCTCTTCCTCCTCTTCGTCCTCCTCCTTTTCCTCCTCCTGCTCCTCCTCCTCCTCGTCCTCCGTCTCTCCCTCCGCCTCTTCCTCATCCTCTCTCTCCCTCCTCTTCCTCCTCCTCCTCTTCCTCATCCTCTAGCTGACTCCACCCGGCCCCGGACCAGCACCACCAATGCCACCCCCCGTGTCCGCCCCACCACCACTAAACCAGCCCCCGCCCCCTCCTCCACAGTACCAGAGAAGAAGCCCCCTGGGCCCCGTGTCCCCCGTCCCACCTCTAACACCACCTGGGGCAATGTCAGCGCCTCAGGGACCACCTCCCACCCAAGCACAGCCCCCGCACCTGACATCCGCAACGTGCGCTCCAAGATCGGCTCCACGGACAACATGAAGTACCAGCCCGGAGGGGGGAAGGTAGGGAGTCGTGCATCAGTGATGGAGGGGGTGCTTTTGGGGATTGGGGGGGGGGATACCATGTTGATGAGCCAGGTTGGGTTTTAAACATTAGGTATTCTGTTTCACAGATGGCCTTGCTTTACAGACACTGTTGTTCTAATATTCTGTAGGGTTCTCCATGTTGAGTCTCAGTGTTGACCATCTAATGGCTTTACCTCCTACAGCCAGGTTATGTTCAGTAGATGATGCCCCAGTTAACACGCTATTTTCCCATAGTACCCTGCTCCTAACGCCAGGTCCCGCATCAGAGCTTTCCCAGTTAACAACCCCCTCCTGCTGGTTTCTTCTCCCACCTAGTAACTGGTCTCACCTAGTAACTGGCCCCACCTAGTAACTGGTCCCACCTAGTAACTGGTCTCACCTAGTAACTGGTCCCACCTAGTAACTGGTCCCACCTAGTAACTGGTCCCATCTAGTAACTGGTCCCATCTAGTAACTGGACCCACCTAGTAACTGGTCCCACCTAGTAACTGGTCCCACCTAGTAACTGGTCCCATCTAGTAACTGGTCCCACCTAGTAACTGGTCCCATCTAGTAACTGGTCCCATCTAGTAACTGGTCCCACCTAGTAACTGGTCCCATCTAGTAACTGGTCCCATCTAGTAACTGGTCCCATCTAGTAACTGGTCCCACCTAGTAACTGGTCCCATCTAGTAACTGGTCCCACCTAGTAACTTGTCCCACCTAGTAACTGGTCCCATCTAGTAACTGGTCCCATCTAGTAACTGGTCCCATCTAGTAACTGGTCCAATCTAGTAACTGGTCCCATCTAGTAACTGGTCCCATCTAGTAACTGGTCCCATCAAGTAACTGGTCTCACCTAGTAACTGGTCTCACCTAGTAACTGGTCCCACCTAGTAACTGGTCCCATCTAGTAACTGGTCCCATCTAGTAACTGGTCCCATCTAGTAACTGGTCCCACCTAGTAACTGGTCCCACCTAGTAACTGGTCCCACCTAGTAACTGGTCCCATCTAGTAACTGGTCCCACCTAGTAACTGGTCCCATCTAGTAACTTGTCCCATCTAGTAACTGGTCCCATCTAGTAACTGGTCCCACCTAGTAACTTGTCCCACCTAGTAACTGGTCCCATCTAGTAACTGGTCCCATCTAGTAACTGGTCCAATCTAGTAACTGGTCCCATCAAGTAACTGGTCCCATCTAGTAACTGGTCTCACCTAGTAACTGGTCCCATCTAGTAACTGGTCCCACCTAGTAACTGGTCCCATCTAGTAACTGGTCCCACCTAGTAACTGGTCCCACCTAGTAACTGGTCCCACCTAGTAACTGGTCCCACCTAGTAACTGGTTCAAGCTTGTCTTCTATTTTCATTCAAAATGTTTCCCAGTTAACCTCAGTTAACTCTGTGACTTCCGCCATAAATCTCCATTTGATTCCATTGACCATCTTGCATCCATCTTGCATCCATCTAACCTCTGTACAACTTCACCTCTCACTTTCTTTTTCCTGTCTGTCCCCTTATACTATACCTTTCACTTCTACTGTCAAGTGTCAACATGATGGAATGTCCAAGTCCAATGTTGGACTAACCAATAACCAACGTTGATAGAAATATGGTTCCACATGTTGAGCTATGGACCCCAAACTGCATGTGCCCAGTAACACAGGCTTGCACGTTCTCTGAAATAAACATAGCCCTGCTGTTTTGGATACATCCTCAAATTAGAGGAGGTAGTCCTGCAGCCCCCTCTCCTCCCTCCCTCCCTTCCTCTCTCCACCCCTCCGTTGGTTTTCCTGTGTGTAGTATTGACCCAAGGTGGGCCTTGTCTCCCCAGGTCTCTGGCAGGAGCGACGCCCTGGGCCAAGGCTCCTCCTCCAAAGAGACCAGACAGGCCAAAGTGAGTTCACCCCCATCTCTCACCCCCATCTCTCTTACCCTCTGTTTATGACTCTCTATTTACTACTCTCTGTTTACTACTCTCTCTCTCTCACTTTCTATTTATTACTCTCTGTTTACTACGACTCTCTGTTTACTACGACTCTCTGTTTACTACGACTCTCTGTTTGCTACGACTCTCTGTTTACTACGACTCTCTGTTTACTACGACTCTGTTTACTACGACTCTCTGTTTACTACGACTCTCTGTTTACTACGACTCTCTGTTTACTACGACTCTCTGTTTACTACGACTCTCTGTTTACTACGACTCTGTTTACTACGACTCTGTTTACTACGACTCTGTTTACTACGACTCTCTGTTTACTACGACTCTGTTTACTACGACTCTCTGTTTACTACGACTCTGTTTACTACGACTCTGTTTACTACGACTCTCTGTTTACTACGACTCTCTGTTTACTACGACTCTCTGTTTACTACGACTCTCTGTTTACTACGACTCTCTGTTTACCACGACTCTGTTTACTACGACTCTGTTTACTACGACTCTCTGTTTACTACGACTCTCTGTTTACTACGACTCTGTTTACTACGACTCTCTGTTTACTACGACTCTGTTTACTACGACTCTGTTTACTACGACTCTCTGTTTACTACGACTCTGTTTACTACGACTCTCTGTTTACTACGACTCTCTGTTTACTACGACTCTGTTTACTACGACTCTCTGTTTACTACTCTCTCTCTCTCACTTTCTATTTATTACTCTCTGTTTACTACGACTCTCTGTTTACTACGACTCTGTTTACTACGACTCTCTGTTTACTACGACTCTGTTTACTACGACTCTGTTTACTACGACTCTGTTTACTACGACTCTCTGTTTACTACGACTCTCTGTTTACTACGACTCTGTTTACTACGACTCTCTGTTTACTACGACTCTCTGTTTACTACGACTCTCTGTTTACTACGACTCTGTTTGCTACGACTCTGTTTACTACGACTCTGTTTACTACGACTCTCTGTTTACTACGACTCTCTGTTTACTACGACTCTCTGTTTACTACGACTCTGTTTACTACGACTCTGTTTACTACGACTCTCTGTTTACTACGACTCTCTGTTTACTACGACTCTGTTTACTACGACTCTGTTTACTACGACTCTCTGTTTACTACGACTCTGTTTACTACGACTCTGTTTACTACGACTCTGTTTACTACGACTCTCTGTTTACTACGACTCTGTTTACTACGACTCTGTTTACTACGACTCTCTGTTTACTACGACTCTGTTTACTACGACTCTCTGTTTACTACGACTCTCTGTTTACTACGACTCTGTTTACTACGACTCTGTTTACTACGACTCTCTGTTTACTACGACTCTCTGTTTACTACGACTCTCTGTTTACTACGACTCTGTTTACTACGACTCTCTGTTTACTACGACTCTGTTTACTACGACTCTGTTTACTACGACTCTGTTTACTACGACTCTCTGTTTACTCTCTGTTTACTACGACTCTGTTTACTACGACTCTGTTTACTACGACTCTCTGTTTACTACGACTCTCTGTTTACTACGACTCTCTGTTTACTACGACTCTCTGTTTACTACGACTCTGTTTACTACGACTCTGTTTACTACGACTCTCTGTTTACTACGACTCTGTTTACTACGACTCTCTGTTTACTACGACTCTGTTTACTACGACTCTGTTTACTACGACTCTCTGTTTACTACGACTCTGTTTACTACGACTCTGTTTACTACGACTCTGTTTACTACGACTCTGTTTACTACGACTCTGTTTACTACGACTCTGTTTACTACGACTCTGTTTACTACGACTCTCTGTTTACTACGACTCTCTGTTTACTACGACTCTCTGTTTACTACGACTCTCTGTTTACTACGACTCTGTTTACTACGACTCTGTTTACTACGACTCTCTGTTTACTACGACTCTGTTTACTACGACTCTCTGTTTACTACGACTCTCTGTTTACTACGACTCTCTGTTTACTACGACTCTGTTTACTACGACTCTGTTTACTACGACTCTCTGTTTACTACGACTCTCTGTTTACTACGACTCTGTTTACTACGACTCTGTTTACTACAACTCTGTTTACTACGACTCTCTGTTTACTACGACTGTTTACTACGACTCTGTTTACTACGACTCTGTTTACTACAACTCTGTTTACTACGACTCTCTGTTTACTACGACTCTCTGTTTACTACGACTCTGTTTACTACGACTCTCTGTTTACTACGACTCTCTGTTTACTACGACTCTCTGTTTACTACGACTCTGTTTACTACGACGTTTACTACGACTCTGTTTACTACGACTCTCTGTTTACAACGACTCTGTTTACTACGACTCTCTGTTTACTACGACTCTGTTTACTACGACTCTCTGTTTACTACGACTCTGTTTACTACTACTCTGTTTACTACGACTCTCTGTTTACTACGACTCTCTGTTTACTACGACTCTGTTTACTACGACTCTGTTTACTACGACTCTCTGTTTACTACGACTCTCTGTTTACTACGACTCTCTGTTTACTACGACTCTCTGTTTACTACGACTCTCTGTTTACTACGACTCTCTGTTTACTACGACTCTCTGTTTACTACGACTCTCTGTTTACTACGACTCTCTGTTTACTACGACTCTGTTTACTACGACTCTGTTTACTACGAC
Organism: Oncorhynchus clarkii lewisi; assembly: GCF_045791955.1. Lineage (NCBI taxonomy): Eukaryota > Metazoa > Chordata > Actinopteri > Salmoniformes > Salmonidae > Oncorhynchus > Oncorhynchus clarkii. The sequence continues at coordinate 89,866 of NW_027261082.1, forward strand.
TCTGTTTACTACGACTCTGTTTACTACGACTCTGTTTACTACGACTCTGTTTACTACGACTCTGTTTACTACGACTCTGTTTACTCTCTGTTTACTACGACTCTCTGTTTACTACGACTCTCTGTTTACTCTCTGTTTACTACGACTCTGTTTACTACGACTCTGTTTACTACGACTCTGTTTACTACGACTCTGTTTACTACGACTCTCTCTTACTCACTGTTTACTACTCTCTGTTTACTACGACTCTCTGTTTACTACGACTCTGTTTACTACGACTCTCTGTTTACTACGACTCTGTTTACTACGACTCTGTTTACTACGACTCTCTCTTACTCACTGTTTACTACTCTCTGTTTACTACGACTCTGTTTACTGTTACTACGACTGTTTACTACGACTCTGTTTACTACGACTCTGTTTACTACGACTCTGTTTACTACGACTCTGTTTACTACGACTCTCTGTTTACTACGACTCTCTGTTTACTACGACTCTCTGTTTACTACGACTCTGTTTACTACGACTCTCTGTTTACTACGACTCTGTTTACTACGACTCTGTTTACTACGACTCTCTGTTTACTACGACTCTCTGTTTACTACGACTCTGTTTACTACGACTCTCTGTTTACTACGACTCTCTGTTTACTACGACTCTCTGTTTACTACGACTCTGTTTACTACGACTCTGTTTACTACGACTCTCTGTTTACTACGACTCTCTGTTTACTACGACTCTGTTTACTACGACTCTGTTTACTACAACTCTGTTTACTACGACTCTCTGTTTACTACGACTCTCTGTTTACTACGACTCTCTGTTTACTACGACTCTGTTTACTACGACTCTCTGTTTACTACGACTCTCTGTTTACTACGACTCTCTGTTTACTACGACTCTCTGTTTACTACGACTCTGTTTACTACGACTCTCTGTTTACTACGACTCTGTTTACTACGACTCTCTGTTTACTACGACTCTCTGTTTACTACGACTCTGTTTACTACGACTCTCTGTTTACTACGACTCTGTTTACTACGACTCTCTGTTTACTACGACTCTGTTTACTACTACTCTGTTTACTACGACTCTCTGTTTACTACGACTCTCTGTTTACTACGACTCTGTTTACTACGACTCTGTTTACTACGACTCTCTGTTTACTACGACTCTCTGTTTACTACGACTCTCTGTTTACTACGACTCTCTGTTTACTACGACTCTGTTTACTACGACTCTGTTTACTACGACTCTCTGTTTACTACGACTCTGTTTACTACGACTCTGTTTACTACGACTCTGTTTACTACGACTCTGTTTACTACGACTCTGTTTACTACGACTCTGTTTACTACGACTCTCTGTTTACTACGACTCTCTGTTTACTACGACTCTCTGTTTACTACGACTCTCTGTTTACTACGACTCTGTTTACTACGACTCTGTTTACTACGACTCTGTTTACTACGACTCTGTTTACTACGACTCTCTCTTACTCACTGTTTACTACTCTCTGTTTACTACGACTCTCTGTTTACTACGACTCTGTTTACTACGACTCTCTGTTTACTACGACTCTGTTTACTACGACTCTGTTTACTACGACTCTCTCTTACTCACTGTTTACTACTCTCTGTTTACTACGACTCTCTGTTTACTACGACTCTCTGTTTACTACGACTCTGTTTACTACGACTCTGTTTACTACGACTCTGTTTACTACGACTCTGTTTACTACGACTCTGTTTACTACGACTCTCTGTTTACTACGACTCTCTGTTTACTACGACTCTCTGTTTACTACGACTCTGTTTACTACGACTCTCTGTTTACTACGACTCTGTTTACTACGACTCTGTTTACTACGACTCTCTGTTTACTACGACTCTGTTTACTACGACTCTCTGTTTACTACGACTCTGTTTACTACGACTCTCTGTTTACTACTCTCTCTCTCTCACTTTCTATTTATTACTCTCTGTTTACTACTCTCTGTTTACTACTCTCTGTTTATGACTCTCTGTTTACTACTCTCTGTTTACTACTATGTTTACTACTCTCTGTTTACTACCCTCTGTTTACTACTCTCTGTTTACTACTCTCTGTTTATGACTCTCTGTTTACTACTCTCTGTTTACTACTCTCTGTTTACTACTATGTTTACTACTCTCTGTTTACTACCCTCTGTTTACTACTCTCTGTTTACTACTCTCTGTTTATGACTCTCTGTTTACTACTCTCTGTTTTCTACTCTCTCTTACTCTCTGTTTACTACTCTCTGTTTACTACTCTGTTTAATATTCTCTCTCTTAGTCACTGTTTACTACTCTCTGTTTACTACTCTCTGTTTAATGTTCTCTCTCTTACTCTCTGTTTACTACTCTCTGTTTAATAGTCTCTCTCTTACTCTCTGTTTACTACTCTCTGTTTAATATTCTCTCTCTTACTCTCTGTTTACTACTCTCTGTTTACTACTCTCTGTTTAATAGTCTCTCTCTTACTCTCTGTTTACTACTCTCTGTTTACTACTCTCTGTTTAATATTCTCTCTCTTACTCACTGTTTACTACTCTCTGTTTACTACCCTCTGTTTACTACTCTCTCTCTCTTACTCTGTTTACTACTCTCTCTCTTACTCTCTGTTTACTACTCTCTGTTTACTACTCTCTGTTTACTGCTCTCTGTTTAATATTATCTCTCTTACTCTCTGTTTACTACTCTCTGTTTACTACTCTCGCTCTTACTCTCTGTTTACTACTCTCTGTTTACTGCTCTCTGTTTACTACTCTCGCCCTTACTCTCTGTTTACTACTCTCTGTTTACTACTCTCTGTTTACTACTCTCTGTTTACTACTCTCTGTTTACTACTCTCTTACTCTCTGTTTACTACTCTCTGTTTACTACTCTCTCTCTCTTACTCTGTTTACTACTCTCTCTGTTTACTACTCTCTGTTTACTACTCTCTGTTTACTGCTCTCTGTTTAATATTATCTCTCTTACTCTCTGTTTACTACTCTCTGTTTACTACTCTCGCTCTTACTCTCTTTTTACTACTCTCTGTTTACTACTCTCTGTTTACTACTCTCTGTTTACTACTCTCTGTTTACTACTCTCTGTGTTTACTACTTTGTTTACTACTCTCTCTCTTATCCTCTGTTTACTACTCTCTGTTTACTACTCTCTCTCTTATCCTCTGTTTACTACTCTCTGTTTACTACTCTCTCTCTTATCCTCTGTTTACTACTCTCTGTTTACTACTCTTTCTCTTATCCTCAGTTTACTACCCTCTGTTTACTACTCTCTGTTTACTACTCTCTGTTTACTACCCACTGTTTACTATTCTCTCTCTTTATTTGTCTCTATCCTCTTGTCATTGTCTTCTAAAGTGTCTCTTCATATCTCCTCCAACCTTCCCCAAGCTGCTCATATCTCCGCCTTCTGTTTGTTAATGAAAACAATGCGGTTTTACAGTTTTTTTGTGACACATTTCATTCTTCACACACGGAAACACATGCACTCACTCATTCTCTGATTGTCCCTCATTCACTGCATGGACTGACGGACTGCTGTCTAAAAGTAGATGAACAAGTGACTGACCGACCGACTGACACTCTTCCTGACTTTTCCATTGTGAGAATGAAGCCTGAAAAGAGAGTCATGATTCACTGGTGTGACCTCACAGTGGACTGTACACCAGTGTGTTTACAGCCAGACAGCGCTCACAGTGGACTGCACACCAGTGTGTTTACAGCCAGACAGCGCTCACAGTGGACTGCACACCAGTGTGTTTACAGCCAGACAGCCCTCACAGTGGACGGCACACCAGTGTGTTTACAGCCAGACAGCTCTCACAGTGGACGACACACCAGTGTGTTTACAGCCAGACAGCGCTCACAGTGGACGACACACCAGTGTGTTTACAGCCAGACAGCCCTCACAGTGGACGACACCCCGGAGTGTTTACAGCCAGACAGCACTCACAGTGGACTGCACACCAGTGTGTTTACAGCCAGACAGCGCTCACAGTGGACGACACACCAGTGTGTTTACAGCCAGACAGCCCTCACAGTGGACGACACACCAGTGTGTTTACAGCCAGACAGCGCTCACAGTGGACTGTACACCAGTGTGTTTACAGCCAGACAGTGCTCACAGTGGACTGTACACCAGTGTGTTTACAGCCAGACAGCGCTCACAGTCGACTGTACACCAGTGTGTTTACAGCCAGACAGCGCTCACAGTGGACTACACACCAGTGTGTTTACAGCCAGACAGCGCTCACAGTGGACTGCACCCCGGAGTGTTTACAGTCAGACAGCACTCACAGTGGACTACACACCAGTGTGTTTACAGCCAGACAGCCCTCACAGTGGACTGCACCCCGGAGTGTTTACAGTCAGACAGCACTCACAGTGGACTACACACCAGTGTGTTTACAGCCAGACAGCGCTCACAGTGGACTGCACCCCGGAGTGTTTACAGTCAGACAGCACTCACAGTGGACTACACACCAGTGTGTTTACAGCCAGACAGCGCTCACAGTGGACTGCACCCCGGAGTGTTTACAGTCAGACAGCACTCACAGTGGACTACACACTAGTGTGTTTACAGCCAGACAGCCCTCACAGTGGACTGCACACCAGTGTGTTTACAGCCAGACAGCCCTCACTGTGGACGACACACCAGTGTGTTTACAGCCAGACAGCCCTCACAGTGGACTGCACACCAGTGTGTTTACAGCCAGACAGCTCTCATCTCTCTGGAGTTTATCATCAATGTGAGATTTCGTGGCAGCGGACCACAGAAAAGAAACAAGCGTTTAAAATACAACCGTTCTGATTCATGTTGTATTTCAGGTTTCACCTCAAAAACACAGTGATTATTGAGATATGGAAGAATGGTAAATGGGATACCAGATCGGATGGCGTACTCCTCACAGGACCTCATACAGTAACACAAGGCTCAAACCAGAGCCAGAGAGACGGGAGTCCATATTGACAATGTTGCTTGACAGCAGTACGAATATATACAGTATATCCTGACTGATGGTTTTAACATGGGCCTGCCTGCCATACCGCATAGTGTTAAATGCCCTGAGACAGAGTCATTGCTGAGGGCTGTTCTCAGTCATTAAGTCATTATGTGTTTCTGAGTTCTGCTCAGTCACACTCTACTAAATCTCTATAATTACCACATTGATACCCACCAGTCTCCTATGGCTGTCAGGGATCTGAGCTTAAACCTCCTACTGCTTAGTGTGTGTTTTTGTTTAACTACCTTTGTTACGGACCAGAATTCCTCACTAGAATAGTAAAACAAGAAACATTTGGACAAGTGGGGACATTTTTCCGGTCCTCACGAGGCAAAAAAAAAGCTATTTTAGGCTTAGGGGTTAGGTTTAGTTACAGTTAAAGTAGGGTTAGAATTAAGGTTCGATTTAGGATTTACGGCTAGGTTTAGGGTTAGGGTCAGGTGTAGTTTTAGGGTTAGGTTTAGGGTTAGGGTCAGGTGTAGTTTTAGGGTTAGGGTTAGGGTCAGGTGTAGTTTTAGGGTCAGATGTAGTTTTAGGGTTAGGTTTAGAGTTAGGTTTAGGGTTAGGGTTAGAATCAAGATTAGGGCAAGGAGTTACAGTAAGGTATAGTTTTAGGTTTAGGGTTACAATTAAGGTTCGGGTTATAATTAAGGTTCGGGTTAGATTTAGGGTTACGGGTTAGGGAAAATAGGATTTTGGATGGGAATCAATTATTTGGTTCCCACAAGGATAGCTGTGTGTGTGTGTGTGTGTGTGTGTGTGTGTGTGTGTGTGTGTGTGTGTGTGTGTGTGTGTGTGTGTGTGTGTGTGTGTGTGTGTGTGTGTGTGTGTGTGTGTGTGTGTGTGTGGTTCCTTTACTTAACTGTCAGCACAAGGGTGGGTGCAGTGATTTCTAACAAAAATGTCTCGTGAACAGTATGACGTTTTGTCACGTTCCTGTCTAAATCCAAGTAGTGGGTTTGTGGGTTCGTAGCACTAATTTCATATTGTCACACTGTGATTATCGGTCTATGTGCTAACAAGTACGAATGTCTCAATATGGCTGGATATCATCAGAGTGACTATTAAACTAACAGTGACTTACTCCATCCACTTAAGACCATTAAAAGGGCATATCCAATCAAATCAAATTGTATTTGTCACATACGCCAAATACAACAGGTGTAGACAAGCATTTCGCTACACCCGCAATAACATCTGCCAATCACGTGTATGTGACCAATAACATATGATTTGACCTTACCGTGAAACGCATACGTACAAGTCCTTAACCAACAATGCGGTGCATAGCAATATACATAGCAAAATGCATAGCAATATGCATAGCAATATACATAGCAAAATGCATAGCAATATGCATAGCAATATACATAGCAATATACATAGTAATATACATAGTAATATACATAGCAATATACGTAGTAATATACATAGCAATATACATAGCAATATACATAGCAATATACATAGTAATATACATAGCAATATACATAGCAATATACATAGCAATATACATAGTAATATACATAGCAATATACATAGTAATATACATAGCAATATACATAGCAATATACATAGCAATATACATAGCAATATGCAATATACATAGCAATATACATAGCAATATACATAGCAATATGCATAGCAATATACATAGCAATATACATAGCAATATACATAGTAATATACATAGCAATATACATAGCAATATGCAATATACATAGCAATATACATAGCAATATACATAGCAATATACATAGCAATATACAATATATAGAGCAATATACATAGCAATATACATAGCAATATACATAGTAATATACATAGCAATATACATAGTAATATACATAGCAATATACATAGCAAAATGCATAGCAATATACATAGCAATATACATAGTAATATACATAGTAATATACATAGCAATATACATAGCAATATACATAGTAATATACATAGCAATATACATAGTAATATACATAGCAATATACATAGTAATATACATAGCAATATACATAGTAATATACATAGTAATATACATAGTAATATACAATATACATAGCAATATACATAGTAATATACATAGCAATATACAATATACATAGCAATATACATAGCAATATACATAGCAATATCACCACAGTTCTTGTAATTAGCACTCGTAACAACACAAGTATATTAGCAACAACATACAATACACAACAGGAGGAAGCATCACTATCATAATACAATCCCATTTAAAGAGGGGCCTGTTTCAATACGGCAGCAATTGAGCGTCCTCAAAGGGCAGGTGTGGATGTGGGACCCGCATGTGTGACTTAATACACCTCTCTGTCTGTGGCCTCTCGATGTTTCTGCACACTTCTCTTCCTTCCTCGTCACAGCACTATCCCGACCTTCTAACCTTAACCCCCACGGTGACCCTTACTCTTCCTCTCTGCCTGCTATGCTGTGTTTGTAGGTTCAGATAGTCTCCAAAAAGCTGGACTTCAGCCACGTCACCTCACGCTTGGGTTCCAAGGACAATATCAAGCATGTTCCTGGTGGAGGGAAGGTTAGTACCGGATTGCAGCTTAGCTTCAATGGCCCCCAACCCCATACGACCGACCGCACGTCATGACCAATAAATACCACGGGGGGTTTTATTTATTAGTCTACTGAAGCCTCCGCTGGAACAGGTTTGAGACAGGCTGAACTAGACTGATACAAAAAATAATAACTCCCGCCCGTTTATTGGAGACTTTTCGGTTGGAGACCTTTTTCAAGAACCTGACTCGAATGATCTGAGTTACTGTCCTGCAATTGACAATTATTTTCAGGATTCTGTTCCAGTCTAGGAAATGCTACAGTGCTGCCCCCTTTTGGCACTGGCACGTCATTGCCTGAACGCAATTATATATTTATTTTTTAGATTAAATTTATATATACAGTGGGGCAAAAAAATATTTAGTCAGCCACCAATTGTGCAAGTTCTCCCACTTAAAAAGATGAGAGAGGCTTGTAATTTTCATCATAGGTACACTTCAACTATGACAGACAAAATGAGAAAAAAATCCAGAAAATCACATTGTAGGATTTTTAATGAATTTATTTGCAAATTAGGGTGGAAAATAAGTATTTGGTCACCTACAAACAAGCAAGATTTCTGGCTCTCACAGACCTGTAACTTCTTCTTTAAGAGGCTCCTCTGTCCTCCGCTCGTTACCTGTATTAATGGCACCTGTTTGAACTTGTTATCAGTATAAAAGACACCTGTCCACAACCTCAAACAGTCACACTCCAAACTCCACTATGTCCAAGACCAAAGAGCTGTCAATGGACACCAGAAACAAAATTGTAGACCTGCACCAGGCTGGGAAGACTGAATCTGCAATAGGTAAGCAGCTTGGTTTGAAGAAATCAACCGTGGGAGCAATTATTAGGAAATGGAAGACATACAAGACCACAGATAATCTCCCTCGATCTGGGGCTCCACGCAAGATCTCACCCCGTGGGGTCAAAATGATCACAAGAACGGTGAGCAAAAATCCCAGAACCACACGCGGGGACCTAGTGAATGACTTGCAGAGAGCTGGGACCAAAGTAACAAAGCCTACCATCAGTAACACACTACGCCGCCAGGGACTCAAATCCTGCAGTGCCAGACTTGTCCCCCTGCTTAAGCCAGTACATGTCCAGGCCCGTCTGAAGTTTGCTAGAGAGCATTTGGATGATCCAGAAGAAGATTGGGAAAATGTCATATGGTCAGATGAAACCAAAATATAACTTTTTGGTTAAAAACTCAACTCGTCGTGTTTGGAGGACAAAGAATGCTGAGTTGCATCCAAAGAACACCATACCTACTGTGAAGCATGGGGGTGGAAACATCATGCTTTGGGGCTGTTTTTCTGCAAAGGGACCAGGACGAATGATCCGTGTAAAGGAAAGAATGAATGGGGCCATGTATCGTGAGATTTTGAGTGAAAACCTCCTTCCATCAGCAAGGGCATTGAAGATGAAACATGGCTGGGTCTTTCAGCATGACAATGATCCCAAACACACCGCCCGGGCAACAAAGGAGTGGCTTCGTAAGAAGCATTTCAAGGTCCTGGAGTCGCCTAGCCAGTCTCCAGATCTCAACCCCATAGAAAATCTTTGGAGGGAGTTGAAAGTCCGTGTTGCCCAGCAACAGCCCCAAAACATCACTGCTCTAGAGGAGATCTGTATGGAGGAATGGGCCAAAATACCAGCAATAGTGTATGAAAACCTTGTGAAGACTTACAGAAAACGTTTGACCTCTGTCATTGCCAACAAAGGGTATATAACAAAGTATAAGATAAACTTTTGTTATTGACCAAATACTTATTTTCCACCATAATTTGCAAATAAATTCATAAAAAATCCTACAATTTAATTTTCTGGATTTTTTTTCTCATTTTGTCTGTCATAGTTGAAGTGTACCTATGATGAAAATTACAGGCCTCTCTCATCTTTTTAAGTGGGAGAACTTGCACAATTGGTGGCTGACTAAATACTTTTTTGCCCCACTGTATTTTGGTGGCCCCAATTTGCAATCTTTCCTCACCGCTGCAACTCCCCAACGGGCTCGGGAGAGGCGAAGGTGGGGTCATGCGTCCTCCAAAACATGACCCACCTAACCACGCCCCTTAACATCCGCCAGCTTAACCTAGAAGCCAGCCGCACCAATGTGTCGGAGGAAACACCGTTCAACTGGCGACCCTCCCCTAACCCGAACAACACTGGGCCAATTGTGCTCCGTCCTACGGGACTCCCGGCCACGGACGGTTGTGGCACAGCCCCGGAATGAACTCCCGGGTCTGTAGTAACGCCTTAGACTGCTGGTCCAAGCGAGAGGCCCAGAGACACGTCACTCAATCACAGTTTTTTCTTTCTGTTGTTTTTGGACCTTGGCGACAAGAGGCTGTTGTGTGATATATTTTTTTCAGACAGCATGGTAGCTCTAGATAACCCTCCTCCGTAGTGCCTGCTACTGCCCTTGGCTTAGACTTCCCCTGTCTCTGTCTCTCTAACTCACTCAACACCAAACACCACCCTTCCCTGTCTGACCTCTGACCTGCACAGACACTCAACTCTGATTGGCTCTCCATGTATACTTCCTCCTTTGATTGATTGTGCTCTTATTGCTACTGTATGCGCTGGACACATTGGTAGAAGGGGAAGTGCAGAACAGATGGCTGATGATAAAGGTAAATAGATTCAACTGCACGGCGAAGAAGATGGCTGCCATGGCTCTTTGACCTCTTCGGTGTGTGTAACTGGGTCTGTTGTACGGTTTGCAGGTTCAGATACTCAACAAAAAGGTGGACTTAAGCAAAGTGACATCAAAGTGTGGCTCCAAGGCCAACATCAAACACAAGCCTGGTAAGGTTTTCTTGGGTAGACCTGTTGAGTTGTCATCCTGTATGTACACAGTAATTCATGTATCTCTATGGGTTTGATTGACCACAGCACCTTACTGTCATTATATTCTCAACTCTATACAAGTATTGATAGATGAAATCCAAAAGTAATCAAGGAACATTCAAACATGACTACCAAAGATGATTATAAAGATTAAACAAAACATCCATAATCACCAACTGATATATTCCTCAGACCTATGCAGTGACTGTGTGTTTCCTGCAGGGGGCGGCGATGTGAAGATCGAGTCCCAGAAAGTGAACTTCAAGGATAAGGCTAAATCCAAAGTGGGTTCAATGGACAACCTGTGTCACGGGCCCAGCGGTGGCAACATCGAGGTGAGGTCACCAGACAGAGGAACCTCATACTGAGTAACTTTGTACTCCTACTTACATACACATTACAGTTTAGTCTGCTGCATGTCAGATGTCAGCCTGGTTTAGTCTCGTAGGTTTACTGCATGTCAGATGTTCAGCCTGGTTTAGTCTCGTAGGTTTACTGCATGTCAGATGTTCAGCCTGGTTTAGTCTCGTAGGTTTACTGCATGTCAGATGTTCAGCCTGGTTTAGTCTCGTAGGTTTACTGCATGTCAGATGTTCAGCCTGGTTTAGTCTCGTAGGTTTACTGCATGTCAGATGTTCAGCCTGGTTTAGTCTCGTAGGTTTACTGCATGTCAGATGTTCAGCCTGGTTTAGTCTCGTAGGTTTACTGCATGTCAGATGTTCAGCCTGGTTTAGTCTCGTAGGTTTACTGCATGTCAGATGTTCAGCCTGGTTTAGTCTCGTAGGTTTACTGCATGTCAGATGTTCAGCCTGGTTTAGTCTCGTAGGTTTACTGCATGTCAGATGTTCAGCCTGGTTTAGTCTAGTAGGTTTACTGCATGTCAGATGTTCAGCCTGGTTTAGTCTCGTAGGTTTACTGCATGTCAGATGTTCAGCCTGGTTTAGTCTCGTAGGTTTACTGCATGTCAGATGTTCAGCCTGGTTTAGTCTCGTAGGTTTACTGCATGTCAGATGTTCAGCCTGGTTTAGTCTCGTAGGTTTACTGCATGTCAGATGTTCAGCCTGGTTTAGTCTCGTAGGTTTACTGCATGTCAGATGTTCAGCCTAGTTTAGTCTCGTAGGTTTACTGCATGTCAGATGTTCAGCCTGGTTTAGTCTCGTATGTCTGATATGTTCAGCCTGGTTTAGTCTCGTAGGTTTACTGCATGTCAGATGTTCAACCTGTATCAAATGGCATAGTCGAGATAACAACTTGGAAATGTGATCAACACAATGATAGCATTCTGAAAAACATTTAAGGGAAGATAGCCAAGATAGCCAATGGCACAGGTACGGTAAGTACTATCTGGCCCTGTTTACTGACCGATAATCAAGTCACGTTATTACACTGTGGACAATATCGGCTGTGGAATGTGTCGCTCCCCACTATTTTGCTTGTTTGTGTGTGTGCGTATGTGTGTGTGTGTGTGTGATAGAGAGAGACAGAGAGACAAAGAGAGAGAGAGAGAGAGAAAGAGAAAAACAGAGAGAGAGACAAAGAGAGACAGAGAGAGAGAACGTGAGAGAGAGAAACAGAGAGAGAGACAAAGAGAGACAGAGAGAGAGAGAGAAAGTGAGAGAGAGAGAGAGAGAGAGAGAGAGAGAGAGAGAGAGAGAGAGAGAGAGAGAGAGAAAGTGAGAGAGACAGAGGGAGAGAGATAGAGAGATAAAGTGAGAGAGACAGAGGGAGAGAGACAGAGGGAGAGAGAGAGATAAAGTGAGAGAGGCAGAGAGAGAGACAGAGGGAGAGAGAGATAGAAAGTGAGAGAGACAGATACAGAGAGAGAGACAGAGACAGAGGGAGAGAGAGAGATAAAGAGAGAGAGACAGAGAGGGAGAGAGAGAGAGAGAGAGAGAGAGAGAGAGAGAGAGAGAGATAAAGTGAGAGAGACAGAGAGAGAGAGACAGAGAGAGAGAGAGAGACAGAGGAGGGGAATGTGCACCCTTACAGTGGGGAGATGAGGGGGAATGAGGGTCAGACTGATTCCCCCATAAGAGGACATGTGTGAAGGGAATGAGGATGACCAAGAGGAGAGGCTGGTAATACAGGAAGGAACTACTATGGCTCCTCTCCTAGGGACCCTCCATCTTTTTACAATCATCTAGGTGGGTAGGGGATGTCTGTGCATCAGCCAGTCCTATCTAGTGTGATGTCGCCTGTCCCCTCAGCCTATCACAGCCCATAATATCAGTCACATGACCACCATCTCAATGGCTGCACCATTCATCTCCTCTGGCACTGGGAATGAACTTGATCTTTCTACAATGCATAGAGAGTACATAGTTGATCATAAACACACACGACGGGACATGTTCTCAGTTGGTCCTCCATCACATTCTTTAGGATTTCATCTCATCAATACTTGTATACAGTTGAGAATATAATGACAGTAATGTGCTATAGGTCTGTTTCAGAGATGTTGTAGTATGCCTACACATACCTATCATCTAACACAACACTTGACCAGTCCATGTTTACATCATTGTTGTTCTGGTACTCTCTATGGTTTCGGTAGGAACATTTCCTTTGAATGAAAATGGTCAAAAAAAAACAAGGGTTTAATGGGTTTGAAATATATTGAAATACAAACACATTTACCAAACTATCTAAATTCCCCTGGATTTTGTCATTGATCTCTTCCATTGTAGTCTTTTTGTGAAATAGAGACACATGATTTATGGACCCTGACATACCGTACTCCTAAACCCCAGTCTAAAGATTCCGATTATTATTATTCCAATTGTTAAATATAGCTGAAAGTTATATTCCTCATCTAATATTTTTGATTGAATATATATGTTATTTTCCACATGATTTGATACCGTTAAACCACTCACCCTGGTACTGTAATAGCTTTAATGAGTTTCTTACCATTTGAAGACAACGTCAGCGCCTGTTTTCTTTGAGTACTCTTTTTGTTATTATCCCACTTGTCCTACTGTACACACACTGAAACCCCTGTTCCATTGCCCCAACTGACACCCTGCGTTTGTTTCTAGGCTGAGGGGGCCCAGGAGATAGCAGAGGGGAATGATGTTCCCCCCAGTGATACCCCAGTTCCAGCCCGGGAGAATGGGGTAAAGGAGGATGCCCCCTGCCAGGGCCTCCATGACCCCCAGGGCCTGGACTCAAGCATCCCTGAGACAAGTAAGTAGAGAGTCTGGTCTGGAGAGGGGCCTATTGAAGTTGGGATACAAAGTCCCTGACCTCCACATTACCTTTGACTTCTTATTCTACAGGCTTCTAATTCTTCTTTGTGTTATCCCTCTACCCTCTTCATCTCAACATCTCCTGTCCCACACTCCTCTCTCCTTCTTTCCTCTCTCACCTTCTCTCGTCTCTCTCTTCTCTCTCTCCTTCTCTCCTCTCTTCTTCTCCTCTCCTCCCTCCTTCTCTCCTCTCTCATCTTCTCTCCTCTCTCTCTTCTCTCACTCCTCTCTCCTTCCCTCCTTTCTCACTTTCTCCCCTCTCTCTCTTCTCTCTCTCCTCTCTCCTCTCTCTCCTTCTCTCCTCTCTTCTTCTCCTCTCTATCCTTCTCTCCCCTTCTCTCCTCCCTCTCCTCTCTTCTCTCCTCTCTTCTTCTCCTCTCTATTCTTCTCTCCTCTCCATTTCTCTCCTTCTCTCCTCTATCCTTCTCTCAACTTCTCTCCTCTTTCCTTTTCTTCCTGCTACAGATTGAGTCTTTCAAGCTCAACTTCTGCTAGAACGCCTGCTCTCGCACGGATCACGGCGCCGACATCATAACCTGGCCAGCCCCAGACAACAGCCCCTCACACCTGCAACCCAGTGTCTCTCTCAATGACTTCTTGGCCTCTGCCGGCTACCCCCAGCCCCCTCCCTCTTCCCCCCGCCAGGGCATGGGGCAACGGCACACTAGCAGGACTCGGATCATGACCCTCAACCCCACACCCCAGTTCCAAACACCTCACCCTTCCTATGATCTAATTCATGTATCATGTTATTACGCCTACCCTGCGCTACCTACCTACCGCTGTCCTGTTCCCATTGGCTGAGCTGACATTGTACATACAGTAGGCCAAGCTTCAGGCAGGGTGGGATATCAATGGGAGGGTAACGGAGGCTTGCCATGTTCTCTCTGATTTGTCTGGTTGTGCTAATCTTGTATTAATGTGCTCGGAGGACTTTCCTAGGATCATGGTTTTCCGTTGGTCCCTCTGATCAGGTGATGGCTTTCTGACAACAGCACTCATTTTAGATCATGTTTCCTGGTCTCTACAAGAGCAGAACATGGCAGTCACAGTAGCAGACGCCAGTCATGTCCAGTATTACAGTACGTACTAGTGCCGTTTTAGAGAGAGCGTAATCTACCAGGCAACAGCGGCCTTGAACAAACCTGTTTGCTTCGTACAGACACCCCCATAGACACTACCCAATGGGAAACCCTCCTAGACTCACCTGTGGGTTACGTACGGAGACTAATATGTGTGTAGCACCCCTTTACTTGTGAGCATGTAGGTCTGCCGTGTGTTCCCAATAACCATTGACTATTCACTCAGTATTCACTAACCATCGACTCACTCACTGGTTCACCTCCTTCCTCTCTTCACTGTCCATCGTCAGAGCATTTGAAACTAGTAGACTGTTTGAACAGTAGGCTATTTAACTCTCTTTAATCTATGTGTTTGTGATGGTGTGTTTGAGTGAATTCTGCTGTTACAATGAGCTGTGGTGTTCTGTTCCGTTTACTCTCTCTCTCTCTCTCTCTCTCTCTCTCTCTCTCTCTCTCTCTCTCGACTTTGGTTTATTTTCCTCATCTGTTTTGCTGTTTTGGTAGAAGGTTTTTCTCATCGTTTCCTTCTTTATTAGTATTCTTTCTCGTACAAGCAATACGCTGGATGGTCTATTTACCGTTAGGACTCGGAGAGCTTCTTGAATACATGCAAACGTTTTTTTTTTCTTGAAACAAAGGCTCACAGTCATGAAGACGCAACTCTGTTTAGGGCTTTGAGACCGAGGAAGCATGTTGGGAATGTGAGGAGGGACATAAAGACGGATAAGAACAGAGAGACAACGAACACTGAGGCGTAGTGAAAGACGTGTCCACTTCAGTGTGTTAAAACAACAATGTGATGGCAGTGGAACATTCAATGATCAAAACAGTTTGCGTATATAATATGTACAAACTGTTCTGAACGTTGAATATTCCACTGTCAGAATAGTAGTCTGGGAAAGTTGAAGAAAGTAGAGTTTGGAAACTTTTATTTTGAATACAGTACAAGGGACTTGTGTGAAGATGAGTTATTTGAAGGGAAGGGTCTTGGTTATTGGTGGAGCTGCGTGTCTTGTACGTGCCTCCTGTCCTGTTTACCTGAAACGGGGATGGAACTCGAGCTGGAAGCTCAAGCTGATGGGCCCTTGTCCCTGGAGAGTAACAGACCCCTAAAGCCGCCTGGTGGCTCTGTAGTCTGATTAGGATTTACAATAATTATATTTTGTAACTAATCCTTGTTGTTTCATTTCAGCTCTTTTCTGAGGGTTCTGTTTTTTGACAGTTATAAGTGGACTAGCTGAAGGACTTCTTTTGTCAGGCTATTGGCAGTGGAACATTCGATGTGGCTTATTGTACATGTAGTAATGTATCCAACGATTGCCTCCAATTGCTTAATTTTAGTGCATGGCCAGGTAATATCATGCCCAGAGCAGAAAGCCTATGTGCATTATGACTTGCAGTGTTGTGGTTCAATATATTTGTCCTTGGGGGGCAAATCATAGTCAGTGGTTTATCTTTCCTTATTATTGCGTTCTTTGCTTTAGACAGTGGGCAGGAAGAGAGTCAGAGGTTGTCATTTTGCCTGAAAATTATATTGCAGTTTGGTATATAAATCAGCTATACGTTCATCGGGTTTATTTGTGTTGTACTCAAAATGAGGACAATACATCAAGTAATGTTTTTGAGTAATGATCTGTCGTCCCCCCCCCCCCCACGCCCCGCTAATTCAAGTCAAAATGTAGACCTCCTAAAAGTAGCACCAACACTCCAAAATGTGCAAGAATAATACAACTGACATTTTTAATATGCTCTTAAATCAGAGGTATGGAAACTATTAATAGCACCTTAAAGGCTTGAATATATCAAAGAGGGTTCACCGTGATGGAAATGTGTATTTGATTGAAGCTATCCCTGGATATGTCTGCAATGCATAAGGGCCACATAACAAACACTGTTAAGGAGCTTAGCACACTCCTGTACAGCATAGAACTGTGTTTCATCTTGATGGCCTCCCATTTTGCTCCTAGGACCACCATGAAATATTGTTTGAGGGTAACAATCTTTTGAGATGTGTGGAATAATCCCCAGAGCCAAATGTTTTAAGAAAATAGATTTTATTGTTATCGACAATATTTTATTTTTAAATTCTATAGGTTTGTAGATATTGATATTTGAGAGGTTTGTCGTGCATCAGAGGAGCGCCTGCTGAGGTGGATCGTAGTATGGCCTCTGGTGCCACGTTCCTCGTCTGATGGGGACATCCTTGTGCCTGTCCACAACCACTTTTACTATCACTTTCACCCCTGGTCTTCATGTTCTCTTTGAGATCTCACACGTTTTTTTTTTTTAGAAATATAGATTTGGACTGTTTATACACTATTTCACCACAGCAACAACAACAATATGAAAACAACAATTGTGGGAGGTGTGTGGGGGGGGGGGGGGGGGGTGTAATAAGGATGTTAAGTATAGCTTTTATGTTCATCTACCTTTAACAGATTTAATGGTAATGAGTAATATTAATTATTATTATTATTGAGCAAGTCTACCTTTTTTTCCAAGAAAAGGGCTGCTAAAGTGAAAGAATGTTCTGGAGATTTAGTGTACTAAAGAAACAACACTTTTTCTATGTGTATTTATCTTGTGTATTTATCTTGTGTTCCCATTGGTGTGTGGTTGTGTCAGTGGGGGGGGAGTGTTAGAGGGCTTATGGAAGGCATAGTGGGATCTGGTCCAGTTTGTGCATTGCTGTCTATTGAACAGCCTTTCTTTCACAAATTGTAAGAGTTGTGTTAACTTTCACATAACCTTTGTCCATCCCCACAACCCCAGTCTTAAGAAATTTAAATAGTGTTATTTACAGGAAGGTCTTTTTAGATGTGATTTTGACATTGTAGGATACAGTGGACGACCTCGCGTTGATTTGAAAACAAGATGCATGTAACATGAAAGGGATTGAAACTAATATGTATGAATTGCACTGTATAACATACAAAATGCGTGGAAGAGGGATTAGAAATCAGAGTTTGTATCGGGTCATTTAGTAACATTGTTCTGCCCTGGAGTATCATGGAAAGCTCCACGTCCTAACACACCTTTGTGTAAGACTAACAGCAGCTGTCAGGTTTGGCTTGTGTTATACTTAGAGTTCTCCAGTGATGCAACAATGAGCTCCATAGATCTGCTTCTAGCTGTTAGCTCACACAAAGTGTACTGATAGAAAACACCTACTCAAGAGCAGAAACAATTGGGATGTGTTAGGATGACTTATGTCAATTTATTTTATTTTTGATTTTTGTTTTTTCATTTATTTAGGATTTGTTTTTTGGGTTTTGAAAGAAGTGTTTGTTGTGGTTAATTGTTCATTAGTGATGTGATGATTAAAAATGTAATAAAATACAAATGTTTAAGATATTATGCTTGCCTTTTGATTAATTACGTAATCCTCTCTGCCACAGATGAGCCATACGTACAGGATGTAGATTTACATTGCAAATAGAAAGCAGGAAACATTTTGACACATTCCCTTTGGAGAATTACTTAATGAGGCATGATAACATTGTTGATTATGACTGCAATTGATTAGTGAAGAGCAGCGAAATGGTATTGTAGAAGTGAGTCCTACCTGTCGGAAGACAATCTCACATGAACTATTTGGGGGCTTGGTGCTGAGGAGTATTTCCCATGTTAATACAGGAGTAATAAAGGCCTAGTTCACAAATCACTATTACTTTTTTTTTAATCAGGTTGCTGCGTCCTCAGCACCGCAACTTCCCGCGGCTATGCATAAGAGGAATCAATTCAAGTCACATAGTGACAGTGAACTGTAGATTTAAACAAGCTGCACACATTTCATCACTTCCTGGTCCACTTCCTGATATTTACTGACCCTGGCTATGACCCCACTCTCTGAGGGTCTCAGGGGGAGTTGGGATATGCAACTAAATACATTTCCAATTCAAATGTGTATAATACACACTTGTACAAATGTGAAATAGGACAAATGTTTGCATCCACCAAAATGATTATTAGGTCAAATAGTTTGTTCAGAAGTCAAAGCATTGTCCATTCAGGGTGGACATGGGGAAATCTGCTTATTTAAAAAGAAATTGGACAGGCATTTTATAATCCCCATTGAGTGTATGCTAGTGTATGACAGAAATATTTGGAGTTGACTGGAGCTGATCAATCTTATTTTTGTGTGTCCGCAAAGAAACATTGGCTTTGGGGGGAAACTGTTGGCCTATAATCGGCCAATAGATCTCAGCTATAGTCTCATATAGCCTACTCTTGTATTTTTGACAAGCAAATCTCCCTATGAGACAATAAATTATGAATTCACTCCTCCACCAAGCAACCTGGATGGCAACGAGGGTGATGGGACTAGGCCTCACATGAGAAAAGTCTACCCTCTATTTCCTTTTTAAAAAATCTGTCTGGTGCACATATAATAAGTCCTTTGTAGTTTTTCGCTTCGGTGTAAGCCTAACCCATACGGAAAAAATATTGGAATATATTTAAATACAATTGAAACATATGTAAATATATTTGGTAATGTATTTATCAAATACATAAAGAAATTGACATTAAAATATGTGTGTAAAATACACAGTCACATCTTATAACCTTCTCTAACCTGATGGTAATGCTATTGACCTTTGGCATTAGGTTCACAAAGTGGGCGTTGCTGTCACGGTCGTCCTCCTCTTCATCTGAAGAGGAGAGGCGAAAAGGATCAGAGGACCAATATGCGGCGTGGTAAGTGTCCATGGTAAATCTTTAGTCAAGAAAGTACTGAACACTGAAAACTATACAAAACCAGTAAACAAAATAACAACCGTGAAGCTAATGCGAGCTGCGCTGAAACAAGCCATCAACATAGACAATCACCCACAAACAAACAGTGCAACCCAGGCTACCTAAGTATGATTCTCAATCAGAGACAACTAATGACACCTGCCTCTGATTGAGAACCATACTAGGCCGAAACATAGAAATGCCCCAAAACATAGAAAAACAAACGTAGACTGCCCACCCAACTCACGCCCTGACCATACTAAATAAATACAAAACAAAGGAAATAAAGGTTAGAACGTGACAGTTGCATGCAAAAGTTGGATCAGAAATGGAATTACGTAGCTAGCCTATTATCATATTCCTTGAGGTATATCTGCTACTTATTAAACATAATGAGATGAAAGAGACATGTGAATCTATAACATATCTGTAAATATATTTTTCAGTGAGCTGTCAATCACAATTTCTAATTTTCCCAAGCCCTATGGAGCGAGACAAATTTCACGTAAACGTGAAATTTGTGAACATACTAACACCATGTTACAACAGTGGTAGGCCTGATCACCGACAACGACGAGACAGCCTATAGGGAGGAAGTCAGAGACCTGGCCGGGTGGTGCCAGAATAACAACCTATCCCTCAACGTAACCAAGACTAAGGAGATTATTGTGGACTACAGGAAAAGGAAGACCGAGCACCTACCTATTGTTCACCTAGTACCTTTTTTTGCACTATTGGTTAGAGCCTGTAAGTAAGCATTTCACTGTAAGATCTACACCTGTTATATTCAGCGCACGTGACAAATAAACTTTGATTTGATTTTTAGTATCTTCCAGGAATAATTAATCATAACCAGTAGTATCTACCTTTGATAATGAATCATAATCAGTATTATCTACCAGGTAGCCTAGTGGTTAGGGCGTTTGACTAGTAACCGAAAGGTTGCAATATCAAATCCCCGAGCTGTCAAGGTAAAAATCTGTCCTTCTGCCCCTGAACAAGGCCATTAACCCACTGTTCCTAGGCTGTAATTGAAAATAAGAATTTGTTCTTAACTGACTTGCCTAGTTAAATACATTTAAAAAAAATAATGAATCATAATCAGTATCTATCAGGAATAATGAAACCAAATAATAATAGATGTTTTGTGAATCTATTAATTATGACCACTTTTGTGTAGAATATTTAGATATTTCATTCCTCAAAATCTGGCCAATGCATATCATGTAGGTTAATATGAATAAAAAATTATTTTACATTATTTATATGAATCGAGTCATGAACATATTGACTTTGAAATTAACAAGGGAGAGGTTAAACGTCGGCTAAATCTGGCATAAGCTCATTCCCACTCTTTACAATAACTCTGTTGCAGTGGTCTTAGGTAGTCTCCGTGTAGGCTCTTCCCTCCATCACGACACTGCTGCCCAGTTGAAGAGCTTGTGATCTCCATGCAGCACCTCGCATCTTCGGAAAAGCAGCCCTCAGAAGATGCCCTTCTGGAGTCATGTAGCCATATAGAGTCTTTATACCCTAATGTGGGCCTATTTGCCTACTAGCCAAATAAAGTGCAGGGCATGCATGACGCGTGCAACTCGTCATTCCAACATATTTGAACATTTAATTCATCATTCATTCAGTTCAGTCAGTCAGTATGGCATCCATTCAGTCATTTGTCTGAGTTGCAATAGGAACTAAATAAAAGACAATAGAACAGTCTTATCCATTTGTTTATTTAAATCCATGTGTGTATTCAAAATGATCTAAACTCTCCAAAGTTATTTAGCCTATCACTTGAATAATTCTGTGTTTAATTTAGGCCTATCCAAATTTTTAACAATAGGCCTTCAACTTGTAGGCATTGCAATTTAGACCATCATTCTGGGGACTGGTGTCTTGAGGAATAATTTCAAATTAAATGTAATTGTGTTTTATAACTGTTTTTATTATAGGGCTCCCCGTAAAAAGAGACCCTAGCTCACAGTCCTCTAAATATCTTCTCTAAATAAATGTTAAACAAAATAGTTGTATTTGTATTTATTATGGATCCCCATTAGCTGCTGAAAAGGCAGCTTCACAGTCCCCTCTGTTCCCTAAGGTGTTTATCTAATTTTACTGATGGCATCGGTTTCTTCATGTGGAATAGAGTTCCATGTAGTCATGGCTCTATATAGTACTGTGTGCCTCCCATAGTCTGTTCTGGACTTGTCATCTGCAATTATCCTCAGTAATTTTCCATCCAGATTGTCAGACCCCGGTGGCTTGTCATTGTTGATAGAGAACAATCAAATTATGCAATTATATGGCCTTTAAATAACACACAACAGCATGGCATTTGTAGATGGCAGAATAGGCCTAGCCTAAATCACATTTACTTTCTATTTTGCAGCTCAGGTGGCTATTCTAGACAAGACTATTCTGTGTCTTTATCATTCTCACACAAGTCATTTGCTGAAGGCCCAAGCCTATACTAAGCCATCTACTGGTGTAACATTCTAAAATAAGCTCTAGACTTTTATTTTGGAAATTAAACCAGAAGCTGCAAAAATGACTCTAATATCTGGGCTAGAGTTGCTTGATTGACTAGCTAACTCCAACTAGCTACATTTGGTTCATGTCCACTGCAGACGCCACATTACCTACAAAAGTTTGTAGGTATAAAAAATATCTATAACCGAGTAAAGGGTAAAGTAAGAATTTTTTTTTAAAAATCTCTCTCTCTCTCTCTCTCTCTCTCTCTCTCTATATATATATATATATATATACCCCAAAAATGTAAATGACAAAAAATGGTACTTGTAAATGTTAATTCGTAGTCGTAATATAGTACATTTACAGATCTGATTTAAAGTTTACATTTCACGTTTCACATGGCTTCTCTTATGATCCTAACAATTTACATATGGATTTTATTACAATCCTAACGATAAGTACATTCAACCTTTTGGCAGCTATCTCCCTCCATAGAGGATCCCCATTAACAGACAGAGCGACCGTTACTATTTAAAAAAAAGAAAAATACATCTGACGAAGGAGAAGACCAGTCATTACCAAAAGTTTTCTCATGGAAAATTACATTTTATTTAATTACATATGTATAACATTGATTTAAAATATATTTCCACCTGACAGAGGAAGAAAATAAATAAATTCGGAACTGCTTGCAAGCAAGAGTTTTCATCGAGCTTGTAACGTTAATGTTAGTTAAAACAGCTAACGTTAGCTTTAGCTTGCCAGTTGCCAACAACTGCCACTTACTGACCAAGGTAAGAATAATTGTTCTGGAAATGTACGTGTTTAGTTAATATGATATAGGTAATAAATACAATGTAATTGTCAAAGCTAGCTAGTTCATGTTAAATGTTCTTGGTTTGCTAGTTAGTTAACGTTACATAACATACTGGCAGGACTATAGTGCCCAGGTGGATAGGAGCGTTGGGCCAGTAACGTTAACCGAAAGATTGCTAAATCAAATCCACGAGTTGACAAGGTAAAAATCTGTCTTTCTGCGGAAGACACATTTAAAAACATGTTTTCGCGTTGTCATTATGGGGTATTGTGTGTAGATTGATGAGGATTTTTTGTTTAAAAAAAGAAATCAATTTTAGAATGAGGATGTAAGGTAACAAACTGTGGAAATAGTCAAGGGGACTGAGTACTTTCAGAAAGCACTGTATACGTTAATGAAGCAATTGTACAATCATACAATCAATTTGACTTTATTTTTTTTACCAATCTAACGCCATAACAACATAATGGTAATAAATTATTTGAATGGTATATCTCTATTGATAAACTGGGTAAATCAAGATGTAGCCTAGGCCTATTAACAGTACAGGTGAATGCATATGTGACCAGATGCCTCCATTCGGTTTTATGTAGCAAAATTTTAAATAGTGTTTTTTACATTCGATAAAAGTAGAGACCCAGAACTAGAAAATGGTATATCATACACTGCAGTTGAGGAACAATGGGAAAGTCATTCTGCTTTAAAAGTGTATTAACTTGTAACCCCACAGAAGAGCTACTGGAGAGCATTTGTGTGGCTACACCCATTCAGAATCAAAAACTGAAAGTGTCCAGATAAAAATATTTGATCAATATTTTATTATTATTAGATGATTCTTACCCAGACACACTTGTATGGGTAAATGTATGGGTCATGTGAAGGAAATGGTCACTTTTGTCTAGACATGTACACATGATCATGAAAAAAAATAGATGGCCTTAATCACTCTCAGACACACCAGGCTAACTTGATGGGTCATGTAATCATCAGGGATGGAAACTACTCACCTTTCAGCGAAATTTGCCGTTTTGATTCCAAAATAGGTGACCTACGTGATTCGTGTAGCTCCGATGAGAAAAGTTTAGGCGGGGGGGGGGGGTCTTCGGATCACAACTGGTTGTATGCGAACAAGACAGCATCAGCGCGTGTTGAAAGGGCGGTGAGTGGAATGGCATGGCAGTTGACACCTACAGCAGCGCGTCCTCTGAGCAGTAACGAAGAGGTAGGTGAGAAGTGTTGATAATGGGACATGAAGAGGGATGAGTCGGCCAAGGATCGATTCAGACAAGGTGGTAAATTGTATGACAAGTGACAGTTTAATTATGAGTAAAGATATCTGGTACAGCGTAATTACGGGCCCTTCTGTTAGTTCAATGTGGAACCAGCAAAAGGAAGCCTGCTAACAGTTTGCACATGCGTTATATACAGAACAGAAAGTAGGTTGATTCTAGAAGATCGGGTCTTCGGGTTGGTTCAGGCTGAGGTGTAGTCTTCTTGGATTGGCTCAGTTGGACCATGCGTCATCATAGAATCTCGTCGTGCCTGTTCTTGGTCACACAATGTTCAGCTAAGAAGGAGATTAAGTGTGTGTGCTTGTCTGCTCCTGTTTCTCAAGGTTGGGAGTGTACATGCAGCTGGTGTTTGTCATGAGATACTGTTATCAGTGCTCAGCAGTAAGCCAGCTCTGTTCCTTTGTATGTGCATAGTCTAAATGAAAATAGGTTGAGTTATATGTGTTATGGCAGCTACATTATATTAATAAGGTTATTACATTGCTAGGCATACTTTAAGCTAGAAATTCTTATAATTCTTACAGAAGCCTGACCACGGAGACAGGAGTGAGGAAGCGTACTTCATGAGCTGTAACCGAAAAACAACTGGCATTTGGAAAGTTTGAGGTGAGGGAGAAAGTGTGGTGGAACAAGTATTGTTAGCATTGTTAAGGATCTTGCTACAGTAGCTGGGTCGAATTCTCTGTTAGCTTAGCCAGAGAAATGTTGAGCAACATTAGCCAATTTAACTGATCGAATAATTGAGTTTATGGTGTGAAAATGAGCAAACAGCTAACGTTACAACATCAGATGAGCTAACGTTAGTAACCTAACCATTCTCTATAGTATTAACTGGTATACGACTCCTTGCCGTTCCTCAAGTTATGACGCGTTAGTTGCTTACTTGATCTGTGTGAAATGTTAACAAGTTAACAAACTAACTAGAGTACTATCGGTGAACTAATGTTTTCCCTCTACAGTATGTGGTTAATTTTCAGAATGAGAGAATTACGTGAAAATGAGGCGTTGCTTGTTAAACAAGTGGATTCAGGGATGAAATGTAGCTGGAGCTGGGCCTGGCTTAAGCTGGATGCCACCATAGAGTTGAAAGAAACACCACACACTTTCCTTCCTTCTCACTTTTTCAATACAGTGGATAAAAAGGGGTATGCCAGGTGTACTCTCTGCCTGAAAGAGATCAATTATACCAACAAAGGGTATCATGCCCTGCTGGCACATTGTAGAACAGATGTCCACAGGCAGGACGTGAACAATGTAATAATGTGCAGAGTAGCCCAAGTATATTGTTTTTGTTAGGTTGAACTAGACAGTAACACGTGAGTGAGAGGGGATTATTAAATTTTTTACTTGGTGAATGTTATTTTTTCACACATGTAGCATTGTGCACTTGATCTACATCTACTATAGTGGCCACTATAATAGAGCAAAAATAGAATGCCTGTTTGTTTCATTCTATTTCTACTTTAAGATGTTTATTTCACAAGTGCAATATTTAGATGTGTGTGGTCACAAGCGTTCTATTATACAGGCTGTCATGGCTAACTGCAATATTAGTGTATTGTTTTTTCTCAAGACTTGAGTGTCATTTGCAGGAAAGTCTAGGCAACAATTGGATTGCTTTCTTTAAAAATGTTTTAGCTGTGAGTTAGGTTCACATTAACCACTTGTTATTTTACACATAGAGACTGATCATGTAGATCATATTCTTTGTTGTTTAATTAGTTAAAACCTGCATTTCCCCCTGGCGGGGATTTTCTTTGCATGTTTCAGTGCAAAAAAAAAAGTATCACTTTTTTGGGCCCTCACAAGTTTGCATCCCTGTATCATCTGGCGAAGTGGAGTCTTTTGTTTAGCCTTGTACCTATCCAGCAAAACAATGAACTGGCATAATCCCAACTCATACTACTACCAGTACAAACATTGTCATAGCTGTAATATGAATCTGCAGGTAGCTAAAGCTAACAACTAGGTCCAGTGTTAGCTAGCTAACATTAGGCTATAACTAGCAATGCAAATGGACTTCTGATTCATACACGTAAATGTTAGCTAGCGAGCCAGCAATCTAACGTTCGCTAGCTAGTGAACAGTATGCTTTGACTTGCAATGAAAAGGACTTTCTGACCAAATTAGAAACGTATAATATCTGAAAATGTAGCTAGACTTATACCCGTACACATGGATGAACACTTCACAGCAGACTGAAACCATTTAACACATTTTTTTTTGTAGCCAGTTTTAATTGTGGCCAATTATTACAATTTTTTTGGCCAGCGTTGTGTCAAGTCATCTGGTTCACACTGACCGTGGCTAGTGCAGAAAGTAGCCCGTCACTTTTTCCAACTGATCTAATGATAGCGCCTGATAATTTCAGGTTATCAATGTTGTTGAGAAAAGTAGCAAAACTTTTGTAGTTCTTGGTGGCTAATTTTATATCTTTCAAAAACGGCGCGGTAGAAAGGTCTATCAACACATAACGAGCAAGCTCACGTTATAGACAGATTCTACAGACCAATCCAAATTAATCTCCCGACAAATCCAGCCCACCCATTATCTCACCCAATCATGGCTAGCGGGAAAATTCCTGGTTCCTGGTGTCTAAACCAACTAGGCTCATAATTGAACTATTTTATTTGTATTTACAGATGGAATACAAGGTTGTTATTAATGCACATGAAAGTCCACATGTTCCAGAAGGCATTTCTCCCAAAAAATTAATTTTGATGAAAAAAAAAAAATGAAATGCCTCTCCTGTGAAGTAGTGACGTGTGACATATGCCTAGTTATCTGAAATGAGTCACATATTCAATAGGAGTGCATGCATGCATTGAGTTATTGAGCTTGTTTTGCTGATTTCACAGGGCAACAGATGATAACAACATTTGCGTTAAAGTAGCTTATTTGATTAAGAAGTGCGCTGTCTCTTGAACCTTTTTGGGATAGTGTTAGAGTTGCGTCAATTCGAATCTGGTATCAGGATAAATATGACAATGAGTCACCGATTGTATACTATGTATTTTTTATTAGCTAAGCAATAAGTGGTAAATGCAATTTTCGTATATACGGGCTCTCTGTCCCACCTCGCAGGGCAAGCAGAGAACTGACTTTTTCCTGACAAAGATATTATAATATACCCAGATGACAGTAGTAGTTCCTGCTTCCGAGCGGCCTGTCAGAGTAGAGACTGGGCGTGGTTTAAACTCACCCAGCCTATCGTTGATTGTTGTCGTACGAGCTGGTACTAGCCCCCGGGCGCTCCAGTTGATAGATGTAACTTGCTGTGTCGAGTATCTATGCGCTCATTCCCTAGATACCGTTATCACATATCTGGTTTCTGTTATTGTTAAGTTTGAGTTCTAACAAAAACAGTCTGTGGTTTGCTACACTACGTTCTGTATGTGTCCATTTTTATGTTATTCTGTATTT
This sequence comes from Oncorhynchus clarkii lewisi, assembly GCF_045791955.1. Lineage (NCBI taxonomy): Eukaryota > Metazoa > Chordata > Actinopteri > Salmoniformes > Salmonidae > Oncorhynchus > Oncorhynchus clarkii. Next base: position 117,395 of record NW_027261082.1, read on the forward strand.
TTACATCATGAGAAAGGCCCATGGTCCTGAAACTGTTAACAATGTTTCAAGTCAGCTATGTTGCATAACACACACATACATCCACACAAGCCAACAGCAGATAATATTCAATCACATATATGGTAACAGGCTCTAGTGCATAACACAGAAACCTCATAATCCCCCTTTTTACACCCCCAAGGGGTGTAACCACACCATCCGATATACTAGGTTGCTGATGAACCCAGGAACTTTAAACCTTTATTTTGTGAATATATGAAGTGATGCACGTCCCTTTGTTGATTAACATATATATAAACTGGAGTTTTTGATTCCCCCTTTTGGTGTCACTCATTATCCTTTATTTCAGCGGTCCCAACATAGTAATATGTTAATAGCATTTCATGAAAATAATAAAAAGTTTATTATTAATAAAACATTATTATTATTATTTATTTTTTTACAGAAAAACAGAAAAGAAAAATCAACCAAGAAAAATAGGGAAAAAAAATCAACAAATGATATATGCTTTTGTCTCCCCCTTTTGACACCCATAAAGGGTGTCACTTATCAAAAACAGGATAAAACTTTATTGTTTATTGACATGTAAGATATAGGATAACTTTGGTCATGGAAAACAGAGTAAAGCAGAGCAAAGCATTATTATAAACCATCTGGTCCTCTCAGCTACTCCTATCCTGCACCAGGTGGGCTCCTTGCCACCCAGGGACTCTAAACCTTCACATAAGAGAGGACAAGTTATATCGTACAAGTTATGTATTTAAGAAGTTATCATTCCACGACCTCACCCACAGCAAACCAGGGGTCATCCTCAGTCAGCCCCATCCTCCCCTGAAAGCATGATTCAGTATCAGCATCTCCAACTGGAGCATCAAGCAAAGGCATCATGCCTGAAGCCTTCACCACATCTGTAACAGACTTCTTAAAACACGGTATGATGCAAGCAGCACAACACATCAATAACAAAAATACAAGAATTAGGGTCAGAAATCCAGTAACCACCATACTAGTGTACTTACCAAACCAGGCTCCCAACCAAGAGAACAGTCCAGACTCCTCCACCCCCGCCATGGTCCTCATCTCAGCAGATAGTGCATCAAGCCCATTAAGGGCCTTAGATATACTACCATCTGGACTGGTGTTATTAGGAATAAACATGTAACATTGTTCACCGAACATCTTACAGACACCTACCTGACTGGCAATAAGCATATCCAAAGCAAGTCTATTCTGTCTGGCAACCCTAGATGTGGCCTCAAGCTGTTCAGACATACCAGTGAGTGCATCACGGGGGTAATTCACAAAACGCTGTTGATCATAGTAGATGTAATTAATCCATGCAGTCTGTCTAGCATCCACTATGGCTGGACCCATAATAGGTAGTAAGTGTCAGAGTCCATCATTCCTACCCAAGGCCTGAAACTCATGAGGAACCCCCACTGGCACCCCCAACAGGTTAGTGTGTATGTCAACTACATCCTCTGTCCATGGAGCACTACGTCAATGTCTCCCATGGGATGGAATGTTTTCAGGTCCCCTGGATACAGAACCCAACAGCTGCTCAGCAGTAACATCAACAATGGTCAGTGGAATTATCAAACTGGTCAGAGCACACGTACCTTGCCAGTATCCTTTAAGAATGGGTCTCAGCACTCTTTTGGGTCCACAGATCCACCACACATCAGCCAGACCACTAGTTTGGTTTAGGCCTGTAACTGGCCAAGTGGAATTAATGGTTATGTTACTACTGCAATCAGCTTCAGGCAATCTCCCATAATCAATGCCATTACCTGTACCCGTGAGGGGCCCGATGAGGAGATACTGTAGGAAACACAAGGCTCAAAGAGGAACAGAGAGTTGAATTGGGCTGAACCTGGTAAAAAACCTCTCAGAATACACAACCACCCCTCTCCTTCTCCTATAGCAAATGGGTGTGTAGCCAGAACAGGTCTAGCATGACTACAAATAATGCAGTCATTCTCAGGGTTTTAGCTGTATACCTCATATAGGACAGCCACAAATTGTCACTACCATCAAAACCAGTCTCAGTGCCTAATTAATCAATAGCTGAATAGTCTCTAACATTAATTACCTGAATGGGATTTAACACAGTGGTGGTAGGTGGCAGGTTCGGTCCAGGGGTGGTAGAGGAGTGTGTCTGGCTCTGGTTCGTCTGGGACCTCTGGTTTTGGCAGCAACTTAATAAAAAAACACACCCATCGTGTCTGTCCCAAGTGCCTGCATCAGAGAGCTTAATAGTTTTGATGGTTAGTAGGATTTCATCACCTTTACAAAGTTCAACAGTGCTCCCAGGTTTCCCCCATATCATGGAAAACCTATCCACCTTTGTGGGATCCCCTATGCTATAAGGATACCCTCTTCTCCAATCCCAGAACTGTCCCAAATTGGTTATCATGTAATCCCCATACGGACATCCTCCCCCATTACACAGGTACACTGACACTCCTGTAAAGCCCCACCCTCTCCCCGAGAACACATCACTAGCAAGAGCCAGACACACTCCTCTACCACCCCTGGACCGAACCTGCCACCTACCACCACTGTGTTAAATCCCATTCAGGCAATCTCCCATAATCAATGCCATTACCTGTACCCGTGATGCAACTGTAATTGCCCCCATATACCTTAACACCCCAAGGGGCCCGATGAGGAGGTGCTGTAGGAAACACAAGACTCAAAGAGGAACAGAGAGTTGAATTGGGCTGAACCTGGTCAAATTTGGCAGCATTTTCACTTTTGGATGAATAGCGTGCCCAGTGAACTGCCTCCTACTCTGTCCCAGATGCTAAAATATGCATATTAGTATTATTATTGGATAGAAAACACTCTGAAGTTTCTAAAACTGTTTGAATGATGTCTGTGAGTATAACATAACTCATATGGCAGACGAAAACCTGAAAAAAATCCAACCAGGAAGTGGGATATCTGAGGTTTGTAATTTTTCAAAGCTTGGCCTACCGAATACACAGTGTCCATGGAGTCAAGTTGCACTTCCTACGGCTTCCACTAGATGTCAACCGCCTTTAGAAACTGGTTTGAGGATTCTACTATAAAGGAGGGGCTCATGAGACCTGTTTGAGTCAGTGGTCTGGCAGAGTGTCTCAGGCTCGTGACGCGTGCCCCCGACAGAGTTAGCTCTTGTTCCAGTGCTTTTCTTCAGACATAGGAATTCTCCGGTTGGAAGCTTATTGATGTTTTATGTTAAAAACATCCTAAATATTGATTCCATACATCGTTTGACTTGTTTCTACGACCTGTAACAGAACTTTTCGAGTTTTTGTCTGGACGAAGTGCTCGCTCCTCATGAAGATGGATTACTGGGCTGAACACGCTAACAACAAGTGGCTATTTGGACATAAATGATGGACTTTATGGAACAAATCAGTCATTTATTGTCGAACTGGGATTCCTGGGAGTGCCTTCTGATGAAGATCATCAAAGGTAAGTGAATATTTATAGTGTTATTTCTAACTTCTGTTGACTCCAAAATGGCGGATATTTCTCTGGCTGGATTGGGCTCTGAGCGCCGTTCTCAGATTATGCTTTTTCCGTAAAGTTTTTTAAAATCTGACACAGCGGTTGCATTAAGGAGAAGTCTATCTTTAATTCTGTGAATAACAGTTGTATCTTTTATCAATGTTTATTATGAGTATTTCTGCAAAATCACCGGATGTTTTGGAATCAAAACATTACTGCACGTAACGCGCCAATGTAAACTGAGATTTTTGGCTATAAATATGCACATTATCGAACAAAACATACATGTATTGTGTAACATGATGTCCTATGAGTGTCATCTGGTGAAGATCATCAAAGGTTAGTGATTAATTTTATATATATTTCTGCTTTTTGTGACTCCTATCTTTGTCTGGAAAAATGTCTGTGTGTTTTTTTGACTTGGCTATGACCTAATATAATCATCATATGTTGTGCTTTTGCTGTTAAGCATTTTCGAAATCGGACACGATGGGTAGATTAACAAGAAGTTTATCTTTCATTTGCTGTATTGGACTTGTTAATGTGTGAAAGTTACATATTTATAAAAAATAGGAGGGAGCCTTTTCAGCGGAATGTTGTTGAGGGGTTCCGCTAGAGGAACGCCTGCGCTAGAAAGGTTAATTAGTAATGCAGTCATTCACGAGGCAAGAGGGGGACTGCCTGGAGTCAGTTCGCTGAGGCAATAGATAATCTTTGGGAGAGGTGAGAGACCGAGTAAGTGAAGGAATAAAGTTTTGGTGGCAATAAGCTTTGAAATATAGCATAATTTGCATGTTATCATAAACAAAGTACCAGGGTAGTGAATTGATGATAGCTTCAGCTGTAAGCTAGCAAGACAAGTTAGCCTACAAAGCTGGAAGTTACCGGCATCTTCTTGCATTGTAAAGTGTTCTAGCCTGTATGGACATTGTTTTGTGAATAGTAATGAACAGTTTCAACATTCCTACATGTTGTGTCGCATTATTCAAATGTGGTACGGCGATTTTGCACTATAAGGGGGACATCGGCTGCGCTGATAGACAGAGTGGAATTTTATTTTACCCCTTTTTCTCCCCAATTTCGTAGTATCTAATTGATAGTTACAGTCTTGTCTCATCGCTGCAACTCTCATACGGACTCGGGAGCTTACAAGCATACAAGTATCTAAGTATCTGACTGAGCGGTGGTAGGCAGAAGCAGGCGCGTAAACATTCATTCAAACAGCACTTTCGTGCGTTTTGCCAGCAGCTCTTCGTTGTGCGTCAAGCATCGCGCTGTTTATGACTTCAAACCTATCAACTCCCGAGATGAGGCTGGTGTAACCGAAGTGAAATGGCTAGCTAGTTAGCGCGCGCTAATAGTGTTTCAAACGTCACTCGCTCTGAGCCTTCTAGTAGTTGTTCCCCTTGCTTTGCATTGGTAACGCTGCTTCGAGGGTGGCTGTTGTCGTTGTGTTGCTGGTTCAAGCCCAGGGAGGAGCGAGGAGAGGGACGGAAGCTATACTGTTACACCGGCAATACTAAAGTGCCTATAAGAACATCTAATAGTCAAAGGTATATGAAATAAAAATGGTATAGAGGGAAATAGTCCTATAATTCCTATAATAACTACAACCTAAAACTTCTTACCTGGGAATATTGAAGACTCATGTTAAAAGGAACCACCAGCTTTCATATGTTCTCATGTTCTGAGCAAGGAACTGAAACGTTAGCTTTCTTACATAGCACATATTGCACTTTTACTTTCTTCTCCAACACTTTGTTTTTGCATTATTTAAACCAAATTGAACATGTTTCATTATTTACTTGAGGCTAAATTGATTTTATTTATGTATTATATTAAGTTAAAATAAGTGTTCATTCAGTATTGTTGTAATTGTCATTCTTACAAATAAATAAATAAATAGAAATTGGCCAATTAATCGGTATCGGCTTCTTTGACCCTCCAATAATCGGTATCGGCGTTGAAAAATCATAATCGGTCGACCTCTAATGTGTAGTAGGAAACACTGTACACCAGGCGACCGTTACAGTGTGAATGCGTCCGGCCCGCCACACGAGTCACTAGAACGCGATGGGACAAGGACATCCCTGCCTGGCCAAACAAAAAGTGTGGTTGAGAGAATGCCATGAGTGTGCAAAGCTGGCATCAAGGCAAAGGGTGGCTACTTTAAAGAATCTCAAATATAATACATTTGTATTTGTTTACACTTTTTTGGTTACTACATGATTCCATATGTGTTATTTCATAGTTTTGATGTCTTCACTATTATTCTACAATGTAAAAAATAGTAAAAATAAAGAAAAACCCTGGAATGAGTCGATGTGTCCAAACTTTTGTTTGGTACTATATGTCAATAGATAGATAAACCATTTTTATATAATGTGAGTGCTAGTGGGAAAGTCACTTTCTGTCCAGCATGCCACTGGGCCATGTGATTAGAAGTCAATTTGAATTAAACAACCAAATTAGATTATAGAACATACCAGAAATATTGAAATGGAATCAACACCAACCCTGACAGATGTCTATACCAGTGTCACGACTTCCACCGAAGTCGGCTCCTCTCCTTGTTCGGGCGGCGTTCGGCTATCGCTGTCACCGGCTTTCTAGCCATCGCCGATCCATTTCTCATATTCCATTGGTTTTGTCTTGTTCCATTACACACCTGGTTTTCATTCTATAATTACTGCATGTATTTATCCTCTGTTTTCCCTCCATGTCTTTGTGTGTATTGTTTGTTTGTGATGTGGATTATTGTCGGGCGCTTTACTTTTGCCATGTTCTGTGTTTTTGGCACGTTATTGTTTTTATGTGCTGTATTTTGTGGAATGGAATTAAAGTGCGCATGTTTACTACACTCTGCTCTCCTGCACCTGACTTCGCCTCCCGTACACACCTTCGACAACCAGATATGAAAAACCGTTGTCATACAGGTAACATGTTACAAGGAATACACAGAGGGGCTATTTTAAATTGAGTTTATTCTTTATTCTGCTCATGTTACATGGAGAATATAGAAAACTAAAGCACTACAGTCAGGACATTTTCAGAAAGGTCCATCTGAGAGCTTCACTCTTCATCATGTTCTTTCTGTGACAAAGAAGATAAAGGTTGAGAAAATGTGCTTCTGAAAACGTTATTATTAAATACTGTTCTTCATTTATGTTTAAATCTTACAATCAAATCTTATAATAAATAATTTACAAAAACAGTTTTGCTTGCCATTGCACAGAAAGTGACCACTGAAACCATTATGCTTTAGAAATAATGTTTTAAAATTGTTAAAAGTAAACAATAATCCAATTCATATTTGATTCTGTTTTATAATGAGTGTACATAACATTAGGAATACTTCATAATATTTAGTTGCAACCCCTTTTGCCCTCAGAACAGCCTCAATTAATCTCATTCCACAGGGATGCTGGACCATGTTGACTCCAATGCTTCCCGCAGTTGTGACAAGTTGGCTCGATGTCCTTTGGCTGGTGGACAATTCTCAATACACACAGGAAACTGTTGAGCGTGAAAAACCCAGCGTCGTTGCAGTTCTTGACAAACTCAAACTGGTGCGCCTGGCACCTACTACCATACCCCGTTCAAAGGTACTTAAATTTCCGTCTTGCCCATTCACCCTCTGAATGGCACACATACACAATCCATGTCTCAACTGTCTCTTGGCTTTAAAATTATTCTTTAACTGGGCTCCTCCCCTTCCTCTACACTGATTGAAGTGGATTTAACAAGTGACATAAATAAGGGATCATAGCTTTCACCTGGATTCACCTGCTTAGCCTATGTCATGGAAAGCGCTGGTGTTCCTAATGTTTTGTACACTCAGTGAGTATAAAAATATGTCATGTCAATGATAGTATAGCTGTTTGACATCAAATACTTACAAAGCTATTGAGGTGGAAGCTGTTGACATGAGGGAATTTGAAAATTATAATCAATATAATTATTTTTGATGGAAAGAACTGACCTGAGAGCTGGCATCACAACTCTTGGTCTCACTCTTCATCCTTTCCTTTCTGTGACAGAGAAGATGGATTGATCATGAGCATTTTTTTTATATTACTGTGTGAAGGAAAACATTTGATACTGCCATATACTGTGTGCTTAAAATTATATGGTTGGAAACTTCAACAGGTATATACAGTATGTATATTATGGTAAATGGTTTGTGTTAGTTTTTAGAAATCTGTATTTTTAAAACCATCAGACCATCAAAAAAATGTTTTAAACCATTTAGTTTTGCGTTTTATATTGGAAGTCCACAGGTTTCTTTTGCTTCAATAGAGTGATCAGGGGCATGCAACTATAGTTTTCCTTTCCTACACATTCAGCAGAAAAAAGCTTCATTTTCAAGCTCCCGAGTGGTACAGGGGTCTAAGGCTCTGCATCTCAGTGCTAGAGTTGTCACAACATACGCTGGTTCGATTCCAGGCTGTATCACAACCGGCTGTGTTTGGGAGTCCCATAGGGTGGCGCACAATTGGCCCAGTGTTGTTAGGGTTTGGCTTGTGTAGGCCGTCATTGTAAATAAGAATTTGTTAACTGACTTGCCTAGCTAAATAAAGGTAAAAAAAAAAATGATGATGACAACAGAAGTGCAATGCTATTTTAGAGCAATTATGTGCAATTAAATAATTCAATGGTCCCAAAAAAATAAGTTATGAAATCTGTTACATTTTTTGCCTAATTCAGTTTTTTTCGAAAATCATTTTTTCCCATTTTGTCAATCCAGGTTTCTGTTTTTTGCCCAGTTTTTTTCTGTTTTTTGCTCTCAAAATTGCACATTTTTAATAGAAAAACAACTAAATTGGATGTTCTAAGTCCACAGCAATGGTTTAACTACATCAGGAGACCACTTTTGAGGTCTGGGAAAAATCTAATACATTTTCATTTTTGGGTTCAGATACCATTTAATTAAACTGGGCACCAGCAAGAGACTTGTTTGGTTAGTGGTGTTTCTGTACCACACATGTAATTACGGAGTTTGCTAAAAAAAAATTGCCACTGGATTGATGCAAATTATTATATTATATACCAGGTAGGCTTACTTTGTAGTTAACATTTAATTGATAACTCTTTTGGGAAACCCTTTCCATCTACCAGATGACGGTTATCATTATTAGCATCATCGCTAACAGCTACACAAAGTGGTAAACAAACACGCACACAAAGAAAGGGGCATTCCTGCGTTGCCTCTTCAGAAAGTTTAAGGAAAATACGAATCACTGATGGATTTTGTTAATGTATTATGATAATCTTGGGCAATACATTTATTTGATTTCCTACTAAGTTCAATAGATTGCTGCTCTTCAACTACAGGATGTACTGCAGAAAATTGTTAAACCTGTTTGTGGCACAAATTCAAGGTGTAATCTAAAACAATTTTAGGATGAGACACAATTAAATTAACGGGGAACTCCTCTAAAAAACAGGAACATAAATAACGATAATGATGTAATATGCCTTAAAGCTATTCCAAGTTTAGTTTTTTGCCATCTACACTACAGTACATGGGATGTTTGCAAATGATCCTTTTAGACTCTTGAAAAAGTAACTTTACTGACCTTGGAGCCGGAATCACGACTCTTGGCTCTCATCTTGTTAACCTGAGACTCAGCAATATCAGCCCTCTCCTCTGCCTCATCCAGTTCATGCTGAATCTTGCGGAACTTGCCCAAATTAGAATTGGCTTGTTCTTCCTGTGAAATGTTTTAAGCATGATTTAAGTTTTTAGAAAACACAACAATTTGAGAATTACAGATGTATTAGTTGGATGATGGAACATTTTCTACTTACAGCCTCCTCTGAAGTTCTCTTGTAGGATTTGACCTTCAGCTGCAGTTTGTCCACCAGGTCTTGAAGACGGGACAAATTCTTACGGTCTTCCTCAGTCTGTCCCCAAAAATAAAGGAAATAATTGTCATTGGTGTGTCTTACATTTGATTCTTAGCATGTTAATAGTGCACTGTCAAATTAAAATATATGATGTACCTGGTAGGTGAGCTCCTTGATGCGTCTCTCATATTTACGGACACCTTTCACAGAATCACTGCTCCTCCTTTGCTCCATTTCCACTTCACTCTCTAGCTCCCTCACCTAGAAAGAAATTATGAATGTTAACACATTAATTCCATTTACGTTGTTAGTTACCACTGCTTTTAATATTAAAGCTAGAAATATGACTATAAATATGAAAAAATGATTTAGAATTAATAGAAGATTATGTAGCTGGGCCTCAGACACTTACTCTGGACTCCAGCTTCTGGATCTGCTTCTTGCCACCTTTCATGGCAATTTGTTCAGCTTCATCCAGGCGGTGCTGCAGGTCCTTGATGGTCTGCTCCATGTTCTTTTTCATGCGCTCCAGATGAGAACTGGTGTCCTGCTCCTTCTTCAGCTCCTCTGCCATCATGGCAGCATCAGTAATGGCCTTTTTGGCCTTTTCCTCAGCATTTCTGCACTCCTGCACAGCCTCCTCCACTTCATTCTGAAGCTGGGATGTGTCACCCTCTAGCTTCTTCTTCTGGCTCAACAGGCTGGTGTTCTACACATATATATGACAAATTCCTTTTAATATAACCTCAGCAAATCTCAAATCGCAGACATTTTGAGGAGAACACAAATTGTTATCTATTACCGTCTTACCTGTGAGTGCAGCAGCTGAACTCTCTCACTAACATCCAGCAGTTCCTGCTCAGCCAGTTTGCGGCCTCTCTCAGTCTGCTCCACCATGGCTCTCAGCTCATCCAGTTCAGCCTGCATCAGGTTGTTGCGTCTCTCTACAATAGCAATGTTCTCCTTCAGATCATCATTGCCACGAAGAGCATCATCCAGCTGCATTTGAGAATCCTGTAGAGAGAATTTATGATTTTACTATATTTTGTTTCACAGTGTGGTTTGGCTTTTTGTGAAGGCACAAGCAATGTTTTTAATTCACAATGGTGTGGAGGTGTTACCTTCAGATGGGAATGAAGACCCTTAAGTTGCTTCTGGGCCTCTGCTGCCTGCCTGTTGGCCTGGCTGAGCTGGATCTCCATCTCATTGAGATCTCCCTCCATCTTCTTCTTCAGCCTGAGAGCTTCATTCCTGCTGCGAGTCTCTGACTCCAGGGAGCTTTGCAGGGTATCCACCACTCTCTGCTGGTTCCTCTTATTCATCTCCATCTCCTCATCCTTCTCCACCAGCTTCCGTTCAATGTCAGCTTTGACCTGATTGAACTCCAGCTGTGCTCTCAGGATCTTGCCCTCCTCATGCTCTAGGGAGCCCTATGAGACCACAGCCACCCATAGTTTAGAAGATTTTACAATTCAATTCTGGTACTTTCACTATCAGTAAATATTTTCTATTCTTACCTCAGCTTCCTCTAGAGCAGACTGTATCTCAGCCTTCTCCTGCTCCAGCTGTTTACGGATTTTCTCCAGCTCATGGATGCTCTTTCCTCCCTCACCAAGTTGCTCAGTCAGGTCAGAAATTTCCTCTGTGGAAAAATTTAATTGTTCATCAGAATATTTGTTATCTCTGATGTTGTTGTATTTTCCATCTTTAATTGTCTAGGTTATGCTATTTAGTGATAAGAAGGAGAAGAAGACGAAGGATAATAAAAATAAGAAGAAGGATAATAAATTGACCCAGTTTCCCCAAGTGTTATTCCGCTACCAAATATGTTTTATTATGATCATTTATATAAACTCAATTTAATTATACTTATTCTCTTTTACAGAAAGTGAATAGATTTGATAGTGACAGAGTCACACATTGTATAAGATACAGGGATGCAAACTAGTCACCTTTAGGCGAAATTAGTTTTGAATCCAAAATAGGTAACATACTTGATTCGTATAGATCCGATGATCATTTTTTATAAATGTTTTTGTCTAATATGGACGTTTTGATCACTACTGACTAGAGGTCGACCGATTATGATTTTTCAATGCCGATACCGATTATTGGAGGACCGAAAAAGGCCCATACCGATTAATCGACCAATTTTTATTTATTTATTTATTTGTAGTAATGACAATTACAAGAATACTGAATGAACACTTTTATTTTAACTTAATATAATATATCAATAAAATCAATTTAGCCTCAAATAAATAATGATACATGTTCAATTTGATTTAATTAATGCAAAATCAAAGTGTTGGAGAAGAAAGTAAAAGTGCAATATGTGCCATGTAGAAAAGCTAACGTTTAAGTTCCTTGCTCAGAACATGAGAACATACGAAAGCTGGTGGTTCCTTTTAACATGAGTCTTCAATATTCCCAGGTAAGAAGTTTTAGGTTGCAGTTATTATAGGAATTATAGGAATATTTATCTCTTTACCATTTGTATTTCATATACCTTTGACTTTTGGATGTTCTTAGAGGCACTTTAGTATTGCCAGTGTAACAGTATAGCTTCCGTCCCTCGGCTCGAACCAGGAACACATCGAAAACAGCCACCCTCGAAGCATTGTTATCCATTGCTCCACAAATGCCGCGGCCCTTGCAGAGCAAGGGGAACAACTATTTCAAGGTCTCAGAGCGAGTGCCGTCACCGATTGAAACGTTATTAGCTTGCACCCCACTAACTAGCTAGCCATTTCACATCGGTTACACCAGCCTAATCTCGGGAGTTGATAGGCTTGAAGTCATAAACAGCTCAATGCTTGAAGCACAGCGAAGAGCTGCTGGCAAAACGCACGAAAGTGCTGTTTGAATGAACGCTTACGAGCCTGCTGCTGCCTACCACCGCTCAGTCAGACTGCTCTATCAAATATCAAATCATAGACTTAATTATAATATAATAAAACACAGAAATACAAGCCTTAGGTCATTAATATGGTCAAATCCGGAAACTATAATTTTGAAAACAAAACGTTTATTCTTTTAGTGAAATACGGAACCGTTCTGTATTTTATCTAACGGGTGGCATCCCCAAGTCTAAATATTGTTTTTACATTGTACAACCTTCAATGTTATGTCATAATAATGTACAATTCTGGCAAATTAATTACGGTCTTTGTTAGGAATAAATGGTTTTCACACACTTCGCAACGAGCCAGGTGGCCCAAACTGCTGCATATACCCTGACTGCTTGTACGGAACACAATTTGACACAATTTCCCTAGTTAAAAGAAAGTCATGTTAGCAGGCAATATTAACTAAATATGCAGGTTTAAAAACATATACTTGTGTATTGATTTTAAAGAAAGGCATTGATGTTTATGGTTAGGTACACATTGGTGCAACGACTTTTTTCACGAATGCGCTTGTTAAATCATCACCCATTTGGAGAGGTAGGCTGTGAATCGATGAGAAATGAACAGGCATCGCATCTATTATATGCTACTCAGGACACGCTAGATAAACTAGTATTACCATCAACCATGTGTAGTTAACTAGTGATTATGTTAAGGTTGATTGTTTTTTATAAGATAAGTTTAATGCTAGCTAGCAACTTTCCTTGGCTTCTTGCTGCACTCGCGTAACAGGTAGTCAGCCTGCCACGCAGGCTCCTCATGGAGTGCAATGTAAGGCAGGTGGTTAGAGCGTTGGACTAGTAACCGGAAGGTTGCAATATCGAATCCCCGAGCTGACGAGGTAAAAATCTGTCGTTCTTCCCCTAAACAAGCAGTTAACCCACAGTTCCTAGGCCGTCATTGAAAATAAGAATGTGTTTTTTAACTGACTTGCCTAGTTAAATATAGGTTTAAAAAAATTATACATTTGGCCACAATCGGTGCCCAAAAATAGATATAGATATAAACTAATGTTTTCCCTCTATGTGGTTAATTTTCAGAATGAAAGAATTTGGTGAAAATGAGGCGTTGCTTGTTAAACAAGTGGTTTCAGGAATCAAGTGTAGCTGGAGCTGGGCCTGGCTTAAGTTGGATGCCACTATAGTGGTGAAAGGAACACCATACACTTTCCCTTTTTCTCACATTTTGTTGTGTTGAACTTCACATACTGTAACATTTTGTGAGTATTTTACTTTTTACTCAGTGAATGTTATATATTTCTTTTGTTTTGACTTGTTATCCCTTTTTTGTGATATCCAATTGGTAGTTAGAGTACTGTCCCAACGCTGCAACTCCCATACGGACTCGGGAGAGGCGAAGGTCGAGAGCCATGCGTCCTCAAGCAGTGCGAAACTGCACTGCTTCTTGACACACTGCTCGCTTAACCCGGAAGCTAGCCGCTCCAATGTGTCAGAGGAAACACCATACAACTGGCGACCAAAGTCAGCATGCATATACCCAGCCCGCAACAAGGAGTCGCTAGAGCGCGATGGGACAAGGACATCCCGGCTAGCCAAACCCTCCAAATAAACCCAGACGACGCAGGGCCAATTGTGCGCCGCATCATGGGTCTCCCTGTCGCGGCTGGCTACGACACAGCCTGGGATCAAACCAGGGTCTGTAGTGACACCTCTAGCACTGCGATGCAGTACCGTAGACCACTGCGACTATAATCGTAGTCACTGTAATAGAGCAGAAATAGAATGGATGTTTGTTTTTTCCCAAGTGCAATATTTAGTGTGTGTTTGTGGTCACATGCGTTCTATTATAAAGGCTGTCATGGCTAACTGCAGTATCAGTTGTTTATTCTGTGGACTTGAGTGTCATTTGCAGTAAAGCCTAGGCAACAAATAACATTTGATAGCTTTCCTTAACATTTTTAGCCATGAGTTAGGTTCACATTAACCACGTTTTAGTTTACACAGAGACTGATCATGTCGATAATAATCTTTGTGGTGTAATTAGTACACAGTTTAAACCTGCATTTCAAGAAGGGATCAAGCCTGAAAGTCACTAGAAATGTTCACTTTAAAGCAGCAAGTTTCTTTGCAAAAAAAAACGTGTCACCTTTTTGGGCCCTCACTGAAGATGACTTCCCAAACAAAGTACAATTGTTTTAACTCCTCGACTTTAGAAGGTCATGGCTCAGCTTCTGAATGTCATAGAGACAACCAAATACATTCCCGTGTTCATCAGAGTTGTGCCTTTCTCTGTCAGTTTGCTGCTTGTTTTCTATCCTAAAGCATCGCGGATGTATGCATTGTTTTAGATCAGTGTAACAATTGTGAATTGTGCCCTTCAAATCAAGGAAGGTCCCGCCCCCCCCCATGAAACGTGGGCTCCCCCTATGCCATGCATCTAATAATGCATATCCTCTGACCTTGAAGGTTCTTGTTCTCCCTTTTCATGGACTCCAGATGATCCAGAGATTCCTCATAAGAGTTCTTGAGTTTGAAGAGTTCAGTGCTGAGAGATCTGGCCTCTTTCTGGGAGCTCTCCAGCTCAGTCTGAGCCTCTTCAAACTTCTGCTTCCACTCAGCCAGGACCTAGAAAGATAAGTGGTTTCAGTACAGTATATGATTAGGACAAGATGTACTTTATTGTCCATTAACTTACAGAGGAAAGACGGTCACAACCCAAGCCCCCGAGACACACAGTTGCAAGAAGCAATGGGTCAGCCGCAGTTCTGTGCCCCTGAAGCAATTATAGGGGGTTAAGTGCCTTGCTCAAGGGCACAACTGCAGGCTATGGTAGGATGATGTCAGCAAACCTCCGGTTACTGGCTTACTCTGCACCAGGTTTTCCAGTCTGAAGTTGCTGGCCTACTTCTCTAACCACTAGGCTACCTGCTGCCCCTATCATGTACTATAATGAAGGTTAATTGGACTTGTCTACAATTAATTGTCTTACCTTGTCGAAGTTCCTTTGCTTTTTGTCCAGAGCGGCAGCAGCTGCATTGGATCTCTCCACATCCACCATGAGATCTTCAATCTCATTCTGGAGTCTGTGTTTAGTCTTCTCCAGGGAGGAGCATTTAGCATTAACAGCTTCCACAGCCTCCTCTGCATCCTGCAGACGCTGAGCCAGCTTCTTCCTGGATTAACATAGATGAGAAATATTTAAGACATCTGCCTTTTTTGTACGGTGCATTCGGAAAGCATTCAGACCACTTGACTTTTTCTACATTTTGTTACTTTACAGACTTATTCAAAAATGTATTAAATTATATATTTTTCTCATCAATCAACTCAATACACAATAATCAATCCACACAATAACCCATAACGACAAAACAAAAACAGGTTTTTATCAATTTTAGCAAATTTCTTAAAAAAAAAAAAAACTTATTTACATAAGTATTCAGACCCTTTGCTATGAGACTCGAAATTGAGCTCAGGTGCATCCTGTTTCCATTGATCATCATTGAGATGTTTCTACAACTTGACTGGAGTCCACTTGTGGTAAATTCAATTGTTTGGACGTAATTTGGAAAGACACACACCTGTCTATATAAGGTCCAACAGTTGACAGTGCATGTCAGAGCTGAAACCAAGCCATGAGGTCGAAGGAATTGTTTGTAGAGCCCTGAGAGAGGATTGTGTCGAGGGACAGATCTGGGGAAGGGTACCAAAAAATATCTGCAGCATTGAAGGATGCCAAGAACACTGTAGCCTCCATCATTCTTAAATGAAAGACGTTTGGAACCACCAAGACTCTTCCTAGAGCTGGCCGCCCGGCCAAACTGAGCAATCGGGGGAGAAGGGCCTTTTGTAGGGAGGTAACCAATAACCCCGTGGTCACTCTGACAGAGCTCCATAGTTCCTCTGTGGAGATGGGAGAACCTTCCAGAAGGACAACAATCTCTGCAGCACTCCACCAACCAGGCCTTTATGGTAGAATTTCCAGACGGATGCCACTCCTCAGTAAAAGGCACATGGCAGCCTGCTTGGAGTTTGCCAAGAGGCACTTAAAGGACTCTCAGACCATGAGTATAAGATCCTCTGGTCTGATGAAACAAAGATTGAACTCTTTGGCCTGAATGCCAAGCGTCATGTCTGGAGAAAACCTGGCACCATCCCTACGGTGAAGCATCGTGGTGGGATGTTTTTCAGCGGCAGGGACTGGGAGACTAGTCAGGATTGAGGGATAGATGAACGGAGCAAAGTACAGAGAGATCCTTGATGAAAACCTGCTCAAGAGCACTCTGACCTAAAACTGGTGCAAAGGTTCACCTTCCAACAGGACAATGACCCTAAGCACACAGCCTAGACAACACAGGAGTTGCTTCGGGACAAGTCTCTGAATGTCCTTGATTTGCCCAGCCAGAGCCCGGACTTGAACCTGATCGAACATTTCTGGAGAGACCTGAATATAACTGTGCAGCGACGCTCCCCACCAAAGCTTGAGAGGATCTACAGAGAAGAATGGGAGACACTTCCCAAATGCAGGTGTGTCAAGCTTGTAGCGTCATACCGAAGAATACTCAAGGCTGTAATCGCTGCCAAAGGTGTTTCAACAAAGTACTGAGTAAAGGGTCTGAATATTAATGTAAATCGGATGTTTCAGTAATTTTTTTGCTATTCATTTCTAAAAACCTGTTTTTGCTTTGTCGTTATGGGGTATTGTGTGTAAATTGATTAGGGAAAAATACAATTTAATCCATCTTAGAATAAGGCTGTAACGTAACAAAATGTGGAAAAAGTCAAGGGGTCTGAATAATTTCCGAATGCGCTCTATGTCAGGTAATACAAGTATCATTCATGTACATATGTGTGTCACTAATTCAGCCAAGGTTGAATAGCCTTAAAAGTAAGAAAACGTCCTTACTTTGCATCTTCAAGCTCCTCGGTCTTCTGGATGGCATCAGTTTCATACTTGGTTCTCCACTGAGCCACTTCAGCATTAGCCTTGGACATGCCACGCTGCAGTTCAGACTTGGCCTCCTGCTCCTCCTCATACTGCTCCCTCAGCAGATCTGAGTCATGGCGAGCAGACTGCACTGCATGGGCAAGTGCGTTCTTTGCCTGGTAAGGACATTTTGTAAAGAATCAAATTATGCCGGAGGTTAAATGAAGTCGATTATTGACACTGCATTTTTAGTATAAATACCTTGACTTCCTCCTCCAGTTGTCTCTTGAGGTCTTCAATCTGCTGAACGTTGGACTGCTTACCTCTGGTCAGTTGGGAGACCAGAGAGTCCTTCTCCTCCAGCTGTCTGGCAAGTTCACCTGTTTTAATGCAATTCTAATTATTTAAAATTATATTTCTTATTTGGTTATTTGTTGTTGCTGTTCATGTGAATGTCCAGATTTTTAGTTAATATACCATTCTCAGTTTGAAGCTTTGCTTTCTGCATGGTGAAATCATTGATGGATCGCTGTCCTTCCTCAGCTTTCGTCCTGTATTCACTCATCTGGTCCTCGAGAGTGCGGCACATTTTCTCCAAGTTTGTCTAAAAACAGATTTGTTTTTTGAATGACAGAACACCGTCACTAGATTGCATCATTTAAAAGCATGTGCAGATAACACGTTTTGATTGCTTAGTGATACCGCATACTTTAGACTTGACAATCTGCTCCATGTTGGAGGCCACATCGTCCAACTCCAGCCTGAGCTCACTCTTCTCCTTCTCCAGCTTCTGCTTCACTCTCTGAAGGTTGTCAATCTGCTCTCCCAGGTCAGCCACACTGTCAGCATTTTTCTTCCTCAGAGTGGCAGCTGTAGCCTCATGCTGCAGAGTAGCCTCTTCAAGGTCTCTGCGCACCTTCTGAAACTCAGCCTCCCTCTTCTTGTTCATCTCAATCTGGGCAGCAGTGGCTCCACCTGCTTCCTCCAGTCTCTCACTGATCTCTTCCAGCTCTCTGGCCAAGTCTGCCCTCTGTTTCTCCACCTTGGCACGGGCAGCTCTCTCAGCCTCAAGCTCTTCCTCCAACTCCTCAATGCGGGCCTGCAATGGAGGGAATTACGATTTACAGAACAAGTGTCAAGTGTACAATGGTGGAAAGAGTACTGAAATATCCTTCTCAAGTAAACGTAAACGGTCAATAATTTAAAAAGTACTTCATTAAACTTGATAACCTTAGCAAAAGGAGCTAATTATCTGAATGTTGTTACACATATTTTCCATGCATTAAATTGAAAAAGTACTCTAGGAAATGAATGTACAGTAGGATCTAAGTTAGTTTATTTTATGAATTTCAACAAGGCAATATTTTAAAATAAATTAAACATTCAAAGCAATTAAAATTGGGGGTGCAAGGATTACTGAAATATTTTCCTTAAGTAGAATACTGTTACAAAACATTTTCCTCAACTAGAATAAAATGACTGACTTTGAAAAATACTCGGAAAAGCTACTAAATTACATTAACGAGAGTAGTTGTAATTTGTTACTTTACCACTCTGCAAGTGTAACAGAAAGATTCCCTTTTCAATAACGCTATTGAAATACCTGCAGCTCCTTCAGTTTTTTCTGGAGTTGGGCACCCATGGCCTGCTCATCCTCAATCTTGCTGTTGAGTTGGCTCATCTCAAAGTCCTTCCTATTGAGAAGAACATGCTTATTGAGAAAGCATTTTCTACTGAATAATATTCTATAAGCATTTTTTGATTTGTGATCTTACTTCTTCATTCTCTCCTCCATTTGCTGCTTGTCGTTCTCCAGGTCCATTAGGCTCTCCTGGGTCAACTTCAAGTCTCCTTCCAGCTTTCTTTTGGCTCTCTCAAGGTCCATCCTCACCTTCTTCTCTTGCTCCAGAGACCCTTCAAGCTGATAAAGGATATATTAAACAATATTGTGCTGTAGGCTATTTTAGGATTTTACTTATTTTGTTGTAATTTTTTATTTCCTATTTGGTACTCACATCATCAACTTGCTGTTCCAGTTTGGCTTTGGCCTTGGTCAGCGTGTTGACCTTGTCCTCCTCACTCTGCAGGTCATCCAACGTTTGCTGATGAGCCTCCTGCAGAGCCTTCTTCTCCTTGGTCAGCTTAGCAATGATTTCGTCCAGAGCTGCCATCTCTTCAGTAAGATTTTTAACCTAAGGAAATGGATCAATGTCTTTACGTTTTCATCCAAAACAATCAATTGGAGTTTTAACAATACAATAATGAAGAACAACTTTTACCTTGTTCTCTGTGGCATGCTTTTCCTTCTCCACTTTAGCCAGAGTGAGCTCCAGATCATCAATGTCCTTCTTGAGTTCTGAGCACTCATCTTCCAGCTTCCTCTTCTTGGCAGTCAGCTCTGAATTCATCTCCTCCTCATCCTCCAGTCTTTCTGTCAGCTCTTTGGCTTTGGCCTCAAGCTGGATTTTGCTCTTGATCAGACCCTCACATCTCTCTTCAGCATCACCAATAGTGTCTTCTGACTGTCAATGTGTCAATATATTTTAAGTGTATCAAATTCTCCAAAGCTCACTAGTTTGTTTGGTGGCAAAATATTTGGAGACTACAAATGCTCCGCTGATTGTACATACCTATTTAGCAAATCATGTCTCCTCTTTCTCTGTTTTTACATTTCTCTAGTTAGCTAAGGCAATTTTGACAAAGGATTTGAGTGCAGCAATGTAACGGTAGTTCAGTTACTCACAGTTTGGACAGCGATCTGCAGGTCATTCTTCTCTTGGATAAGGGAGACCATCTTCTCTTCCAGCTCCTTTCTACGGGCTTCACTTTTAGCATAAGCCTCTTTAAGCTTCAGGAATTCTTCCTTCATGTTTGCCATCTCCTTCTCAGTCTCTGCTGACTTCAGCAGAGGTTTAATCTTGAAGTACATCTTCATCCAGGGCCAATTCTTGACACCCATGAAGGCACGAATGTTCCATTGGATCACAAGCAAGGCGTCCCTGTGAAATGGAACAGAAGTAGCTTCTTATACACCCTTTTCCACCTCCACCATATTGTCTGCAGAAGTTTTATCTACTCTTATTCCAACCTGCGTTCAACAATTTTCTGGAACTCAATTCTGGCAAGTAGACCACGTGATCGGGCCTGCATTCCAGTGATGATAAGAGCGAGACGGTCATCTCTCATCTCCTCAAGGGTACCCAGGAGACCAGCCTTGAAGAACACCTAATGAGACACAAAGGCCATAATGTGGTGGTTGGATCATCTTGTATTCGGTAGGATTGTATTTTTCTGCCAGTTGACCACAAATAACTTGAATGTGTTATCCCCCATGTTTATAGTCATGTTTAGATTGTTGATGTCTTGCCTCTGTGCGAAAAAGGCACAAATTGACCACAAGGTGGCCTTAGAATGAGAAATGTATTTTACAACCAGCATGTTGACCAAGATTTAAAACATTTGGCATGGTTTATCTCAACCAGTATGTGCACAATGCTTTTAATATCTTATATGTAGCCAGATCTGGATTTACTACATGGTGGCGCTACACCAAGTATATATTTGTATCTCTTGACTTGATCCATTTGGCCTAGAGACAGATGATATGTAGTAAGCATGATCAGTGGTATATCAGCAAGTGGCATTGCGCCGGTCGACCTGATGGTGTTGTATTCTTAATGTCATGCTTGGACCCCATAATTGCTGCTGTTGTTTTTCATCTATTTAGAGAACGTACCTTCGTGTGTCCTAATCTGTACTGGGTGTGGTCAATGTCCAGAGAGCCCAGCAGTTTTTCTGCTGCCTTCATGTTGTCCATGAACTGACCCTCAGGGATAGCATTTGGATTGAGGATGCGGTATCTGAATTTAAATCAGAAAGCAATTATCTTCAAAAATGGAACACTTGAATAGGTAAACAGGTGAATTTATTTTGGACAGGAAATGCATAATGGTTTGTACCTTTGTTTGAAGTCAGCATACAGGATCCTGTTGGGGAAGCCCTTTCTGCAGATCCTGATGCCTTCCAGCACACCGTTACAGCGCAGCTGGTGCATGACCAGAGGATTCTCCATGGCCCCAGGAGTCTTGGTCTCGTTGGGGATGAGGCAACGCACAAAGTGAGGGTGAGTAGACCTCAAGTTGGTCATGAGTTTACCCAAGTTCTCCTGTAAGTATGACAAATGTAGAATTTTCCATAAATGACTCCCAGTACCTCACGAGTCATAACGTCATTTAATGCTAACATGCCAATCCACAACAAACTGACATGTCAAATTTGGCACAAATATAGTACATTTGTTATTTTCTGCCATTTGAAAACATCAGAAGTATATTGATTTAAAGTCAGATCTACCCTGTGCAATGCAGACACAGTCTGGAAGGAAGAGCCTTTCTTCTTCTTTCCTCCAGCCGCTTTTTCTTCAGGTGCTGTATGATAATGACATCAATTAAATATACTATTGTCATGTACATTTATATTTATTTCTGTGGTTTGTAGTCTTTGCCGATAAAAACACATCGTACCTCCTTCTGCACCAGCATAGCCCACAAAGAGGTTGGCCAGGAACTTAAGACTTGACTTCTGGAACAGTCCGACCACAGTCTCATTCAGCGGGTCCTTGTTCTTCACCAGCCAGTTACCAATGTTGTAATCAACAGTGCCAGCATAGTGAACCAGGGAGAAATGTGCCTCTGGTCTACCCTTAATAATCCTAGGCTTCTGGAAGCATGCATTCTTTCCCAGATGGGTGTCATACAGCTTAGCTTTGAATGTAGAATCACTGGCCTTGGGGAACATGCACTCCTCTTCAAGGATGGACATGATACCCATGGGCTGAAAGGGGAAAATAAATTAGAATAATTTGTTGTTGAAGCACATTTATGAAGATTGCCCGTGTAATGTTTGAAATCCTAAAGATTCAATCATATAAATTAAACTACTGCAAAACTGAAGACACCAACCCTTTCAATGAGGTCAATGCAGGCAGCCAAGTCCATGCCGAAGTCAATGAACTCCCAGACGATACCCTCTTTCTTATATTCTTCCTGCTCCAGCACAAACATGTGGTGGTTGAAGAACTGTTGCAGCTTCTCATTAGTGAAGTTGATGCACAGCTGCTCAAAGGTGTTGAACTGAAATAGAAGTTTACAGTTACTTTATTTTGTCAGCTGTAATGTTTTAGATGAATTGTTTCATGACGTGGCCTTTTGTCAAATCACTCACATCAAAGATCTCAAAGCCAGCAATGTCCAGCACACCAATGAAGTGCTGGCGAGCGTTCTTCGTGTCCAGTGAAAGGTTGATTCTTATCACCATCCAGAGGAACATGTTCTCGTAAATTTTCTTTGCCAGTGCACCAATGGAGTAGTTAACCTAAAAAAATATTGAGAAAATAATTTACCAAAACATAGACTCCACATAAACGCATAGGGATAGTTTCCCTGACGTATATCAGGCCTTGGACTAAAAGGCATCATCAATGGGGAATCACAGGCATGAACATTTTAGCAACTCTAGACCGAAGTTTTATGCTCAAAATTATTATCTCCTGGAAATGTACAACTTTTTTGAGACTCACCTGGTCGACACTCTGACCTTTGGTGACCCACTCATTTCCTACTTTGACCCTTGGGTGACACAGCCCCTTGACCAGGTCAGCAGAGTTCAGGCCCATCAGATATGCAGCTTTGTCAATATCTGGAAAGGCAAAGTTTTATGGTTGGAGGAGGCACTCTTGAGCGTCAGATTTTTCAGATAATACTTTATGTTAAAGTGAGAGGTTTTTAATCAGTGCTCACCCTCAGTGCCATCTGCCTCTGCTTGCTCCTCCCGCTGCTTATTCTTGAACTTCAGGTTGCCGTAGTGCATGATGGCCCCAGTCAGCTTATAAATGCCATTAATCTCTTCTTGGGAGAATCCAAGCACATTAAAGGCATCCTAGTTTCGAAATAAAAGCCATTGTTTTGTATTGGAGAAAGAGTTGGATACAACTGGATTATTATCACATACAGTACGTGTACAAAACATTAGGAGCACCTGCTCTTTCCATGAAATAGACTGACCTGGTGAGTTCAGTGAATGATTTCATCCCTTATTAATGTCACCTTCAATCGGTGTAGATGAAGGGGAGGGGATAGGTTAAAGAAGGATTTGAAACAATTGAGGCATGGATTGTGTATGTGTGTCATTCAGAGGTTGAATGGGCAATACAAAAGATTCAAGTGCGTTTAGAACGGGGTATGGTAGTAGGTGTCAGGAGCACTGGTTTGAGTGTCAAGAACTGCAACTGCTGCTGGGTTTCTCACGCTCAGCAGTCTTCCGTGTTTGTCGAGAATACCCAAATGACATCCAGCCAATTTGACACAATTTTCAGAGGCATTGGATTCAACATGGGCCAGCATCCCTGTGGAACGCTTTTGACACCTTGTTGAGTCCATCCTCCAATGAATTGTAGGCTGTTCTGAAGGCAAAAGGGGATGCAACTCAATATTTGGAAGGTGTTCCTAAGGGTTTGACGCTCAGTGTATACAGTATGTTTTACTCACATCAGTAGCCATTAGCTCATCTGCATCATTAATGGAAGTTACAGCAATCTCTCCTTGGGAGATGAAGGCGTAGTCATAGGGATTGCTGGTGATGAGTAGCATCTCTGAAAATATTTGAACAGCACAGTTTAATTTCTGTTCAGGCTGTAGAATAGGACATAACATACTATTAGGAAAATTGGCGTTGTACAAAAGTAACAAAACAACAGTAATATTAGAAATAGACAGGACGGCAAATTAGTCTTAATCAAGTTTAGAAAAACTGCACCTGGAAATTGTTTTTCGTGCATCAAAATGTCAATGTTGTGTGCTTAAATGGCATTTAAATAATTGCAACTTTCTCATAGACAACGGAAATATTAAGGCATAAATCACAATACATTATGTTGTGAGTTTTACAGTTGGGAATGAGGGGTAGCACACTGCATGCGCTGGCTGTACCATAAGAATTTAATTGGAATTCATCAGAAATGTTCAGTTTAATTCAGAATGGACCTCAAGCCTGCTCAGTACACAGTTTGATGATTTAATACTCACCCAGCAGTTCTGGTTTCTTTTGGGACAGGATCTGGTAGAAGATGTGATAATCTCTCTCAGCCTTGAGCTGGAAAGTTACACGTGACTTCTCCAGAAGATCTGATCAGTATGGAAAAGTGCTTTTGGTATTAATGTGTTTCCTGTCAAAGAGACCTTCAATTCTGAGCAAATATACTATTGTACTCACAAGTCTCAATGTCAGCAGACGAAAGCTTCCCACTGACTCCAAAATGAATTCGGATGAATTTACCCTGTAAGTTATTGTCAACAGCAGAAATGAATGAGCACACCAGATCTGGGAGTAGTAGTTGTTTTCTTTTTGAATACCTTCGGTGTGCTTGATTGAGCTTGAATGGGTTTAAATCCCACCTATCTGGTAGGCTCAATTAAACACTGAAAGTATTTGAAATAAAACAAATAGTATTTAAACCCAGGTCTGTTGCACACATACAGTCCCAAAAGGGAAGATTAGCTGATGGACCCGAGGAAGATTAGCTGACGTCATGACATCAACTAATGGGGATCCTAATAAAATTCTTATCTTTATAAAATTCAAATCGAGAAGATAACAGATAAGATTAAAATATAGGATAAGATATGAATGGTCTTTGACTGCAAACAAAGACCAAACTTACGAATCGAGAGGAGTTGTCATTCCTGATGGTCTTGGCATTACCAAAAGCCTCCAGGGCAGGATTGGCCTGGATGATTTGATCTTCCAGTGTCCCCTAGAAACCAACATCCATACAGTGTGAAAATGCTGCAATGAACACCAATACTACATTAATAAAATGGGATCTAATCAAATGGCTTTTTTTGCATTGCCCCTTTTACAACCCTGCTACTCTCTGTTATCATCTATGTATAGTCACTAATAACTACCTACATGTACATATTACCACAACTAACCAGTGCCCCCGCTAATTGACTCTGTACCGGTAACCACTGTATATAGTCTCACTATTGTTATTTTACAGCTGCTCTTTAATTACTTGTTACTTTTATTTCTTATTTTCATCTGTATTTTTTTTAAACTGCATTGTTTGTTAGGGGGCTCGTAAGTAAGCATTTCACTGTAAAGTGTTGGATTCTGCGCATGTGACTAATAAAATTTGATTTGATTTGATATGCTCAACCAGCCATGAATTTTTTTAAATTTAGGATAGATATTGATGATCACAGGGCTCGACATTAACGCTTGGACAAGAAGAATGTAGATTTAAGTTGTCCGACTGGACAAGGAAAAAGAATCACAGAATAACCACAATGTGTGTCATCAGTGGATCAGTGTCCTCTGGATGCAATGTGTTGCACACTGTTCTCCCAATCTCTGCAGAGCAAATCAGAGTATAATTATTGTAGGCCTTCATTGACGGGCATGAGCGGTCTTTCAATCATGCAGTTGCGAGAAAGCCACATTGCTAGTTAGTGAGTTATTTCCGCAATTATACCAACATTTTGATCAGCAATGAAAATCCTGGAAAATGTCATGTTGTTTCTTACTTCCGGCGCCGACAGAGATGGCCGCCTCGCTTCGCGTTCCTAGGAAACTATGCAGTTTTTTGTTTTTTTACGTGTTATTTCTTACATTAGTACCCCAGGTCATCTTAGGTTTCATCACATACAGTCGAGAAGAACTACTGAATATAAGATCAGCGTCAACTCACCATCAGTACGACCAAGAATACGCTTTTCGCGACGCGGATCCTGTGTTCTGCCTTACAAACAGGACAACGGAGTGGATCCTATGCAGCGACCCAAAAATACGACTCCGAAAAAGAGGGAAACGAGGCGGTCTTCTGGTCAGACTCCGGAGACGGGCACACCGTGCACCATTCCCTAGCATTCTTCTTGCCAATGTCCAGTCTCTTGACAACAAGGTTGATGAAATCCGAGCAAGGGTAGCATTCCAGAGGGACATCAGAGACTGTAACGTTCTTTGCTTCACGGAAACGTGGCTTACTGGAGAGACGCTATCCGAAGCGGTGCAGCCAACAGGTTTCTCCACGCATCGCGCAGACAGGAAAAAACATCTTTCTGGTAAAAAGAGGGGCGGGGGCGTATGCCTTATGACTAACGTGACATGGTGTGATGAAAGAAACATACAAGAACTCAAATCCTTCTGTTCACCTGATTTAGAATTCCTCACAATCAAATGTAGACCGCATTATCTACCAAGAGAATTCTCTTCGATTATAATCACAGCCGTATATATCCCCCCCCAAGCAGACACATCGTTGGCTCTGAATGAACTTTATTTGACTCTTTGCAAACTGGAAACCATTTATCCGGAGGCTGCATTCATTGTAGCTGGGGATTTTAACAAGGCTAATCTGAAAACAAGACTCCCCAAATTTTATCAGCATATCGATTGCGCAACCAGGGGTGGAAAGACCTTGGATCATTGTTACTCTAACTTCCGCGACGCATATAAGGCCCTGCCCCGCCCCCCTTTCGGAAAAGCTGACCACGACTCCATTCTGTTGATCCCTGCCTACAGACAGAAACTAAAACAAGAGGCTCCCACGCTGAGGTCTGTCCAACGCTGGTCCGACCAAGCTGACTCCACACTCCAAGACTGCTTCCATCACGTGGACTGGGACATGTTTCGTATTGCGTCAGACAACAACATTGACGAATACGCTGATTCGGTGTGCGAGTTCATTAGAACGTGCGTTGAAGATGTCGTTCCCATAGCAACGATTAAAACATTCCCTAACCAGAAACCGTGGATTGATGGCAGCATTCGTGTGAAACTGAAAGCGCGAACCACTGCTTTTAATCAGGGCAAGGTGTCTGGTAACATGACCGAATACAAACAGTGCAGCTATTCCCTCCGCAAGGCTATCAAACAAGCTAAGCGTCAGTACAGAGACAAAGTAGAATCTCAATTCAACGGCTCAGACACAAGAGGCATGTGGCAGGGTCTACAGTCAATCACGGACTACAGGAAGAAATCCAGCCCAGTCACGGACCAGGATGTCCTGCTCCCAGGCAGACTAAATAACTTTTTTGCCCGCTTTGAGGACAATACAGTGCCACTGACACGGCCTGCAACGAAAACTTGCGGTCTCTCCTTCACTGCAGCCGACGTGAGTAAGACATTTAAACGTGTTAACCCTCGCAAGGCTGCAGGCCCAGACGGCATCCCCAGCCGCGCCCTCAGAGCATGCGCAGACCAGCTGGCCGGTGTGTTTACGGACATATTCAATCAATCCCTATACCAGTCTGCTGTTCCCACATGCTTCAAGAGGGCCACCATTGTTCCTGTTCCCAAGAAAGCTAAGGTAACTGAGCTAAACGACTACCGCCCCGTAGCACTCACTTCCGTCATCATGAAGTGCTTTGAGAGACTAGTCAAGGACCATATCACCTCCACCCTACCTGACACCCTAGACCCACTCCAATTTGCTTACCGCCCAAATAGGTCCACAGACGATGCAATCTCAACCACACTGCACACTGCCCTAACCCGTCTGGACAAGAGGAATACCTATGTGAGAATGCTGTTCATTGACTACAGCTCGGCATTCAACACCATAGTACCCTCCAAGCTCGTCATCAAGCTCGAGACCCTGGGTCTCGACCCCGCCCTGTGCAACTGGGTACTGGACTTCCTGACGGGCCGCCCCCATGTGGTGAGGGTAGGCAACAACATCTCCTCCCCGCTGATCCTCAACACTGGGGCCCCACAAGGGTGCGTTCTGAGCCCTCTCCTGTACTCCCTGTTCACCCACGACTGCGTGGCCACGCACGCCTCCAACTCAATCATCAAGTTTGCGGACGACACAACAGTGGTAGGCTTGATTACCAACAACGACGAGACGGCCTACAGGGAGGAGGTGAGGGCCCTCGGAGTGTGGTGTCAGGAAAATAACCTCACACTCAACGTCAACAAAACTAAGGAGATGATTGTGGACTTCAGGAAACAGCAGAGGGAACACCCCCCTATCCACATCGATGGAACAGTAGTGGAGAGGGTAGCAAGTTTTAAGTTCCTCGGCATACACATCACAGACAAACTGAATTGGTCCACTCACACAGACAGCATTGTGAAGAAGGCGCAGCAGCGCCTCTTCAACCTCAGGAGGCTGAAGAAATTCGGCTTGTCACCAAAAGCACTCACAAACTTCTACAGATGCACAATCGAGAGCATCCTTGCGGGATGTATCACCGCCTGGTACGGCAACTGCTCCGCCCTCAACCGTAAGGCTCTCCAGAGGGTAGTGAGGTCTGCACAACGCATCACCGGGGGCAAACTACCTGCCCTCCAGGACACCTACACCACCCGATGTCACAGGAAGGCCATAAAGATCATCAAGGACATCAACCACCCGAGCCACTGCCTGTTCACCCCGCTATCATCCAGAAGGCGAGGTCAGTACAGGTGCATCAAAGCTGGGACCGAGAGACTGAAAAACAGCTTCTATCTCAAGGCTATCAGACTGTTAAACAGCCACCACTAACATTGAGTGGCTGCTGCCAACACACTGACACTGACTCAACTCCAGCCACTTTAATAATGGGAATTGATGAGAAATGATGTAAATATATCACTAGCCACTTTAAACAATGCTACCTTATATAATGTTACTTACCCTACATTATTCATCTCATATGCATACGTATATACTGTACTCTATATCATCGACTGTATCCTTATGTAATACATGTATCACTAGCCACTTTAACTATGCCACTTTGTTTACATACTCATCTCATATGTATATACTGTACTCGATACCATCTACTGTATCTGCCTATGCTGCTCTGTACCATCACTCATTCATATATCCTTATGTACATATTCTTTATCCCCTCACACTGTGTACAAGACAGTAGTTTTGGAATTGTTAGTTAGATTACTTGTTGGTTATTACTGCATTGTCGGAACTAGAAGCACAAGCATTTCGCTACACTCGCATTAACATCTGCTAACCATGTGTATGTGACAAATTTGATTTGATTTGATTTGATTTGGTTGCATCACCTACATGTGCCAGTGGGCATTTGCCAGAGGAGAGAGAGAGACAACAACAGACAGTGGCAACCCATCATTCAATGCAGGTGGGGCAGAGACCCACCTGTTTTGAGCCCTACATGTTTAGCTAATGTATTTATTTATTTTCCCATTTTGAGTGTCATTTTGGAATTAATTCACGTTACATATTAGTTTGCAAACAATGTTAAAAATAAAATAAATAATTTAGTTAATAAAGCCGGATACAAACATGTTCTCTTGAGTAAGACAGGTCCAAATAGTTTCAGCCTAGCTCAGTGCTTCCTGTGGTGGAGGGGCAGCCAGCGAAAGCACAGAGCATAGACGTTGGTCATTTTCTCTAGTTGCGCTGTGATTGGCTGTGTTCTGTCACTCATGGGGACACTAGCTCATCGCAGAATCTTCAGGGAGAGCTAGGTAGTTCAAGCCCCCCCCTAGGGTGCTGCCATAGATTTACATTAGATGTGCCTGTCCAAGAAGGCTCAAGGTCAAGATAAAATGATGTCAAATCACGTTATATCTACAGTAGCTTTGATTGGACTGTTGTCAACATCATACTTTCAAAATCTTAGCTAGCTAGCTAGGCAAGTAGTCACCATCATGAATCACGTCGACAATCTTTTCAATCTCTGTCATATGAAGATAAATTATACACAAAACGTATTGGTGCTCATCGGTCATTGGACATAAACATTACACAAAAGTCATACATCGCAAATTCAACAATGGAAGGAAGGAATTGGAAGGAATGAGTGGCTAATTGCGATGCAAAACAATTAACTATTTTGCTTCCCCTGCCTGCAATTCATTGGAGAGGGTGTGTGGTCCAAGTCTGGGTTTAAGGGTTGAAAACATCTGTCTGAAATGGTCTCTTTTCCGAGCTTAAAAGGATAAACATTCACAAGCAACACCATGGGCCAGAAATGGTTGAATACATTTGCCACTCTGTCAATCCATCATGGATTCTGCCTGGTTCAAAACCACTCGGAACTCAGAACTGGGAAATCTCCGACTTCAGTGTGTTCAAGACAACTGGGAACTCTGGGCGAAAAAATGAATTCTGACTGGGAAATTGTGTTTTGAACAGTCGTCAAACTCGGAACTCCAGTCAGGAACTTGGATCTCTTTCTAGAGCTCTGACTTCCAGACCTAAAGATCCCTGATATCATGATTCAACCCTGTTTTTTCAGAGTTCCCAGTTGTCTTGAAAGCACTGTAAATCCAGAGAATGACAGTCTTTGATGACAATCTACAGAACAAAAATTTACTAATGTTCAATAATGGCTAAAAAGTCAAAACGGCATTTGTCATTATTGAAGAAGAATGCTTTTTATCGAGTTACACAAATCCACAAGGAGTCAGTAGAAGAAACCACATGTATTTAAGCAAGTCAGCCATATCAGCTATGTTTTTTTAAAATGAGGCTAAATGTAAGAAACCTCCGCAGCTTTATGTAGGCCCTAACAGTTTGTGGGCACTGTTTGTCACCGTTTTAGTGCAATTAATGTATTGTGTTGTGTAGTGGCTTTGCTGGCATATATCCCAAAACATGTTATAGAGTTTGCCCACCAAGATTTACATGCTAACTAGATAACCAGCCAAACTACACAATATGTTTTGAATTGGCTATCTCGCTAGTTAACTATTTAGCAGGTATTAATGACATTGTCATGTCCGATGTCCTAAAATAACTTTCCACCAGCACTCCTGTGTCACCGCAACTGGCTCGACAGGTCATAGACAGGCCACCTGTACCCGCGCACATTGACTCGGTACTGGTACACCCTGTATATAGCCTCGTTCTAGTTATTTTATTGTTACTCTTTTCAAGGACAAGTGACTTGAGCTTTCGGACAAGTAAAACAAAAGTTTTACTTGCATTCTATTTTCTGTTTACCTTTTTTTCTTCTGCAGCACTTTTCTTTCCACTGACAGCAGCAATGCTGGCAAAATACTGGATGACCCTCTTGGTGTTCACAGTCTTTCCAGCACCGGATTCTCCGCTGGGATTGAAATACAAATGTCTCAGAATTTATCTTAATTTTAAATAGCCTCAAATCAATATAACCTTTGGTTGATGTACTTACGTGATAAGAACAGACTGGTTTTCCCTGTCTGTTGAAAGAGAAGTATCAGTAAATGTGTCATTATATAAAAATGATTTGATATGCCAATGTAGATGAAAAGGAAAAGTGATATTTTACCTGACAACATGTACTGGTAGGCATTGTCAGAGATGGAGAAAATGTGAGGAGGAGCTTCTGTCCTCTTCTTGCCTCTGTATGCATTGACAACAGACTGATCGTACACTGGCAGCCACTTGTAGGGGTTGACAGTGACACAGAACAACCCTGAGTAGGTCTGTGGAAGACGAGAGAGATGCAGATTTAGTTTCATTCATTTGAATGAATGTTTGATTTAATGGAGATATTAGCAGTCAGGCTTGACTTACATAGATCATCCAGGCTGCGTAACGCTCTTTGAGGTTAAACAGCACAGCAGGCTCGTGCAGGAAGGTGAACATCGCCATGTCCTCAATTTTATCAAACTTTGGCGGGTTCTGGGGGTGAACGTCATCCTCCTTCACAGTAACAGTCTGAAAGATGGGCAAATTAAATGATTTTGTTTCATTTTCAAGGTGAAGAAGTATTCACTTTTGAGACAAATCCTATCTTGATTTTTCACAAATTATCAATTGACATGTAATGCCTGATTTGCATGAAAGTTAAAGATCTCAAGTCAGGATTCTGCACTTAGTTTTAGATATATAGTGTACAACAATGTGGACACCCCTTCAAATGAGTGGATTCAGCTATTTCAGCCATACCCGTTGCTGACAGGTATATAAAATCAAGCGCACAGCCATGCAATCTCCAGTAGAGCTCTGTGACTTTAAACTTGGCACTGTCGTAGGGGATGCCACCTTTCCAACAAGTAACATTTTTGCCCTGCTAAAGCAGCCCTGGTCAACTGTAAGTACTGTTATTGGGAAGTGGAAACGTTTAGGAGCAACAACAGCTCATCGCGGAGTGGTAGGCCACACAAGCTTACAGAACGGGACCGGCGAATGCTGATGAGGGTAGCTCGTAAAAATGGTCTGTCCTCGGTTGTAACACTCACTACCGAGTTCCAATCTGCCTCTGGAAGCAACGTCAGCACAAGAACTGTTCGTCTGGAACTTCATGAAATAGGTTTCCATGGCTGAGCAGCCGCACACAAGCCTAAGATCATATGCATCGCCAAGCGTCAGCTGTAATGGCGTAAAGCTTGCCGCCATTGGACTCTGGAGCAGGGAAAACACATTCTCTGGAGTGATAAATCAGGATTCACCACCTGGCAGTCCAACTGACGAATCTGGATACCAGGAGAATGCATTGTGCCAACTGTAAAATTTGGTGGAGGAGGAATAATGGCCCGGGGCTGTTTTTCATGGTTCGGGGTAGGCCCCTTAGTTCTAGTGACTGGAAAACTTAACGGTACAGCAAACAATGTCATTCTAGACAATTTGGCGCTTCCAACTTTGTGGCAACAGTTTGGGGAAGGCCCTTTTCTGTTTCAGCATGACAATACCCCCGTGCACAAAGCGAGGTCCATACAGAAATTGTTTGTCAAGATTGGTGTGGAAGAACTTGGCTGGCCTGCACAGAGCCCTGGTCTCAACCCCGTTGAACACCTTTGGGATGAATTGGAACTCTGACTGCAAGCCAGGCCTAATCGCCCAATATCAGTGCCGATTTCACTAATGAGTGCCCGACCTCACTAATGCTCTTGTGGCTGAATGGAAGCATGTCTCCGCAGCAATGTTTCAACATCTAGTGGAATGCCTTCCCAGTGGACTGGAGGCTGTTATAGCAGCAAAGGGGGGACCAACTCCATATTAATGCCAATGATTTTGGAATGAGATGTTCGACAAACAGGTGTCCACATACACTACATGACCAAAAGTATATTTTAAGAAGATTTTTAATAGTAAAATATTTACCTTTCCAAACTCAGTATCAACGGTGACTTTAGCCCCATCTCTGCTGGTGATTGTGGCCTTGACGTACTCAACCTCAGGGTCTGGCACATAGCACTCTCTCTTTATGTCAAAGGGTCTAGTCTGGCATTCCATACGCTCCTTGTCTGACTTACGCAGATAGGAAGCTGCGGCACCAAACTCTGCCATCAAACTGTCCCCCATTCTTAAACCTGTGCAGACAGAAACAGAGCATTGAATGCAGTATGGATATTATTTACACACAGTACCAGGTTGAAATTAATGCCAACCCCAAACTCTGCCATCAACATGTCACACATTCTTAAATTTGTGAAACAGAGCTTTGAATGCGTACAGTGGGGTTCAAAATGATTGACACCCTTGACTGTAGAAAATAAATTGTATTATTTTATACTAATACAATTACATAGAGGAAGAGATTTTTGTTTTTTTTCCTCAAAAAGGTAGGGATCAAAATGATTGACACCTAAAGATTCTTATAAATGAAGTAGTCAAAAGTTTAGTAATTGGTCCCATATTCCTAGCATGCAATGATTAAATCAAGCTTGTGACTCTACAAACTTGCTGGACGCATTTGCAGTTCGTTTTGGTTTTGTTTCAGATAATTCTTTGCCCAATAGAAATTAATGGTAAATAATGTATTGTGTCATTTTGGAGTCACTTTTATTTACAATAAGAATAGAATATGTTCTAAACACTTCAACATGTATGTGGATGTTTTACAGCCCTTTGATTTTGCCTTAATACTTCACTAAATTAATTTTAAAAAGTCGGTCCCAAACATTTCCCCCAAAGACCTAAATTAATTGGAATATTGGATATTAGTATCACTTTATGTCTGTTTTGTATATGAACAGTATACTGTACCAGCATGGCAGACCAATAGAACTTTAAAATATATGGAGTGGCTGTGGATCCGACTTTTTCTGGATTTTTGTCCGCTGTGCTAAAACATCCGGAGCTTCCCGAAGCCTCTGCGCATGTGCGGATCACGTGCTGCACGTGTTCATATTCTCACCTTTAGATGCAGCGAACAGGCTACTCAGGCGAATGGTCACGGTGCTTGTTATGTGATCTTGCAGACACTGATTCAGCTTTGATCTAATTTTATTATTAAACAAGCGCCATTCGCTTGAGTAGCCTGTTCTCTGCTCATAAAGTAGAGAATATACACTTTCGCAGAACGGGATCTGCGCATAAGCTTCGGAAAGCTCTGCATCTTTGAGTGAGGCCGAAAAAGTTGGATTCGCAGCCACGGTCCAAAATAATAGCATAAAAAAGACATGAGGGTCGAGGCAGAACACCGGTGGGCTACCAGATTTAGAACCCTAGATTGATAAGACTTTATCTGAACAATATGAAGGTCAGCAAACCAATAACACATTGAAAATAAACCAAAACGTGTGAGGTTCACACCAGACCAAAAGTAGCTAGGTCCACTGTAGCTCAAATCTACAGCTTGTGTTAGTGATGACACTGACTACATGTACGGAAAGACGTATTGTGCATCATATACAAGTTGACTAGATTGATGAGTAGACAACAAAATAAAACATTAGTATAGTAATATATAGTTGTCATGGAACACATTGAAAGTCTTCATGCAAACCACTAAGAGGCGGGTTGTAAAACCTATATTTAAAAACCTATATACCTATATACTAATAGAAGACTATTAATCTTACCTGTCCTTGGTCACACCTTGAATACGTTTGGTGGAAAGGATCTCGACTGAGA
The DNA here is from genome assembly GCF_045791955.1 of Oncorhynchus clarkii lewisi. Lineage (NCBI taxonomy): Eukaryota > Metazoa > Chordata > Actinopteri > Salmoniformes > Salmonidae > Oncorhynchus > Oncorhynchus clarkii. Next base: position 152,357 of record NW_027261082.1, read on the forward strand.
ATGAAATAGACGAATACAAAGACAATATCAATCAACTGAACACATATGTGTGGTAATGACAATTGTTTGGTCCTGTGATGATTATCTTTGCCCTCAGCAGACTGCCTCTATATGCTTACCTTCAGGATGTCCAGTGCCTTGTGTCTCCCCCTAGTCTGTCTCCCCTGGTCTCCATCACTCTATATAAAGAGTGTTACTCAGCCCTATATGGAGATGGGCCATCTATTGTAATAAATGAGTCTGATTATTTTAGAAGATCTGTATTTGGAAGTAGAGGGTGTGTTTCTCAGACCAATGAGGTGGGAGGAGGGGAGCAAAATCCCAAGGTGCATGTACAGCATCACCCTTTGCTGTAACTCCTTTTTTGGATTGTCACTTTACGAGATGGCTACATGACGACGTTAGGACATTTCAGAGACTATTTTAGCACCCTCCTTTATAGAGCAGTTTCAGGCACCATGTATATCCAACACTTATCAATCTGGTATGTTTGAGCATTGGAAATCCCTTGCATTTAGTGTTTTGGTGCAATATGTCAGCAATGCCAGTAAGGGGGAGTAGTCATTTTTTGAGTTTTGCATTTTATGTTCTAGTAAATGTTTGGCAACAAACTTGGATGTCTCTTATGAACACTTTTGTTGTTTGCGTGTTGTGATCGCTTAAGGTCATTGAGATGACATGATAGTCTTCTTGCATGGTGTGAAATCATTGCAAGACAACTGCAGCTGTCCTCATTTGTTCACAAAGGCAAGGTCACTGTCCTTTGCATTGTCGCCGAGATTCCCATCTACTGTAAGCATAACCCTAGGCCCCATCTTGTTGACGTGGCATTGTCTACTTTTTATCCTTGAGGACAAATATAAACCTGTGAAATTCTTATTGGATTCCTTCTCCTGTGACCCTCACCATGTGACATTGTAATAGCTGCAACCTTTTCATGTAAATATTTCCAGGCCACAAATGGAAGAACACAAGCCACCTTCCTCAAGCAACTCATGTTGGGGGACTCAACATCAAATAAAATGTTATTTATCACATGCTTCGTAAACAACAGGCGTGGACTAACAGTGAAATACTTACTTACATGAGTTGTTAACAAAACGTACACCCAGGGCGTCAAACTTACACCCAGGGCGTCATACCTAAGTTTGAAAGAAAGAAAGATATTTTTTTATTTTACAAATAATTATTTAGTGCTCCTTCAAGAAAAAATGTGTCCAGCAGGCCAGATACTCATAAAGCTTTCACTTTCAAAGACAATATCACATTTAAATGTTGGAAAATAGCCTTTTATAGTTTTACCCCCTTATTTATTAGCATCTTTCGTGTAAATGATGGTTCAACTCAGTCTTAATACAATTCTATTCTCACAAAAACATTTCATTCTATTCCACTCTCTCCCTTTAAATTTCCATTAGACTAAGTGGATATCTGATAAGGTGCTGAGACAAGGGGCATGGGGTCTTAGATTTGTAAGTGCCACACTGTTAAAGATCAAGATAGCTGTCAGGGCATCATGTACAATATGGGGAAAGTCAAGCTGTTAAGGTGATGCTGTAGGGGTGACTAATCTGGAAAATGTGTTACCTCCTTCAAGACCTGTGCATTATAGTATACTGGAGGCCTTTAGACTCAACTTCACACCTTGTGCCTCACTTCAGCCTTGAGGTTCTGCAATAGCTTCCAAAGCAGAACATACCATCTCCTGCCCTTCAATGACTTGCTAAGGGTCCCATTCCCAGCTGTCGTGTGTTTGTGTGGAGGGGAGAAGGGGTGGCTGTGCCCTCCACTATTGTCTCAGTGTGTGTGGCCTGGTGGCTGGGTAAGTGTGTGTGGCCTGGTGGCTGGGTAAGTGTGTGTGTGTGTGTGTGTGTGTGTGTGTGTGTGTGTGTGTGTGTGTGTGTGTGTGTGTGTGTGTGTGTGTGTGTGTGTGTGTGTGTGTGTGTGTGTGTGTGTGTGTGTGTGTGTGTGTGTGTGTGTGTGTGTGTGTGTGTGTGTGTGTGTGTGTGTGAGGTCTCGCTATATGGTGTCAATTCCTAACCTATTCTCCTGTCATCCTTTTTCTCCATAGAATGACAGACTGCCAGTCCATCTCCATGGCTCCCCCAGGCTGAGACCATCTCTTTCCTCACCAAGGCACGTGGGCTCCCTGACAGGGAGTGAGTGAAGGAGGTAGGCTAGTAATGCAGGAGCAGCCTCCAAAAACCTTCCTCTAGCAAGATAATCAGCACTGACCAAGGTAAGTCATAATGACATTATCTGTAACTCGTACATAACTGTCAGTATGTGGTATTCAATGTGTAGGTGCAGTGATTTCATCTTTTAAGAAATAAGTGTGGCTATTATTATCAAATTGGAAATTAGTGAGTGACATGGTCTGTATCCCAAAGACGGAACGAAAAGCCTTTATTTTACAGGACCTTACTCCCAATTAGTTTTTGGTATAGATCATTTGTTGTGAGTTCTGATAACTTACCAGTAGTGGCATTAGAAGCCAGTAAAGAGGTGGATAATAGTTCAGTTTATTTTCTACCTTCCCCAAGTGGACAAAATTGGAAGTACAGGGAGAACTGCAGCCCAGGAGGTCACTTCACAGTCCCTGTACTTTCACCCTTACTGTAGGAAGGGTAACAGATGAAATATGACCTTCTTTTAGTTATTATTTTTTAAAGATTTTTTATTAAAGGTAAGTATAACACTTTTCAAAACTATACTGAACAAGAATATAAAAGCAAAATGCAACAATGTCAATGGTTTTGTTGAGTTCAAATAAGGAAATCAGTCAATTTAAATAAATTCATTAGACCCTAATCTATGACATGACTGGGCAGGGGTACAGCCCACCCAGTGGGGAGCCAGGCCCAGCCTCTCCAAACAAAAGGGCTTTATTACAGACGGAAATACTCCTCCGTTTTATCAGCTGTCCGGGTGGCTGGTTTCAGATGATCCCGCAGGTGAAGAAGCCGGATGTGGAGGTCCTGGGCTGGTGTGGTTACACGTGGTCTGAAGTTGTGAGGCCGGTTGGACATACTACCAAATTCTCTAAAACGATGTTGGAGGTGGCTTATGGTAGAGAAATTAACATCAAATGATCTGTCAACAGCTCTGGTGGACATTCCTGCAATCAGCATACCAATGGTACGCTCCCTCAAAACTTGAGACATCTGTAGCATTGTGTTTTATTTGACACAAGTACACATTTTATGGTTGCCTTTTATTGTCCCCCAGCACAAGGTGCAATTGTGTACTGATCATGCTGTTTAATCAGTTTATTGATATGCCACACCTGTTAGGTGGATGGAATTTCTTGACAAAGGAGAAACGCTCTATAATATGAATGTAAACAAGTTTGTGCACTAATTTTCAGAGAAATACGCTTTTTGTGCATATGGAACATTTCTGGGATGTTTTATTTCAGCTCTTAAAACATGGGACCAACGCTTTACATGTTGTGTTTGTATTTTTGTTCAGTATATTTCATGTAAAATAAATTGTATATGAATTATCAAAACATTTACTACCATGAAAGTCCTTAAAATATGGTTAAACATACACGCAGAACCAAGGCTACTATAAAATAATCAATTACTTAACAGCTTTCCAAAATACAGGGTATTCATCAGAACTGCTCTGTGATGTATTGATATTATCCTGTGATTACATTATTGGTGGATTATTAAACAAACTAATTGGTCAATTAAACTTTTGCAGTTCACCGTCAATAATAAAGTTATTGAATACCAAAACTGTTTTCAGTGAGAAGTTAGGGCTGGTCAAAAGCCAAAAAAGCCAGGAAATTAAAATAAACATCACAGTTCAACCTCACCCATGCAATACCAAGGTTTTCCAGCACTCAGCTGTGATACTTGCTACATTAAAGTGTAGAATACTACTACTAAATTATTAGAGTAGGGGTTTTCAAATCCATCCTTCCCTGGAGGTCTGCTGGTTTTATGTTGTACCTGATAATTAATTGCACCCACCTGATGTCCCAAGTTAAAGGGAAGAATATATATATATATTTTTTTTAAGTAGAGGATCTGGCTATGAAGTCCAGATTTGAATTAGAATGTAGTAGAGCATACTACATAAAGAAGGAATATTACATTAATAGACATGCATAATAAGTTTAAAGGTCCAGTGCAGACATTTTTATATCGCAATATCAAGTCATTTCTGGGTAACAGTTAATGTAACGCTTTTCTTCCGTTGAAGGAGAGGACCAAAGCTCAGCGTGGTTAGTGTTCATCTTATTTAATAATAAATTCAAACTGAACACTTCAAGTTACAAAAACAACAAATGTGTTAACCGAAAACAGTACGGTGTGGTGTAAAACACAGACACGGAAACAATCACCCATAAAAACACAGTGAAACCCAGTCTGATTCTCAATTGGGGCGGCAGGGTAGCCTAGTGGTTAGAGTAAGTAACCGAAAGGTTGCAAGTTCAAACCCCCGAGCTGACAAGGTACAAATCTGTCGTTCTGCCCCTGAACAAGGCAGTTAACCCACTGTTCCTAGGCCGTCATTGAAAATAAGAATTTGTTCTTAACTGACTTGCCTAGTTAAATAAAGGTTAAATAAAAAATCAGAGACAACTAACGACACCTTCCTCTGATTGAGAACCATACAAGGCCGAACACAGAAAAACAACCTAGACACACAAAACATAGAATGCCCACCCAGCTCACGTCCTGACTAAAACAAGGAAAACACAAAAGAACTATGGTCAGAATGTGACAGTTAAACAAACAACAAACTATTAAAATGGTCAAAAATAGACAAATAAAGCTTCTTAGAAAATAGTAATTTAAAGCAAGAATTTTGCTAGGACTGTCTGGGAATGGTCTGAGTGGGAAGGGGAAAACTGAAAACTAGCTGTTATTGGCAGAGGTTTGGAACTCTCTTTCTTATTGGTCTATCAACTAATTTACTGTTGCCAATGTCAACAGGCAGGCCAAAACTCCATCCCACCAACAAAATGGAATATTACGTTGCTGAGTGCTTTTCTCTGATTGAGATGGACAGATTCTGAGGTACATTGATATCTGAGATAAATAAAGCAATTTAAGATCATTAGTAATAATAATTACTACAATGTTCGTCCTTGAACGAAAGCATCACTAAAGGTGAATGGAGGGAATGTATTCATTATTTCAAGTTTACTATAACCAAATGCATGCTTGTCAAGGCCATAGAGAGTAAACATTTCTGAGAAGCATTCACTTGGAGAACCAGCTGGTGCGTGTGATTGAACCGTAGTTGAGGATGGGAATGCGGATGCTATGCTTGAGGGCAGGAGGCTACAACAGCAAGCAAATAGTTAAGTTTTAGGTCAGGGGTCAATAGCTGCGTTGCCACCTTTTAGCACCATCTAAAAGGAGGGACTGCTCCAAAGTAAGTCGTTGAAGCCTTAGAAAGGGAAAGGGGGATACCTAGTCAGTTGTACAACTGAATGCGTCTTGTGTCTTCCGCATTTAACCCAACCCCTCTGAATCAGAGAGGTGTGGGGAACATCCACGTTAACTGCCTTGTTCAGGGGCAGAACGACAGATTTTTACCTTGTCAGCTCGGGGATTCGATCCAGCAACTTTTCGGTGACTGGCCCAACGCTCTAACCACTAAAAGACCTCTTCACTGAGTAAATGTTGTTGTTTAAAAACAAAAACAACTTGGTCTTGTAATGTACGAAAAAGAGACTGTAGTTTCAATGGGACCCCGGCTTAAATAAAGGTTCAATTAGGTCCCTTGCCTTGTTTGAACCTACTGTAAGAATGTCTTAATATATCTTAAGTCATTAATGGTGCTGTCTAAAGTGTTCACGCAACAGTAGTATACGGCTTAGGGAATTGGAAACAGCCCCCAGCTGTTCAGATCAGACTCGTATTCCAATCAATCTGCCTTACCACACACACTAGTCACACTCTGTTGCAGCGCTCCGTAACTTCATGCTTGTGTGGCCTTATTCATCTGTGCTTCCCTTATTGAAGGAGCAAGATGGCCTGCTGCCCCACTCTCACCTTTCTTTTAATGAATATGTCTGATCTGATTCCATTCCTGTAGGTGCAGCTCCACTGAGGACCGGAATTCTTATTGAAATCCTTATCATGAGGTGGGTCAACTTTACAAATCCTGTATTAGCCTGTTAATATGGATAGTAATACATAATGTGTGTTATTCCCTTTTTTGCTCATAAAGAAGGCGCTATACATGGTATCCAACATTTTTTTATTGAATTCTGGGTGGGATTAATTCGGATTGCTTTGGCTGGACTGACAGAATTATTAAAGTACCTTTTTCCATTACTTCCATGCTTCTCTCTACTAGTGTTACAGTGTATACTGGTAGCACGGTAATATCACGGTACCAAAACGTCATGATACTTCAAACATTGCAGAATACCTTAGTACCGTTTCATATTTTTCAGCCCTACCGATCTAAAGAACATGCCTGGTGCCTTTTATAAAATATTTACAAAGTCAGTTTTGTTGATAAATTCTGTTGAATTTAAGCAATAGCCACTAGTCCCCCACACATTGACTCGGTACCGGTAACCCCTGTATATAGCCTCGCTATTGTTATTTTACGGCTGCTCTTTAATTATTTGCTACTTTTATTTCTTATTTTTTTACTTATCTGTTTTTTACTTAGCACATGTTTTTTTCAAAACTGCATTATTGGTTAAGGGCATTTATTTATTTATTGGTTAAGTAAGTATTTAATTGTAAGGGCCACACCTGTTGTATTCGGCGCATGTGACAAATAATGCGCAGGTCGCATTCCCTACCAGCCCTCACTCACCTGCTTCTCTCCACTCTTCGTGCGCATTTATTCCTCCGTCAGTTAAAAAAATATTTAATTTAGCAGCGGGGATGCAGATCCAGACCCTGCTGAGTTTTCTGCTGTTAGATTTGTACATGTGTTACATTGGAGCAGCGTGCAAAGCAAGCAATGTTGATACATTGTATAATTTCATCGCCTGTTTAACCAAGAGCACAGGCCAATCTGAGTAGACTTTGCAAGTTCACTGTCGTGCAGCCTCTGAGTGCCAGAGAAGGACAATGGAGCACTGCTTCACAACAGCCATGCTTCCAGCTTTACAGCAAAGAAGATGGCTTGTCTCTAGTCTAAACAGTTAAAGAAATATGACCCATATGACAAAAATATGCCCCATAATAGCGGAGATGACTTTTTTTTTTTTTTTAAATCTAGCGGCATTTGCACGCATTTATGAACATTTCACAAACCATGTTGCGGGCCGTTTTAAACTAATCCCGGGTAGATAATTATGGGTTTAATAACAAACAACGTTGTTCAGTCATGTTACCTAGCTAACAACCTGGTAACTTGTTGGTTGACACAGGAAGAAAGGAAAAGTGTCTGCTAGTCATGAGATGTGCTTCAAAGGTAGGATTCATATACAGTGCATTTGGAAAGTATTCAGACCCCTTGACTTTTTCCCCAAAAAATTACATTACAGCCTTATTCTCAAATTGATTAAATATATTATTTTACTCATTAATCTACACACAATACCCCATAATGATAATGCAAAAAAATGATTTTAGACAACAGAAATGCCTTATTTACATAAGTATTCAGACCCTTTGCTATGAAACTCGAAAAAATTGAGCTCAGATGCATCCTGTCTCCATTGATCATCCTTGAGATGTTTCTACAACTTGAAAGGCACACACCTGTCTATATAAGGTCCCACAGTTGACAGTGCATGTCAGAGCAAAAACCAAGCCATGAGGTCGAAGGAATTGTCTGTAGAGCTCTGACACAGATCTGGGGTAGGGTACGAAAAAATGTCTGCAGCATTGAAGGTCCCCAAGAACACAGTGACCTCCATCATTCTTACATGGAAGAAGTTTGGAACCACCAAAATTCTTCCTAGAGCTGGCCGCCCGGCCAAACTGAGCAATCGGGGGAGAAGGGTTTTGGTCAGGGAGGTGACCAAGAAACCGATTGTCACTCTGACAGAGCTCCAGAGTTCCTCTGTGGAGATGGGAGAAACTTCCGGAAGGACAACCATCTCTGCAGCACTCCACCAACCAGGCCTTTATAGTAGAATGGCCAGGCGGAAGCCACTCTTCAGTAAAAGGTACATGACAGCCTGCTTGGAGTTTGTCAAAAGGCACCTAAAGGACTCTCAGACCATGAGAAACAAGATTCTCTGGTCTGATGAAACCAAAATTGAACTCTTTGGCCTGAATGCCAAGTGTCACGTCTGGAGGAAACGTGTCACCATCCCAAAGGTGAAGCATGGTGGTGGCAGAATCATGCTTTGGGGATGTTTTTCAGCGGCAGGGACTGGGAAACTTGTCAGGATTGAGGGAAAGATGAATGGAGCAAAGTACACAGAGATCATTGATGAAAACCTGCTCCGGAGCAGGGCGAAGGTTCACCTTCCAACAGGACAACGATCCTATGCACACAGCCAAGACAACGCAGAAGTGGCTTCGGGATGTCCTTGAGTAGCCCAGCCAGAGCCCGGACTTGAACCCGAACGTACATCTCTGGAGAAACCTGAAAATAGTTGTGCAGCGACGCTCTCCATCCAACCTGACAGAGCTTAAGAGGATCTGCAGAGAAGAATTGGAGAAACTCCCCAAATACAGGTGTGCCAAGCTTGTAGCCCAAGAAGACTTGAGGCTGTAATCGCTGCCAAAAGTGCTTCAACAAAGTACTAAGTAAAGTATCTGAATACTTATGTAAATGTACAATTTTAATACGATTGCAAAAACGTATAGAAATCTGGTTTTGCTTTGTCATTATGGGGTATTGTGTGTAGATTGAGGGGGAAAAAATATTGAATCCATTTTAGAATAAGGCTGTAACGTAACAAAATGTTGAAAAGATCAAGGGGTCTGAATATTTTACGAATGCACTATAGGCCTAATGTAAGCCTAAACAAAATAACAATTATAAATATATAAATGTGTTTCTTGTGCTCCTTAAATTCTGTTTGTTGCTTAATGTTTTAAAAGTTTGGAGTTGAGTAATGTCATTGTTGTGTGTGTGGGAGAGAGAGAGTGGTGTGGGTGTTTGGGAGGGAGAGAGAGAGAGAGTGGTGTGTGTGTTTATGAGAGGGAGGGAGGAAGAGAGAGTGGTGTGTGTGTTTATAAGAGGGAGAGAGAGAGAGTGGTGTGTGTTTATAAGAGGGAGAGAGAGAGAGAGTGGTGTGTGTGTTTATAAGAAGGAGAAAGAGAGTGGTGTGTGTGTTTATGAGAGGGAGTGAGAGAGAGAGAGTGGTGTGTGTGTGTTTATGAGAGGGAGGGAGGGAGGGAGGGTGGTGTGTGTGTATATGAGGGGGAGGGAGGGAGGGTGGTGTGTGTGTTTATAAGAGGGAGAGAGAGAGAGTGGTGTGTGTGTTTATAAGAGGGAGAAAGAGAGTGGTGTGTGTGTTTATGAGAGGGAGTGAGAGAGAGAGAGTGGTGTGTGTGTGTTTATGAGAGGGAGGGAGAGAGGGTGGTGTGTGTGTATATGAGGGGGAGGGAGAGAGAGTGCGTAAGGTAAGGAGGGAAAGTGTGTGTCTGAAGAGAAAATAAGCTTTCATGCAATTTTCCCTTACTGACAATGACATGCAGATCATGATGCATATATATTCATTCCTCCAGCCAAATGTTTTTTTTAATTTTTTTTTATTTTTAACCTTTATTTAAATAGGCAAGTCAGATGAGGACAAATTCTTATTTACAATGACGGCCTACCCCGGCCAAACCCGGACGACGCTGGGCCAATTGTGCGCCGCCCTATGGGACTCCTAATCACGGTCGGATGAGATTCAGCCTGGATCACAGGTAGGCCTTTGCAAATATGAGCAAATCAGCCATTCTATGCAGCATTCTATTACACAGTGAACAGTGGGAAGTTAAATTAAATGTGTTGTATTGAGTAGAAGTATGAATTTCAGTGACAGATTTTTTGAGAACGTTTAGAAAACGGGAACAAGTGTCAGGGGACGTAGCCAACAGGATGCTAAGCCACTGATCTTTCATGATTTTATGTTGTGTAAATTCACTTGCCACATAATTGTCGCTGTGTTGATTTCTTTCAAGAGAAAATCAACAAATGACTAAAACTCTAGCGCCTTTTTGTCAGTAGATAAAGATACTCCATGGATGTAATGTTGGGTCACATACAAATATGATCTAATATTAATCAAATTTTCATGAAACCTAACAAATCCTAAGTTTTAGGCAAACAAAATACATTGTTCATCGGTGTGGGTAGTAGTTTCACTTTCTGTCTAATTAGGTATTTTCTGAACAATGTGCCTGTCCATTTAGGGCAGTTCCCAACCTTTTTCGATTACTGTACGACAAACTGAATTTTGCTCTGCCAGAATACCACTGAAGTACCTGCTCCTGCATTTGAAAAGTAGGCCTATGGTCTCATGAGTCTTCCCAAGTACCCACTGTGGATGGGCTAAGTACCCCCAGGGGTCCTAGTACCCCTGGTTGGAAGCCACTGATTTAGGGGACACAATTTGGCCCAGGAGCACCACCAGAGATGTTTGTCTATTTTCCTGATTCTCTGTGGGGTCCCCTAAATCTCATTATATTCTATGAAAACCAGTGTTTACTTAATTTTGTTAAATAACGGTTGATTTCATGCTAATAAAATGTCTATAATTCCTGTTTGTAATAGAAACAAGCAAAACACAGAAGGCCTATTTTAAATTGACTTTATTCTTTATTCTGCTCATGTTACATGGAGAATATAGAAAACTAAAGCACTACAGTCAGGAGATTTTCAGTAAGGTCCATCCAAGAGCTTCACTCTTCATCATGACATTTCTGTGACAGAAGATGGATAAAGGTTCAAATTGAATTAACTATCGTGAACACTAAAAACATTCTTAGAATATTCTGTGGATCATCAACTATAAATTAAACAATGGGGCACCTTGTTTGAGTTTACAGAGTACACTACAAACATCATGCATTACACAAACTGTTTACTAGTAAATTAAAGATTTTACAAAAATAATTAAAGAAGCAACGATGTCTAGTGTTTATCTTAAGTAAATGTCTAGTATTTATAAGTAAATAAAAATGCGTTGCTTGCCATCACAGTAAGTCACCACTTAAACCAATAAATATTATGCTTTTGAAAAAAAAAATTTAACCAATGACAGGAAATATTATTCAAATGTATAGAATATAATAGAATAAGACTTTCTTTATAGGTAGTTGTATGGTTATTGGACATCAAATACTTACATACAAAGATATTGATGTTGGGGCCGTCGTCATACATGACAAATGAAAACCAATAAAAGAACTGACCTGGGAGCCGACATCACAACTCTTGACCTCACTCTTCCTCCTTTCCTTTCTGTGATGGAGAAGATGGATTGATTATGAGAAAATGTTTTATACTGCCATTTTATACTGTAACCTCTGGTTGAAATTTTACAGTTGGGAACTTCAACAGGTATAGTTACTTAGTAACAATTTAACAAATAATGAATGTATTACTTCTTTTCTTCAGGAATCAATGGGTGAATATAGAGAATTGAAATGACCATTAAACAGAGTCCCAGATCCCAGACTTTAGCATTGAAGCTATTTAAGGTTGAGGATTTTGCCATACATTACACCTGGGAATCTGCTTAATTATAACCATTACAACTATGTACATTGAAACAGCAACTTCACTGACCTTGGAGCCGGAATCACGACTCTTGGCTCTCATCTTGTTAACCTGAGACTCAGCAATATCAGCCCTCTCCTCTGCCTCATCCAGTTCATGCTGAATCTTGCGGAACTTGCCCAAACTGGAATTGGCTTGTTCCTCCTGTGAATAATGTTAAATATGAATGTTAAAAATCCTGTGAATAATGTTAAGTTTCTTGCAAACAACAATTTGAGAATTACAGCTGTATTAGTTGGATGATGGAACATTTTCTACTTACAGCCTCCTCTGAAGTTCTCTTGTAGGATTTGACCTTCAGCTGCAGTTTGTCCACCAGGTCTTGAAGACGGGACAAATTCTTACGGTCTTCCTCAGTCTGTCCCCAAAAAGAAAGGAAATAATTGTCATTGGTGTGTCTTACATTTGATTCTTAGCGTGTTAATAATGCACTGTCAAATTAAAATATATGATGTACCTGGTAGGTGAGCTCCTTGATGCGTCTCTCATATTTACGGACACCTTTCACAGCATCACTGCTCCTCCTTTGCTCCATTTCCACTTCACTCTCTAGCTCCCTCACCTAGAAAGAAATGATGGATGTTAACACATTAATTCCATTTACGTTGTTAGTTACCACTGCTTTTAATATTAAAGCTAGAAATATGACTATAAATATGAAAAAATGATTTAGAATTAATAGAAGATTATGTAGCTGGGCCTCAGACACTTACTCTGGACTCCAGCTTCTGGATCTGCTTCTTGCCACCTTTCATGGCAATTTGTTCAGCTTCATCCAGGCGGTGCTGCAGGTCCTTGATGGTCTGCTCCATGTTCTTTTTCATGCGCTCCAGATGAGAACTGGTGTCCTGCTCCTTCTTCAGCTCCTCTGCCATCATGGCAGCATCAGTAATGGCCTTTTTGGCCTTTTCCTCAGCATTTCTGCACTCCTGCACAGCCTCCTCCACTTCATTCTGAAGCTGGGATGTGTCACCCTCTAGCTTCTTCTTCTGGCTCAACAGGCTGGTGTTCTACACGTATATATGACAAATTCCTTTTAATATAACCTCAACAAATCTCAAATCGCAGACATTTTAAGGAGAACACAAATTGTTATCTATTACCGTCTTACCTGTGAGTGCAGCAGCTGAACTCTCTCACTAACATCCAGCAGTTCCTGCTCAGCCAGTTTGCGGCCTCTCTCAGTCTGCTCCACCATGGCTCTCAGCTCATCCAGTTCAGCCTGCATCAGGTTGTTGCGTCTCTCTACAATAGCAATGTTCTCCTTCAGATCATCATTGCCACGAAGAGCATCATCCAGCTGCATTTGAGAATCCTGTAGAGAGAATTTATGATTTTACTATATTTTGTTTCACAGTGTGGTTTGGCTTTTTGTGAAGGCACAAGCAATGTTTTTAATTCACAATGGTGTGGAGGTGTTACCTTCAGATGGGAATGAAGACCCTTAAGTTGCTTCTGGGCCTCTGCTGCCTGCCTGTTGGCCTGGCTGAGCTGGATCTCCATCTCATTGAGATCTCCCTCCATCTTCTTCTTCAGCCTGAGAGCTTCATTCCTGCTGCGAGTCTCTGACTCCAGGGAGCTTTGCAGGGTATCCACCACTCTCTGCTGGTTCCTCTTATTCATCTCCATCTCCTCATCCTTCTCCACCAGCTTCCGTTCAATGTCAGCTTTGACCTGATTGAACTCCAGCTGTGCTCTCATGATCTTGCCCTCCTCATGCTCTAGGGAGCCCTATGAGACCACAGCCACCCATAGTTTAGAAGATTTTACAATTCAATTCTGGTACTTTCACTATCAGTAAATGTTTTCTCACCTCAGCTTCCTCTAAAGCAGACTGTATCTCAGCCTTCTCCTGCTCCAGCTGTTTACGGATCTTCTCCAGTTCATGGATGCTCTTTCCTCCCTCACCAAGTTGCTCAGTCAGGTCAGAAATTTCCTCTGTGGAAAAATATAATTTTACATCAGAATCTTTTTGTGACAACTAGTAGGGTTGGGCTGTATCCAGATGTTCATACCGGGGTATACGGTATTACCGTTGGTGCATATTTATTTGGAACATCTTAGATAGTTAAATTTACAGTATTGAAAATCATACCATCGGTATGAAAAAACACGCAAGCCTAATAACTACAATATTTTTGTGATCTCTATAACCTATCAATCTTTAATTAACTAAGTTATATAGGCAATCATGCACATTCTCTGACCTTGGAGGTTCTTGTTCTCTCTCTTCATCGTCTCTAGGTGATCCAGAGATTCCTCATAAGAGTTCTTGAGTTTGAAGAGTTCAGTGCTGAGAGATCTGGCCTCTTTCTGGGAGCTCTCTAGCTCCGTCTGAGACTCTTCAAACTTCTGCTTCCACTCAGCCAGGACCTGGACACGTAAGGGGTTTCAATACAGTATATGATTAGGATAATATGTACTTTATTGTCCATTAACTTACAGAAGAACGATGCTCACAACCTAAGCCCCCGAGAAAACACGGGCAGAATGCAATGAGTCAGCCGCAGTGCAACTCCCCTGGAGCAATTATAGGGGTGAAGTGCCTTGCTCAAGGGTATGTAGGATGATGACAGCAACCTTCTGGTTGTCGGCGAATTCAACGCCAGATTTTCTCATCTGAGCTGGGATTCAAGGCCTGCTTCTCTAACCACTAGTCTACATGCTGTCCCTATTATGTACTATAATCAATAAAATGTATTTATAAAGCCCTTCTTACATCAGCTGATGTCACAAAGTGCTGTACAGAAACCCAGCCTAAAACCCCAAACAGCAAGCAATGCAGGTGTAGAAGCAGGGTGGCTAGGAAAAACTCCCTAGAAAGGCCAGAACATAGGAAGAAACCTAGAGAGGAACCAGGCTATGAGGGGTGGCCAGTCCTCTTCTGGCTGTGCCGGGTGAAGATTATAACAGAACATTACCAAGATGTTCAAATGTTCATAGATGACCAGCAGGGTTAAATAATAATCACAGTGGTAATGAAGACTAATAGGAAGGCTAATTGGACTTGTCTACAATTAATTTTCTACCTTGTCGAAGTTCCTTTGCTTTTTGTCCAGAGCGGCAGCAGATGCATTGGATCTCTCCACATCCACCATGAGATCTTCAATCTCATTCTGGAGTCTGTGTTTAGTCTTCTCCAGGGAGGAGCATTTAGCATTAACAGCTTCCACAGCCTCCTCTGCATCCTGCAGACGCTGAGCCAGCTTTTTCCTGGATTGACATAGATGAGAAACATTTAAGACATCTGCCTTTTTTCTGTCTGATATTTAATGGTTCTATATCAGGTAATCTATGTATCATTCATCATGTACTTTTGTGTGTCACTAATTCAGCCAAGGTTGAATAGCCTTAAATGTAAGACAGAAACCTTGCTTTTTTTTGTAAGCTTCAATATTGCAAATAGATTGTGGCTTCTATCAATGTAATTGTCTGCATACTTTCCATTCCCCCATAAATATTTTTTTTAAAGATATATTATTAAATGTATATTTTTTTTAAATATGTGTTTGTTTATTATTTTCCCCCAACCCTACCATCCCTCCCCTTATTGGAGTAAACTAATGGACGACAACAACAAGACTTAGGCTCCTACTTCCATCTTATACATACTATATACATTTTACAGACACAGTATATTTTACATTAGTTATCTTTTGTTTGTTTTCAGTCCCATCTTTCAGCTACCCTCAACCCCACCCATCTATCTCTGAACACCATACAGTTGTGAAGTTTCACAAAAGTTCTGAACCTTTCTTTCTATTCTCTTAGTTCCTACAGATTGTAAATTAAAAATAACAATTTTTGCTAAGTGTGTTATTATTTTATTGATCGATTGACTATGACTTTTCAGATCACCCAGTAGTGCTATTTGCAGAGTTAACCAGGTAAATGTTGCAATCCTTCAGCCATTCCTGAATCTGTATCCCCCATATATATAACATTCTATTGGTTACAATACTTTTGTATAATAATTTAAATTAAGCGTCCTTACTTTGCATCTTCAAGCTCCTCGGTCTTCTGTATGGCATCAGTTTCATACTTGGTTCTCCACTGAGCCACTTCAGCATTAGCCTTGGACATGCCACGCTGCAGCTCAGACTTGGCCTCCTGCTCCTCCTCATACTGCTCCCTCAGCAGATCTGAGTCATGGCGAGCAGACTGCACTGCATGGGCAAGTGCGTTCTTTGCCTGGTAAGGACATTTTGTAAAGAATCAAATTATGCCGGAGGTTAAATGAAGTCGATTATTGACACTGCATTTTTAGTATAAATACCTTGACTTCCTCCTCCAGTTGTCTCTTGAGGTCTTCAATCTGCTGAACGTTGGACTGCTTACCTCTGGTCAGTTGGGAGACCAGAGAGTCCTTCTCCTCTAGCTGTCTGGCAAGTTCACCTGTTTTAATGCAATTTTAATTATTTCAAATTATATTACTTATTTGGTTATTTGTTGTTGCTGTTCATGTGAATGTCCAGATTTTTAGTTAATATACCATTCTCAGTTTGAAGCTTTGCTTTCTGCATGGTGAAATCATTGATGGATCGCTGTCCTTCCTCAGCTTTCGTCCTGTATTCACTCATCTGGTCCTCGAGAGTGCGGCACATTTTCTCCAAGTTTGTCTAAAAACAGATATGTTTTTTGAATGACAGAACACCGTCACTAGATTCCATCATTAAAAAGCATGTACCGATACCGCATTTTATGATTGCTCAGTGATACCACATACTTTAGACTTGACAATCTGCTCCATGTTGGAGACCACATCGTCCAACTCCAGCCTGAGCTCACTCTTCTCCTTCTCCAGCTTCTGCTTCACTCTCTGAAGGTTGTCAATCTGCTCTCCCAGGTCAGCCACACTGTCAGCATTTTTCTTCCTCAGAGTGGCAGCTGTAGCCTCATGCTGCAGAGTAGCCTCTTCAAGGTCTCTGCGCACCTTCTGAAACTCAGCCTCCCTTTTCTTGTTCATCTCAATCTGGGCAGCAGTGGCTCCACCTGCTTCCTCCAGCCTCTCACTGATCTCTTCCAGCTCTCTGGACAAGTCTGCCCTCTGTTTCTCCACCTTGGCACGGGCAGCTCTCTCAGCCTCAAGCTCTTCCTCCAGCTCTTCAATGCGGGCCTGAAATGGTTAGAATTGAAATGTTTTGGTAAGAACAGAACATAAACAAGTGTAACACAATGATTACCTTTTCAACAATACTATTAAAATACCTGCAGCTCCTTCAGTTTCTTCTGAAGTTGGGCACTCATGGCCTGCTCATCCTCAATCTTGCTGTTGAGTTGGCTCGTCTCAAAATCCTTCCTGATAAGTAAAGCACACATTTTAGAGCTTTCTGTAAAGGAATTATTCATTAGATTTTGTGGGTTGTGATCTTACTTCTTCATTCTCTCCTCCAGTTGCTGCTTGTCGTTCTCAAGGTCCATTAGGCTCTCCTGGGTCAACTTCAAGTCTCCTTCCAGCTTTCTTTTGGCTCTCTCAAGGTCCATCCTGACCTTCTTTTCTTGCTCCAGAGACCCTTCAAGCTGATAAAGGATATATTAAACAATATTGTGCTGTAGGCTATTTTAGGATATTACTTAATTTGTTGTAATTTTTTATTTCCAATTTGGTACTCACATCATCAACTTGCTGTTCCAGTTTGGCTTTGGCCTTGGTCAGCGTGTTGACCTTGTCCTCCTCACTCTGCAGGTCATCCAACGTTTGCTGATGAGCCTCCTGCAGAGCCTTCTTCTCCTTGGTCAGCTTGGCAATGATTTCGTCCAGAGCTGCCATCTCTTCAGTAAGATTTTTAACCTAAGGAAATGGATCAATGTCTTTACGTTTTCATTCAAAACAATCAATTGGAGTTTTAACAATACAATAATGAAGAACAACTTTTACCTTGTTCTCTGTGGCATGCTTTTCCTTCTCCACTTTAGCCAGAGTGAGCTCCAGATCATCAATGTCCTTCTTGAGTTCTGAGCACTCATCTTCCAGCTTCCTCTTCTTGGCAGTCAGCTCTGAATTCATCTCCTCCTCATCCTCCAGTCTTTCTGTCAGCTCTTTGGATTTGGCCTCAAGCTGGATTTTGCTCTTGATCAGACCCTCGCATCTCTCTTCAGCATCACCAATAGTGTCTTCTGACTGTCAATGTGTCAATATATTGTAAGTATATCAAATTCTCCAAAGCTCAGAAGTTTGTTTGGTGGCAAAATATTTGGAGACTACAAATGCTCCGCTGATTGTACATACCTATTTAGCAAATCATGTCTCCTCTTTCTCTGTTTTTACATTTCTCTATTTAGCTAAGGCAATTTTGACAAAGGATGTGAGTGCAGAAACGTAACTGTGTTGCAGTTAAAGTTACTCACAGTTTGGACAGCGATCTGCAGGTCATTCTTCTCTTGGATAAGGGAGACCATCTTCTCTTCCAGCTCCTTTCTACGGGCTTCACTTTTAGCATAAGCCTCTTTAAGCTTCAGGAATTCTTCCTTCATGTTCGCCATCTCCTTCTCAGTCTCTGCTGACTTCAGCAGAGGTTTAATCTTAAAGAACATCTTCATCCAGGGCCAATTCTTGACACCCATGAAGGCACGAATGTTCCATTGGATCACAAGCAAGGCGTCCCTGTGAAATGGAACAGAAGTAGCTTCTTATACACCCTTTTCCACCTCCACCATATTGTCTGCAGAAGTTTTATCTACTCTTATTCCAACCTGCGGTCAACAATTTTCTGGAACTCAATTCTGGCAAGTAGACCACGTGATCGGGCCTGCATTCCAGTGATGATAAGAGCGAGACGGTCATCTCTCATCTCCTCAAGGGTACCCAGGAGACCAGCCTTGAAGAACACCTAATGATAAACCAAGGCCATACTTTGGTGCATGGATTGTCTTGTATTTGTACGATTGTATTTTTCTGCCAGTTGACCATAAATAACTTGAATGTGGTATCTCCCAGATTTACAAAACGTAGTAGTCATGTTTAGATGGCTAATTTCTTGCCTCTGTGAAAATGGCACAAATTGACCACAAGTTGGCCTTGTAATGTGCAATTCATTTTACAACTTCTGTCCCAGCATGACCGAGAGTGAAGAAAATTTGCACGTTTTCAAAAAACATGTACAGTATCTCAAACAGTATGGCCACAATGCTTTTGATATCTTATATATAGCCAGATATGGATCTACTACATGGTAAATATTTGCATTTCTTGACTTGATCCATTTCCCCTATAGACAGATGATATGTAGAAAGCATGCTCAGTGGTATATCATCAGTTATTTCAACAGGCATTTCTCAGGTAAACTTAGTGGTGATATACTGCTTGGACCCCGTAATTGCTGCTGGTCCAACAGGTCTTATTGCTTTTCATCTATTTAGGGAACGTACCTTAGTGTGTCCTAATCTGTACTGGGTGTGGTCAATGTCCAGAGAGCCTAGCAGTTTTTCTGCTGCCTTCATGTTGTCAATGAACTGACCCTCAGGGATAGCATTTGGATTGAGGATGCGGTATCTGAATTTAAATCAGAAAGCAATTATCTTCAAAAATGGAACACTTGAATAGGTAAACAGGTGAATTTATTTTGGACAGGAAATGCATAATGGTTTGTACCTTTGTTTGAAGTCAGCATACAGGATCCTGTTGGGGAAGCCCTTTCTGCAGATCCTGATGCCTTCCAGCACACCGTTACAGCGCAGCTGGTGCATGACCAGAGGATTCTCCATGGCCCCAGGAGTCTTGGTCTCGTTGGGGATGAGGCAACGCACAAAGTGAGGGTGAGTAGACCTCAAGTTGGTCATGAGTTTACCCAAGTTCTCCTGTAAGTATGACAAATGTAGAATTTTCCATAAATGACTCCCAGTACCTCACAAGTCATAATGGCATTTAATGCTAACATGCCAATCCACAACAAACTGACAAATATAATACATTTGTTATTTTCTGCCATTTGAAAACATCAGAAGTATATTGATTTAAAGTCAGATCTACCCTGTGCAATGCAGACACAGTCTGGAAGGAAGAGCCTTTCTTCTTCTTTCCTCCAGCCGCTTTTTCTTCAGTTGCTGTATGATAATGACATCAATTAAATATACTATTGTCATGTACATTTGTATTTATTTCTGTGGTTTGTAGTCTTTGCCGATAAAAACACATCGTACCTCCTTCTGCACCAGCATAGCTCACAAAGAGGTTGGCCAGGAACTTAAGACTTGACTTCTGGAACAGTCCGACCACAGTCTCATTCAGCGGGTCCTTGTTCTTCACCAGCCAGTTACCAATGTTGTAGTCAACAATGCCAGCATAGTGAACCAGGGAGAAATGTGCCTCTGGTCTACCCTTAATAATCCTAGGCTTCTGGAAGCATGCATTTTTGCCCAGATGGTTCTCATACAGCTTAGCTTTGAATGTAGAATCACTGGCCTTGGGGAACATGCACTCCTCTTCAAGGATGGACATGATACCCATGGGCTGAAAGGGGAAAATTAATGAAAATAAATGAATACTAAGGCAAAGTAATAAATATGAGAATAATTTGTTGTTGAAGCACATTTATGAAGATTGCCCTTGTAATGTTTGAAATCTCAAAAGATTCAATCATATAAATTCAACTTATGTGAAACTGAAGACACCAACCCTTTCAATGAGGTCAATGCAGGCAGCCAAGTCCATGCCGAAGTCAATGAACTCCCAGACGATGCCCTCTTTCTTATATTCTTCCTGCTCCAGCACAAACATGTGGTGGTTGAAGAACTGCTGCAGCTTCTCATTAGTGAAGTTGATGCACAGCTGCTCAAAGGTGTTGAACTGAAATAGAAGTTTACAGTTACTTTATTTTGTCAGCTGTAATGTTTTAGATGAATTGTTTCATGACGTGGCCTTTTGTCAAATCACTCACATCAAAGATCTCAAAGCCAGCAATGTCCAGCACACCAATGTAGTGCTGGCGAGCGTTCTTTGTGTCCAGTGTAAGGTTGATTCTTATCACCATCCAGAGGAACATGTTCTCGTAAATTTTCTTTGCCAGTGCACCAATGGAGTAGTAAACCTTCAAAATATTGAGAAAATAATTTACCAAAACATAGGCTCCACATAAACGCATAGGGACAGTTTCCCAGACACAGATCAGGCCTTGGACTAAAAGGCATCGTCAATGAGGAATCACAGGCATGAACATGTTAGCAACTCTAGACAGAAGTTTTATGCTCAAATTATTATCTCCTGGAAATGTAAAACTTTTTTGAGACTCACCTGGTCGACACTCTGACCTTTGGTGACCCACTCATTTCCTACTTTGACCCTTGGGTGACACAGCCCCTTGACCAGGTCAGCAGAGTTCAGGCCCATCAGATATGCAGCTTTGTCAATATCTGGAAAGGCAAAGTTTTATGGTTGGAGGAGGCACTCTGAGCGTCAGATTTTTCAGATATGACTTTATGTTAAAGTGAGAGGTTTTTAATCAGTGCTCACCCTCAGTGCCATCTGCCTCTGCTTGCTCCTCCCGCTGCTTATTCTTGAACTTCAGGTTGCCGTAGTGCATGATGGCCCCAGTCAGCTTATAAATGCCATTAATCTCTTCTTGGGAGAATCCAAGCACATTAAAGGCATCCTAGTTTAGAAATAAAAGCAATTTTTTTGTATTGGAGAGAGAGTTGGATATAAGTGGAATAAATCAAAATCAAATTACATTTTATTTGTTCACATGCCCTGAATACAACAGGTGTAGACCTTGCTGTGAAATGCTTACTTCCAAGCACATACAGTGTTCATTAACGTATTTTACTCACATCAGTAGCCATTAGCTCATCTGCATCATTGATGGAAGTTACAGCAATCTCTCCTTGGGAGATGAAGGCGTAGTCATAAGGATTGCTGGTGATGAGTAGCATCTCTGAAAATAATCGAACAGCACAGTTTGATTTGTGTTCAGGCTGTGGTATAGGCCATTACATAATATAGTGTAAGGGCCCCCCCCCTACCGACCAGGGCGCACCCAACAGTTTGGGAACCGCTGGTCTAAGATCCCTCCCAATGTGTTATCCAATGTCATTTTAGAAAAACGCTCAGTGTCGTTGTCCTCACAAGGATTTTGTTTAACAAAATCTCTTTCTTTGAGCAATTGAATTAGTATAAAATGTATATAATAAAAAAATGTAGCTAAGTATTTGTATTACAGTATTTGTTTTGCTCATCTTTATCATGGGATCCAATAAATCTGTACCCCACTGTAATCAGTAGTTCTCAGTTGAATTCAGAATTAGACCTTAAGCCTGCTCAGTAGTGTTTGATGATTTAATACTCACCCAGCAGTTCTGGTTTCTTTTGGGACAGGATCTGGTAGAAGATGTGATAATCTCTCTCAGCCTTGAGCTGGAAAGTTACACGTGACTTCTCCAGTAGATCTGATCAGTATGGAAAAGTGCTTTTGGTATTAATGTGTTTCCTGTCAAAGAGACCTTCAATTCTGAGCAAATATACTATTGTACTCACAAGTCTCAATGTCAGCAGACGAAAGCTTCCCAGTGACTCCAAAATGAATTCGGATGAATTTACCCTGTAAGTTATTGTCAAAAGCAGAAATGAATGAGCACACCAGATCTGGGTTCAAGTAGTAGTTGTTTTCTTTTTGAATAGGTGTGCTTGATTGAGCTTGCTTGGTGTAGTGGAACTGATGGAATAGTCCCAAAAGTTTAAATCACACCTTTCACACTCTAAGCAGGCTCGATCAAACACAAAGTATTTGAAAGAAACAACAAATAGTATTTAAACCCAGGTCTGTTGCACACATACAGTCCCAAAAGGGAAGATTAGCTGATGGACCCGAGGAAGATTAGCTGACGTCATGACATCAACTAATGGGGATCCTAATAAAATTCTTATCCTTATAAAATTCAAATACAGAAGATAGTAGATCAGATGAACATTTATGCTAAGATATGAATGTTCTTTGACTGCAAACAAAGACCAAACTTACGAATCGAGAGGAGTTGTCATTCCTGATGGTCTTGGCATTACCAAAAGCCTCCAGGGCAGGATTGGCCTGGATGATTTGATCTTCCAGTGTCCCCTAGAAACCAACATCCATACAGTGTGAAAATGCTGCAATGAAC
Organism: Oncorhynchus clarkii lewisi; assembly: GCF_045791955.1. Taxonomy (NCBI): domain Eukaryota; kingdom Metazoa; phylum Chordata; class Actinopteri; order Salmoniformes; family Salmonidae; genus Oncorhynchus; species Oncorhynchus clarkii. The sequence continues at coordinate 175,109 of NW_027261082.1, forward strand.
ACCAATACTACATGAATAAAAATTGATTTTGTCAACATATGCTCATCCATCCATGAAGAATGTTTCATTTGGGATTGATAATGATGAACATTTGCATTCTATTGACCTTTTTTTCTTCTGCAGCGCTCTTCTTTCCGCCGACAGCAGCAATGCTGGCAAAATACTGGATGACCCTCTTGGTGTTCACAGTCTTTCCAGCACCGGATTCTCCACTGGGATTGAAATACAAATGTTGATGTCTCAGAATTTATCGTAATCATAAATAGCCTCAAATCAATATAACCTTTGGTTGATGTACTTACGTGATAAGAACAGACTGGTTTTCCCTGTCTGTTGAAAGAGAAGTATCAGTAAATGTGTCATTACACAAACATGATTTGATATGCCAATGTAGATGAAAAGGAAAAGTTATATTTTACCTGACAACATGTACTGGTAGGCATTGTCAGAGATGGAGAAGATGTGAGGAGGAGCTTCTGTCCTCTTCTTGCCTCTGTATGCATTGACAACAGACTGATCGTACACTGGCAGCCACTTGTAGGGGTTGACAGTGACACAGAACAACCCTGAGTAGGTCTGTGGAAGACGAGGGAGATGCAGATTTAGTTTCATTCATTTGAATGAATGTTTGATTTAATGGAGATATTAGCAGTCAGGCTTGACTTACGTAGATCATCCAGGCTGCGTAACGCTCTTTGAGGTTAAACAGCACAGCAGGCTCGTGCAGGAAGGTGAACATCGCCATGTCCTCAATTTTATCAAACTTTGGCGGGTTCTGGGGGTGAACGTCATCCTCCTTCACAGTAACAGTCTGAAAGATGGGCAAATTAAATGATTTTGTTTCATTTTCAGGTGAAGAGGTATTCACTTTTGAGACAAATCCTATCTTGAGATTGCACACAATGTTGAATTTTCACAAATCAACCATTTACATGTAATGCCTGATTTGCATAAAAGTTAAAGATCTCAAGTCAGGATTCTGCTCCTTGTTATCTCTTGTGAGAAGAATGTTTATAGTCAACAGTAAAGCGCATAACTCAATTCAGTTTATAACTAACTGTTCATCAATCATAGAGTTATCCTAGTAGAAAATGTATTATCTTGTGATTTTCTCCAGGTCATATATTTTCAGAAATGCTTTTCACCAAAATATTTACCTTTCCAAACTCAGTATCAACGGTGACTTTAGCCCCATCTCTGCTGGTGATTGTGGCCTTGACGTACTCAACCTCAGGGTCTGGCACATAGCACTCTCTCTTTATGTCAAAGGGTCTAGTCTGGCATTCCATACGCTCCTTGTCTGACTTACGCAGATAGGAAGCTGCGCCCCCAAACTCTGCCATCAATGCGTCCCCCATTCTTAAATCTGTGCAGGCAGGAAAAGAGCATTGGACACATACATATGTATATATTACACACAGTACCAGGTTTGAGTTGGAATAATATAATGTATTTGTTGTAGATATGTATGTATTTGTGTATATAGTATTAGGTTACATTTACTAAACAATAGATTTACATGTGGCTGTCTTCTCACTGATGCCAAGGTGTGTTGTATGCTAGGATTCTCATAACAAACTGTTCTCAAACTTAAAGCTGCAATATGTCACTTTTTGGGCGACCCAACCAAATGAACATAGAAATATGTGTTATAGATATGTCATGATCATTGAAAGCAAGGCTAGGAAGCTGTTCTATATGCACTATTTCTATGCTTTCCGTTCTTAAGTTTTGTTTTTGTGTATTATACTTTCAGTTTTTTACAGCTTCAAAAAGCTGAAAATATAAAGTTATTTCACATCGTTTTAGATAGTACAATGATTCTCTACACTATACTTGTAAATTAGCCTTAATACTTAAATTATTATTATTTTAAAGACCTAAATCAATTGAAATATTAGTATCACTGTATGTATATACTGTTTATGTGAGTAGTATTCTGTAGCATGGCAGACCAATAGAACTTTTAAATAATAGCTTTAAAAAATGGTGTCGTGTCAGAACACCAGTAGGCTACCCGATTTAGAACCCTAGATTGATAAGACTTTATCTGAACAATATGAAGGTCAGCAAACCAATAACACATTGAAAATAAACCAAAACATGTGAGGTTCACATCAGACCAAAAGTAGCTAGGTCCACTGTAGCTCAAATCTACAGCTTGTGTTAGTGATGACACTGACTACATGTAATTACTATACGGAAAGACGTATTGTGCATCATATACAAGTTGACTAGATTGATGAGTAGACAACAAAATAAAACAAATGGCATTTGAATAAGAATTTGGCAAACTGTCAATAGTTTTCATGAAACACATTAAACCACTAGGAGGCATGTAGTAGAACCTCTACTTTAGAGGATTATGATTCTTACCTGTTGTTGGTCACACCCTGGATACGTTGGAAAGGATCTCTACTGAGAATGAAATAGACAAATATAAAGACCAATATCAATCAACTTGCCAGTTTAAATGTGGTAATGACAATTGTTTGGTCCTGTGATGATTATTTTTGCCCTCCTCAGCAGACTGCCTCTATATGCTTACCTTCAGGATGTCCAGTGCCTTGTGTCTCTCCTGGTCTGTCTCCTCTGGTCTCCATCACTCTTTATAGAGTGTTGATCAGCCCTATATGGAGATGGGCCATGTCAGGACATGAATTAGACTGATTATTTCAAAAGATCTGTATTTGGGGCTAGAGGTGTATACCTCTTTTGACCTATCAGGCTCGTTCTAACAACAGGCTATTCCAGGGTGGACAGAGGAGGGGAGAAATTGGCTGCATTGAAAGCCCACTTGATCATAGGGCAGTCTCAGGCACTGTAGTCATCTAAAAATGCCAAGCATGTATATTTGACCAATGGGAATTAATCCAATGATATATTTTAACATGCACTGACACAAAGTAAGTTAGCTCCAAAAACAGTTTGAAACGTTGAAACCATAAGTAATGTATGTCCGTTTTTTGTTTTTGAAATACCCCGTTATACTTTGCTCATTGTGAACACTTGGGGGTGACACAAGAAAGTGTTGTTGCAGTGCGTAAACTCACAATAGGGTTCTTATGACAAGTGCAGCTGTCTTTTGTTCACCAAGACAAGGTCACTCTTCTATGCATTGTAACAGCCACTGAAGTATTAAACTAGACCTCATCTTGTTGACGTGACATAGTTTCTTTCCCTTTGTCCTTGATGACAAAAATAACCCTGTGAAATTGTTCTTTGGGTGTACAGTTTACGAAGAGCCCATAATTCAATTAATTTAAGCCACAAATGGAGCAAAGTATGAAAATGTATGAACTCACTACTGTAAGTCGTTCTGGATGAGAGCGTCTGATAAAATGTAAACTGCCTAAATAAAGGAAAGGCCAACATAAAGTGTCCTAATAGGAGCGTTGGGCCACAACAACCTGCCAGAACATAGATTCTACAAGTCTCTGGAACATTCTTGGAGGGATACGACACCATTTCTTCCAGGACAAATTACATCATTTGGTGTTTAGTTGACGGTAGTGATAAACTCTGTCTCAGGCTCTGCTCCAGAATCTCACATAAGTGTTCAGTTGGGGTTGAGATCTGGTGACTGAGACACACACAACCTTTATACCCACTATGCTCCTTTGAGAACCCTCTTTCAAAGTCACTGACATGTTTTCTTCTAGCCATGGTAGTCAAAAAAAAATGGCCAACTGGGCATTTTTATACATGACCCTAAGCATGATAGGGTTTTAATTGCTTAACTAACATAGGAAACACACCTATGTGGAAGCACCTATACTTTGTATCCCTCATTTATTCAAGTGTTTCCTTTATTTTGGCAGTTAGATGTACATGTCACTTTCAAGAAACTCATGCTAGTTTTAACAAGGGGGACGCAAAATGTAAAAACGTTTTAAATAACTTGTGTAAGGTGCTGACTAATCAGGTTAGAAACGTCTCTGTAGAGTAGTATGTAAGGTGCTGACTAATCAGGTTAGAAACGTCTCTGTAGAGTAGTATGTAAGGTGCTGACTAATCAGGTTAGAAACGTCTCTGTAGAGTAGTATGTAAGGTGCTGACTAATCAGGTTAGAAACGTCTCTGTAGAGTAGTGTGTAAGGTGCTGACTAATCAGGTTAGAAACGTCTCTGTAGAGTAGTATGTAAGGTGTTGGCTAATCAGGTTAGAAACGTCTCTGTAGAGTAGTGTGTAAGGTGCTGACTAATCAGGTTAGAAACGTCTCTGTAGAGTAGTGTGTAAGGTGCTGACTAATCAGGTTAGAAACGTCTCTGTAGAGTAGTGTGTAAGGTGCTGACTAATCAGGTTAGAAACGTCTCTGTAGAGTAGTGTGTAAGGTGCTGACTAATCAGGTTAGAAACGTCTGTGTAGAGTAGTATGTAAGGTGTTGGCTAATCAGGTTAGAAACGTCTCTGTAGAGTAGTATGTAAGGTGCTGACTAATCAAGTTAGAAACGTCTGTGTAGAGTAGTATGTAAGGTGCTGACTAATCAGGTTAGAAACGTCTCTGTAGAGTAGTGTGTAAGGTGCTGACTAATCAGGTTAGAAACGTCTCTGTAGAGTAGTGTGTAAGGTGCTGACTAATCAGGTTAGAAACGTCTCTGTAGAGTAGTGTGTAAGGTGCTGACTAATCAGGTTAGAAACGTCTCTGTAGAGTAGTATGTAAGGTGCTGACTAATCAAGTTAGAAACGTCTCTGTAGAGTAGTATGTAAGGTGTTGGCTAATCAGGTTAGAAACGTCTCTGTAGAGTAGTGTGTAAGGTGCTGACTAATCAGGTTAGAAACGTCTCTGTAGAGTAGTATGTAAGGTGCTGACTAATCAAGTTAGAAACGTCTCTGTAGAGTAGTATGTAAGGTGTTGGCTAATCAGGTTATAAACGTCTCTGTAGAGTAGTGTGTAAGGTGCTGACTAATCAGGTTAGAAACGTCTGTGTAGAGTAGTGTGTAAGGTGCTGACTAATCAGGTTAGAAACGTCTCTGTAGAGTAGTATGTAAGGTGCTGACTAATCAGGTTAGAAACGTCTCTGTAGAGTAGTATGTAAGGTGCTGACTAATCAAGTTAGAAACGTCTGTGTAGAGTAGTGTGTAAGGTGCTGACTAATCAAGTTAGAAACGTCTCTGTAGAGTAGTATGTAAGGTGCTGACTAATCAGGTTAGAAACGTCTCTGTAGAGTAGTATGTAAGGTGCTGACTAATCAAGTTAGAAACGTCTCTGTAGAGTAGTGTGTAAGGTGCTGACTAATCAAGTTAGAAACGTCTCTGTAGAGTAGTATGTAAGGTGCTGACTAATCAGGTTAGAAACGTCTGTGTAGAGTAGTATGTAAGGTGCTGACTAATCAGGTTAGAAACGTCTGTGTAGAGTAGTATGTAAGGTGCTGACTAATCAAGTTAGAAACGTCTCTGTAGAGTAGTGTGTAAGGTGCTGACCCAAGGGACATAATAAGGTCTTAGATTTGTAGTAACGTGCTGTTAAAGGTCAAGATGGCTGTCAGTGCATTAGTGTGAAGCTGTCTACAAGTTGTCTATGAGGTGATAATACTATATAAGTGGTTGTCATCACCAGAGTGTTTCCCTCCTTAGACCTCTTCAGGAGCACCTTTGACTCCTACAATTTCACACCTTGGGCATTCAGCCTTGAGGTTCCTTACTTTACTTCCACATGCTACTCCTCAATGACACTGTTAGGTATCCAATTCCCAGCTGTCTGGAAATTAATTCCTGTCACTACAGGAGGGAACACACACTGATCATGACAAAACAGCAACCCATCAGCTAATACATTTATTTATTTTCTTCTTTTTTACCCCCTTTTTCTCCCCAATTTCGTGGTATCCAGTTGTTAGTAGTTACTATCTTGTCTCATCGCTACTCCCATACGGGCTCGGGAGAGACGAAGGTCGAAAGCCATGCGTCCTCCGAAACACAACCCAACCAAGCCGCACTGCTTCTTAACACAGCGCACATCCAACCCGGAAGCCAGCCGCACCAATGTGTCGGAGGAAACACCGTGCCCCTAGCGACCTGGTCAGCGTGCACTGCACCCGGCCCGCCATAGGAGTCGCTAGTGCGCGATGAGACAAGGATATCCCTACTGGCCAAACCCTCCCTAACCCGGACGACGCTAGGCCAATTGTGCGTCGCCCGGCTGCGAAAAAGCCTGGGCTCGAACCCAGAGTCTCTGGTGGCACACAGCTAATACATTTCAAGCCTATAAAATTGACCATGACCCACAACCCTCAAATGTTTGAATTAAGCAGTTAGCCCCAAGGAGGTGTGGTATATTGGCCATATACCGCAAACCCCCGAGGTGTCTTATTGCTATTATAAACTGGTTACCAACATAATTAGAACAGTAAACAAGTAATTTAGTGTCATACACGTGGTATATTTAAGCAAAAAGGCCCAGGGGTGTGTAGTATATGGATAATATACCATAGCTAAGGGCTGTTCTTACGCAGTGCCGTGGTATATTGGCCATATACTACAAGATCCTTATGGCTATTATAAACTGGTTACCAACGTAATCAGCACTAAAATCAGTAAAAATACCACGGCTGTCAGCCAGTCAGCATTCAGGGCTCGAACCACCCAGTTTATAATGTCTAATATACCATGGCCTTCAGCATCTAGGACCCAAACTACCTGATTTATAATATAAAATATATGCAATTTAACAGACGCTTTTATCTACAGCGACTCAACGTGCTTATGCTCCCGGGAATCGAATCACCCATTCTGGTGTTGCAAGTGCCATGCTCTACCAACTGAGCAACAAAGGACCACACTCTCTCTCATCAAGCTCCTTACTTAGTCTCAATACTTGAGCAGTCTATTCTAGGCTCAACCTTTCTTTATACGTCCTCATTCTCAGCTGTCCAGTCTTCTCGTGTTATCAACACTGTGTTCTGTCTGTCAGATAGAAGGAATGATGGCTGGACACCTTACCACTGTTCTGCTGTGTAACCTGATTCTCCTTTGCATTTCAAGGACTGCACTATCTTTAGGATGTCCATGCATCTGTTGTGACACAAAGGTCGTTGAAAACTCACATCTCAGTGTTTGTCTTTGTCCTTGGCATTGCTGTTAACGCTCTGATGCTATTGGGCTTGTGCTATTCCCATACTGTAGATGCTTTAACAGAACAAACTGTCATCGAAATGTGTTGCACTATAAATGTAACTGATTGTTGGTTTTAGAATGATTTTGAAAGCTGAGTTTAAAGTGAAGGTTGCAAGAAAGGTTGTTGTTTGTCACTTGCATTTCTGTGTAAACCCAATACAATGGTGAGCCTCCTTGTACAGTAAAGTAGCTATCTACATTTGTTCATTGACTGGCAAATTGTTTACTCTGTCACCTCGCAGATATTGAATATTAGACAGTTTTGCCGAATTTTTATCACACTTCAGTTTTTTATTTGTGGGGTAACGGAAGACTCCCTTTGGAACTGCTGGCTGTTTTAAAGTGTTGTACTGCAGTATGGCTTACTAACAACTAACAGGATAACAGACGTGTCCTGTTTGGACTCAGGCAGTTACGGTGTAGTATTAACCTTATCTGTATCAGATGTAGAAGGTGTTTCTTACAACCTTCATTTTAAACTCAGCTTGCAAAATCATTCTAAAACCAACAATCAGTTACATTTATTGTGCAACACATTTCGATGACAGTTTTTTTCTGTTAAAGCATCTACAGTATGGGATGTGACTCTCCTCCATGTGACTCACAGATGCAGGTCCAGCCTCTTGCATTGGGAGACCTCCTGTCAGGGACACCAAACATGACCACACACAAGAGATGGTAAGAAGTTAACAATCTTTGGTAGCATTACAGTGTCTATGGTTTTATTTACTTTTAATTAGATTTGTTATGCCTTTAATTTCTGTCTTTTGATACCATGAACATACAGATCCACTGGTTAACAAGTTACCTTTTCTGCTCACGACACGCTGCGGCAGCAAGCACAATTGCTAGTTTTATCTCCATCTATCGTTGCAAGCTAGTTTTGAAGAAAATACACAAATGTATTTTTAATAGAATTTACCGTAGAACGTTAGATATTTATTGAATTCCCATCGGGACGGAGGGTAACTTTTAAACCAGCTGATTTGTGTGATAAACTTTTTTTTATTTTCTCAATTTGATCTTACTGTCACGCCCTGACCATAGAGAGACATTGTTTCTCTATGGTGTAGTAGGTCAGGGTGTGAATAGGGAGTGTTCTAGTATATATATGTCTATGTTGTGTTCTAGTTTCTTTTTCTATGTTAGTGTTCTGTATGATTCCCAATTAGAGGCAGCTGGTAATCGTTGTCTCTAATTGGGGTTCATATTTAAGTAGTTATTTTTCCCACCTGTGATTGTGGGAACTTGTTTATGTGTAGTTGCCTGTGAGCACTTCATTGTCTTCACGTTTTGTTCATTCTTTATTGTTTTGTGCGTTTCAGTTAATAAACATGTGGTAACCATATCACGCTGCACCTTGGTCCGATAATTCTTACGACAAACGTGACACTTGCATTTCACTTTTCATCTCTTTCAGCTAATTCATTTTGCTTTTAAGTTCCTTCTACATCTGTACATCAGCTCATTTCAAGTTCCTTCTACATCTGTACATCAGCTCATTTCAAGTTCCTTCTTCCCTCTACATCTGTACATCAGCTCATTTCTAAATATTCTATCTGATTGTTGTCTCCATGTCTTCTAAACTTTAGATTGGACCCTTATAAATGTACTTTTTGTAACCGAATACAGTTCAGGTACCGTTAACAGTTTTTAATGGGTCGGCCTCTAAGTAGCCTATGGAAACAAGTGCTCTTGTTTAGATAAAAAAAAAAAAGATTGTATTACTTTCTATTTTCTTACTTTATCCATGCATTTCTCCATATAATTTGTAGGTTTTTCTCTCTTCAAGCTGTTGCACTACTTTGCTCATTTATATTCGCTGTAAGACTTTCCTCTATCAATAATTATTCTGTTTGATATACTGTATGCATTCATTATCATTACATTTTTTTAAATTATTTTGTATTTAACTAGGCAAGTCAGTTAAGAACAAATTATTATTTACAATGATGGCCTACACTGGCCAAACCCGGACAACACTGGACCAATTGTGAACCGCACTATGGGACTTTAAGTCCCACAGCCGGTTGTGATACAGCTTGGATTGGAACCAGGGTGTCTGTAGTGACGCCTCTAGCACTGAGATGCAGTGTCTTCGACCACGGGATTAGTTGACCTGAAAGGTCTTTAAGTGAAGTTAGCACTGTACTCTGGAACCTGTTGTGTTGTAGGGTCTGGGCCTTCAAAGACCAGAACTGACTAGCCATGGCTGTAATAAAAATACATGTATTGTACAAGACCTAATTGTAATGTACCAAATTAATTTACGACATGAAAATATTTCATGAGGATACACTTGTAGGTCACCTTCAATTTACTCTCAGGATAGTATTGTCTTTCCACAGGAAACATAATGGGTCATGTAACAGCAGATGTGAAGTTTATCCTCATTACAATTTTCTTTGTTTTAGCTAAACAAAAAATCAATACAGTTCCATGTCACAATATCATTTTTTTAACCATATTATATTGATATTTGACTCCCAAGTCTACGTAGCATTAGCTAGCGCTAGTCGGCTGTAACTGCGCCAAAACTCCTGTATTTTTCATCCCAAAGCTTGGCTTCAATCTTATTTTTAAATAGTGAGCCAATATGTTTTCAGCACCTTTATTTCCATGACTGATCCCCCAGAAATTTGACATGCTCTGTTGTCTTGTCTCTCTGCAGCAGACATACTGTATAGTGAGCAATATGTTTGGAACATTAAATCACAATAAAATCACAGTATCGCATCAAATCATGAGAATTGCAGTACATATCATATCGGCACCTAAGTATTGTCATTATATCATATCATGAGGTCTCTGGCAATTCCCAGCGGTATTAAGCTTGTATTTGCACAAAAGCACTGAAAATAAATACTTAAAAAATCAAATGAATGTTAGACAATGTAATACTTTTCATATACATGTAACACTGAAATGTTAAGGTCAAAACACCCCACTTGTGTAGCCCTATTGCAAAAGTTCAGTCAGCCATGATGGTATACGTTCAGCCAGCCATGATGGCATACGTTCAGTCAGCCATGATGGCATACGTTCAGTCAGCCATGATGGCATACGTTCAGCCAGCCATGATGGCATACGTTCAGCCAGCCATGATGGCATACGTTCGGCCAACATTGATGGCATACGTTCAGCCAGCCATGAATATCTTCATAGAAGTATGTTGACGTCTGTATTCAAGGCTGTCAACAAGACACTGTTCGAATACAGTGGTCTAAAATCTATGTACATCTAGGATAATGCAGATATGGAGACTAAATTGTAATTACACAGAAAAGGCTACAAGAGTGTTGAAGACGATGTATAGATACATATTTGGTCACCTTTAAGTTGTTGATGACAAGAATACAGATTTTCCCTTCCTCATATTCTTAGTGTGGTCTTTGTTTTGTATATAACAGTGCTTCCCCTATGACATATCCTGTCTTGTATAGTTTTAGGACACAAAAGATGCCAGAGAATGATTTAATATGAAAATAAATATTATTGATATTATGGCTATTGGATGTCATTTGCCTTATGAGGATTCAACGTTAAGGCTTCAGCCATACATTACATGGGGTAATCTGCAAATTATATTTGAAGATACACTATGCAGAAATCGCTCCGTCATTTCCTGGTTGCTAAAATTCTAATTGTTCTCCTATTCAGGAAAAACAAGCACTGTACCAAAACCATTGTACCATCTAAACAGCTGAAATATATTTTCCATAATGAACGTTTTTATATTTTCAGCTGTTTGAAGCTGGTGTACAAAACCGAAAGTAAAAGACACAAAAAAGAAACATCTAAATAGCGCACCTAGAACCAATCTACTGCTTCTTAGATTTGCTTTCAATGAGAATGATAGATCTATAATCCACATTTCTATGTGATTTTTCTGGGGGGTTGCCCAAAAGGTTACATACATATTGCAGCTTTAATAGAAAATTGAAACAGTACCTACTGACCTTGGAACCGGTATCACGACTCTTGGCTCTCATCTTGTTGACCTGAGTCTCAGCAATATCAGCCCTCTCCTCTGCCTCATCCAGGTCATACTGAATCTTGCAGAACTTTCCCAAATTGGAATTGGCTTGAAAAATATTAATAATTTAATCTTTAGCAAACACAACATTTCGTAGGTTACAGATACATCACTTAATCAGGGGTCCCTTTTCCCCCCCAGGGACTCATATTTTTTAAGTTGCACTATGCATTAATCGCTCCGCCATTTCCTTGTTGCTAAAATTCTAATAGTTTGCCTAATTTCAGTTTATGTAACAAAATAGTGTATAAAATCATTGTACCATCTAAATCGCTGTGAAATATATTTTCCATAACCAAAAATATTGCTGTTTCAGCTGTTTGAAGTAGAAAACCGAATGCAAAAGACCAAAAAACAAAACTTAAGAACGGGAAGCATAGAAATAGCTTACATAGAACAGATCTACTGCTTCTTAGACTTTCAAGCAGAATGATAGATCTATAAAAATGTGAATTTGGTCAGGTCGGGGAAAAAGTGACATATTTCCACTTTAAGACCAACTAAAGATATCCCCATGTGCAGCAGGGTAGCGTGTTTTTTTGGGGTGGGTGGGTGGGGGGGGTTTACCCCTCAAATCAAGTAAGGCCCTGCGACCCCCCCCCCCCCCCCCCCCCCCCAGGAAACTTTGGTGCCCCCCTGTGGGGGCCACATTTACATTTTAGTAATTTAGCAGCCCTGGGTTAGGAACCACTGAGTTATATGATGAAAGGTTTTCCAATCAATGTTTGATTTAATTGAGATTTCAGCAGGCAGGTCATTACTTGCGTAGATCATCCAGGCTGTGTACAGTAAATCTCTCTGCGGTTAAACAGCTCAGCGGGCTCATGCAGGAAGGTGAACATCGCCATTATCAAACTATGGCGGGTTCTGGGGGTGGCAGTCAATCTCCTTCACAGTAACATTCTAAAAGAAGAGTAAATTATGTTTCCACAGTTTATGTTGTCTCCAGCTTTAGCCACCTATTATTTTAAATTATATTATCAATTCAATCAACAAATGTTTTGTTTCATTTTTAAAAGTGCATAACTCATTATACAGTGCCTTCAGAAAGTATTCATACTCTGACTTATTCCACATTTTGTTGTTTTACAGCCTGAATTCAAAATTGTTTACATTTTTTTCTCTCACTCATCTACACAGAATTCCCCATAATGACAAAGTGAAAATGTGTATATCTAATTTACATAAGTATTCACACCTGAGTCAATACATGTTAGAATCACCTTTGACAGTTGTTACAGCTGTGAGTCTTTCTGGCTAAATCTAAGATCTTTGCACACCTGGATTGTATAATATTTGCATAATTTTTTTGTACATTTCTTTAAGCTCTGTCAAGTTGGTTGTTGATCATTGCTAGACAGTCATTTTTAAGTCTTGTCGTAGATTTATAAGCCGATTTAAGTCAAAACTGTAACTAGGCAACTCAGGAACATTCACTGTCGTCTTGGTAAGCAACTCCAGTATATATTTGACCTTTTGTTTTAGGTGTGTTGTGTTGGATTTGCCCCAAATATAACATTTTGTATTCAGGACATAAAGTTAATTTCTTTGCCACATTTCTTGCAGTTTTACTTTAGTGCCTTTATTGCAAACGCAGATGCATGTTTCGGAATATTCTTATTCTACAGGCTTTTTCTAAGTCCCTTTTTGTGGCAGCTGACCACACAACTGAACAGTAGTCCAGGTTCAACAAAACTAGGGCCTGTAGGACCTGCCTTGTTGATAGTGTTGTTAAGAAGGTAAAGCAGTGCTTTATTATGGACAGACTTCTCCCCATCTTAGCTACTGTTGTATCAATATGTTTTGACCATGACAGTTTACAATCCAGGGTTACTCCAGGCAGTTTAGTCAATTTGCTCAATTTCCACATAATTTATTACAAGATTTAGTTGAGGTTTAAGATTTACACACTTTCTAGTAGGCTTAAATTGAAAATATGGCAAATAGGAGTGGCAACATCATCTGCTATTATCCTCAGTAATTTTCCATCCAAGTTATCAGACCCCGGTGGCTTGTCATTGTTTATAGACAACAATAATTTTTTCACCCTTTCCACACTCACTTTACGGAATTCAAAATTACAATGCTTGTCTTTCATAATTTGGTCAGATATACTTGGATGTGTAGTGTCAGCTGCTGGCATGTCATGCCTAAGTTTGCTAATCTTGCCAATGAAAGAATCATTAAAGTAGTTGGCAATATCAGTCGGTTTTGTGATGAATGAGCCATCTGATTCAATGAGTTAGCTTTTTTCCAAAGATGTCATTTGAGGTGCGACAGTTTTTTACTATCATTCTTTATGTAATTTATCTTTATTTCATAGTGTAGTTTATTCTTCTTTTTGTTCAGTTTAGTCACATGATTTCTCAATTTGCAGTACGTGTGCCAATCGGTTGTGCAGCCAGACTTATTTGTCATTCCTTTATCCTCATCCCTCTCAACCATACAATTTTTCAATTCCTCATCAATCCACAGGGATTTAACAGTTTTTACAGTTATTTTCTTAATAGGTGCATGCTTATTAGTAACTGCAATAAGCAATTTCATAAATGTGTCAGGTGCAGCGTCTGTTTTCTGTTTTCTTTACATCAACATGATGTACATGATTGTCTGTTAATTGAATGATTAGAATATTCCACCCTGAAACATATAATTGTATGGAATTGATTAGAATGTATGAAATCATAATCAATAAATGTGTAGTCCTCGTCAGAATTAGGGTAAAACAATATGTCTTTATGGTATTTTAAACACAGACTGTCTGAGCTTAGTGCCGACCTGACTCGAGATTTGGGAGAGAACGGGGAGTATGTCTCAAGGACAACGTCACTATCTCTGTCGGCTGGGTAGTGTGACAGACAGTGTGTGCGTAGCAAGACGTGTGTGCGTATGTTTGTGTATGTATGTGCGTCTGTTTGTGTGTGTGTGTGTGTGTATGATCTAAGCTTTACAGGAATGTGGTTCTCAATATAAACAGCAACACCACCACTGGCATTTCAGTATTTTCTGTAAATGTTATAACCTTGTATTGCTACCAGTGTATTATCTAAGTGAGTTTCAGAGATAGTCATAATATGAATGTCATCTGTTACTAGAAAATTATTGATTTCATGAACCTTGTTTCTTAATAACCTCAATGGGATCGGTGTCCCCCCGCAGGACGGTTGAGCTAACGTAGGCTTTGATAAGCATGAGGTTGTAAGTAACAAAAAAAAATCCCAGGACATAGACATATCTGATATGAGCAGAAAGCTTCAATTATTGTTAATCTAACTGCACTGTCCATTTTACAGTAAAATAATACAATGCTATTGTTTGAGGAGAGTGCACAATAAATGAACTGTGCACAATTATGAAATGTATTACTAAACAAATTAGGCACATTTGGGCAATCTTGATAAAACATTTTGAACAGATATGCAATGGTTCATTGGATCAGTCTATAGCTTTGCACATACCCTGCTGCCATCTAGTGGCCAAAATCTAAATTGTGCCTGGGCTGGAATAATACATTATGGCCTTTCTTTTGCATTTCAAAGATGATGGTTCTTTGTATTATTCTTTACCAGATCTAATGTGTTATATTCTCCTACATTAATTTCACATTCCCACAAACTTCAAAGTGTTTCCTTTCAAATGGTATCAAGAATATGCATATCCTTGCATCAGGTCCTGAGCTATAGGCAGTTAGATTTGGGTATGTCATCTTAGATGAGAATTGAAAAAAGGGTCAGATCCTTAAGAGGTGTTAACGTGGGCTATTTTGAGAACTTTTCTACTGGGATGCTTACTTGTTTTCATTGCTTTACTGGGAAGCTTAGCAGAGGTAGATATGTTCATGTTATTTATGTTAGTGTAGGGTGAGCTGCACACAGTGGACTTCCTACTAGGGCACACCGCCTCAGTGCTAACAGTATAAATCTGGTTCATAGGCACATCATTACTGCATACAAAAGCTGTAGGATCAACAGAGTTACTTACATTGTGTCTACCAACTTCCCTGGTATAATGTACATTTGCTGAAGCATTATGACAACTCAGCGTCACAATGGTAAGTATTAACTGAGCTGGGCTTGGGTCATTGATAAGTAATTGTCTCAACGCAGCCTTATAATGCTGTGAAAGGATCCAGGATCCCACATGATTTGGGTGGATCCCAACCTCCATATAAAATGTGTTTTGTTTCCAAAAGGTATCAAAATTGTCAACAAAAAGTTACACCCATTGTGCTGCAATAATCACATAGCCAGTTGTGAAGAGAAAGAATCCTGCTAAAGCATTCAATGCCACGATTCAGAGGGCACAGTGCCAGATATGATGGGTCTTTTATTAGTATAGCAGAGAGTCAATCAGCTCTTTAAAATCCAGTTTCAACTCTTCAGAGCTGCCCTTGATAATATCATTAAAACCCACATAGACTACGATACAATCGATTTCCATGTAACGACATAGTACATTCGTGAGCAGCTTAGTAATGTAATTTACTCGAGCTCTAGGATAGGACATTGTTTTTGCACCAGGAATGGTCACATTTCTTACCATGGAGCTGCCCAAAATCACGGCTGGCGAGCAGTACGAGGAAATCCGCCCACTCCCACGCTTCACAGGATTCGGAGAACCCTTTATGGACGGGCGAGAGGCAGGATAACTTGAGCCTGTTGCTCTCTGCGCCTGGTGCAGGCCTCCGACAGATGTAGAAGCCCTGCTCGATCCAGGGCAGGAAGGTTGCTGACTTCAAAATCGTAAGAGTAGGCACTGCGACCGCAGACACAGGTACCCCCAGTGACGAAGGTGCAGGAAAATCAGGCTCCAGGACGGCGAAATTATTTGTCGTTTGTATCTCGTTGGGAGTGTAGACTGCTTTGTGGGAGGCCGCTGTCTTCGGCTTCCACCGCTCGTGACATGCGACCATCGTTGATTGTCGTGCTCCTCTTGCTGTGCTCCTTCGACTCCGCTATCAGATGGGGAAGCTCCGGGCAACACCGCCCAGTCGCATAACGACAAACGACAAGGCGGAGATGCATCCAACAACCGCAAATGCTGTCCCGCCACCGGCGTAGAAAAGGTAAACATTCCACTCTGCGTTTTCCCCAGTTTCTTACGTAGGTTTGCGACCTGCGTGATCAAGGAAGGCACCTCAAAGCCTATAATCCTCGGCAAGTAAACAATTGCCACATTGGAACTCTGAGTGATCCGGTTTATCCCGTGACAAAGTGTAGTAGTGTCCTGCCTTCTATTTCACTGAATAGATTGAATTGGGGCCATTGTCAAGAGTGTGTGCCTACACGACAACCTTAGGGTGGAAGTTTACGATTCTTACCTGTTGTTGGTCACCCCTTGTTTGGTGGAACAGATCTCTACCGAGGATGAAATAGACAAATACTTCAGACCAACATCAGTCAACTGACAAGCTACGTATTTTCTGATTTTGAGCCTAGTGATGATGTGTCAATGATAGTTGTTAGGTACTTTAATGTTTATCTTCCTCTGCAGACTTCTTCTACCTTCAGGATGTCCAGTGCATTGTCTATCTCCAGGCCTTCATCCCTCTTTATAAAGAGTGTTGTTCAGCCCTATATGGAGAGGCCCATTAAAAAGTAGTCCTCCTCCCATCTTGTTTACATGTCATTGTTCCTTCCTTTTATCCTTGAGGACAAAGATAAACCTGTGAAATTGCTCTTGGATTCCTTCAACTGACCATGAGGCACTTCAATGTGCGTGACTGTCTGGGCCTCACCATCTGACATTGTAATAGCTGGGGCCTGTTTGCAAAGGACTCACATAAATACATCTTGGCCATACATGAAAGAACACTTGTCACCTTCCTCAAGCAACTCATGTTTAGACTCCATTTACCTTATGAGATGTTAACAAAACGTCCACCCCAGGGCATCATGCCCTGGAAAATATAGAAAATATAGTATATTTTACACATAATTACATCAAATTTGGTCAAATTTACTATCAGTGGTTCCTTTAAAAAAATTGGGTGGATTCCACCTCTGCTTCCACCATGACAGATATCATTAGGGCTGGGCAATATGGCAAATAAATTATCATGATATCTCTATATTTTTTCATTCAATAACGATAATTATCACGATATTAATCAAATAATGTCTAAAAGGTGCATGCATGTCTGCTTCAAACTCAAGAATGCCTGAACAAACCGTGGTTAGAGTGTTGGGCCAGTAGCCAAAAGCTGACAAGGTAAAAAATCTTGTCTTTCTACTCCTGAACAAGGCAGTTAACCCACTGTTCCCCGATAGGCCTTCATTGTAAATAAGTTGTTCTTAGCTGACTTGCCTAGTTAAATAAAGGTTACATTTTTTTTATTTTATTATGTGAGCTACACACAAAATTATACTTGAAGGAAAATTGTTCCATGTTTGCGGCCTGGAAGCACGTACCTGGGGTCAATTAAATTGATAAGCCTCTTGAAACCTTCCCTTTCGGCTGCTAATTGGTAGCATGTCCTTAGCAATGCAATGCATACTAGCATTTGTGATGTCTTTGTCTTTTGCCACTGTTTTCGCCTACATCACAAATTTTTCATGGTTAATAGTGGTTACTCCATCACTCGAGGTGCTAAGGGGTTTTTAGTGGGCGTATACCTCTCCACGTGCATATTGTCACTTCTCTGCACGTTCCTGCTGCGTCACAGAGGTGAAATGGACTGTTGTACCTAATTATTCTATATCGAAAATGAATCTAACCGTTTTATATCGTTATTGAGTGAAGTAATTACCTCGACAATTACTGATATTGATTTATTGCCCAGCCCTAGATTACCATTCACCCTTAAAAGACAATATCCCATTAAAACCTTGTTAAATAGCCTTTTATATCGTTTTTCTCTTTATTAGCATCCTCTGATTAATGTATGCATTAACTCAATCTTGGTTACACCACTGATATTAACAAGTTATAGATGATCATTCTATCTCTGGAGATAGGTGGGGACGTGTTAAATAACTTACAAGCGTAGATAAATCTGGACATTCATAAATTGGGCCAAAGTCAACATTATCCGGCCATATGACAATGGATAACATATTTTATGAAGTAATGTAACTGTATGTAACTGCTTCCCGGGTAATATAATAATAGATTATGGTGAGTAACTATTTGATCTTTTTGATAAGGAAATACTTTTTTTGGGGGGGGGGGGGGGGGGTCTCGAGTGACAACTACCCAGGTTAAGTGCAACAGACATTGTGACTGAGACACGGTGGCTGTGGTAAGACATTAGTGAAGGTGTGAAGCTGTCTACAAATGGATAATGTAGTGGTTGACACAGCTGGAAAGAGCCTTATACGCTTTTAGAAAAAAGGGTATTAACTAACTTAAAATGATTATTCGGCTGTCCCCATATGAGAACCCTTTGGGTAACCCTTTTTGGTTCTAGATAGAGCCTTTTTGGTTCTAGATAGAGCCTTTTTGGTTCTAGATAGAGCCTTTTTGGTTCTAGATAGAGCCTTTTTGGTTCCAGGTAGAAGCATTTTGGGTTTCATGCGAAACTGTTTTCACAGAGAGTTCTATGTGGAACCAAAAAGGGTTCTCCTATGAGGACTGCCGAAGAACCCTTTTGGAACCCTTTTTTCTAAGAGTGTACCTCCTTCAAAACGTGTGTGCAGGCGGTAAGTGCTCTGTTTCGTCTTAAGTATACCATAAAAGCCATTTTGACAACTTCACACCTTGCACCTAGCACATACCAGTCTGTGTCCTTCAATGATTTGTTAAGGGTCCCATTCCCAGCTGTCGTGTGTGGAGGGCATTTGAGTCTTGCTTAGTACACTTGAACAAATGTTCACTTACACTTATGGAAGGGGGTAAAGGGATTGTCCACCCAAATTAGGTTTCCTTAACTGGTAAGTGGTGATTGGACAAGGTAAAACCATGCTTTGGTTTTGTTTAACTAGCCATTGTCTCAAAATGCTTTTCTGGACCAAAATGCAAGTAAATATTAGGAAACCAATATGTACATTTGTAATTTGGGTGAACTATCCCTTTTTGGGGTTATTTGAGCCTTGCTTGATGTACTTGAACACATGGACTCACCTTAAACTATTCTCCTGTCATCCATTGTCTTCATAGAATGACAACTGGCAGAGATCTCTTTCCTAACCAAGGCACGTGGGATCCCTGACAGAGGGTGAGTGAAAAGGGAGAGGATGTGTAGTTGGCTAGCGTAGTGATGCAGGAGTAGCCTCCAATCCACACCAGGGTGCTGTGTGGGCTCTTAAAATGAGTTCCAACAAAATAATGTATTGGTTAAGCATTTTTATCTCACTGAGACTTTCACCAGATTGAAAAACAAACAGAATTTATTGAGGTACTATTCAGCATGCACTTGCTTTCCAGAAGCATAGATTATTCCTCAGTTATCATATGAAGATACTTTTGGCGATGTAGTGTATGTGGACACCTGCTCGTCGAGCATCTCATTCCAAAATCATGGCCATTAATATGGAGTTGGTCCCCCCTTTGCTGCTATAACAGCCTCAACTCTTCTGGGAAGGTTCTCGACTAGATGTTGTAACATTGCTGTGGGGACATGCTTCCATTCAGCCACGAGCATTAGTGAGGCAGTGCACTGATGTTGGCCGATGAGGCCTGGCTTGCAGTTGGTGTTCCAATTCATCCCAAAGGTGTTTGATTGGGTTGGCGTCAGGGCTCTGGGCAGGCCAGTCAAGTTTTTCCACACCGATCTTGACAAAGCATTTCTGTATGGACCTCGCTTCCTGCACAGGGCCATTGTCATGCTGAAACAGGAAAGGGCCTTCCCCAAACTGTTGCCACAAATTTGGAAGCACAGAATCGTCTAAAATGTATGCTGTAGAGTTCAGATTTCCCTTCACTGGAGCTAAGGGGCTTTGCCCGAACCATGAAAACATCCCCAGACCATTATTCCTCCTCCACCAAATGTTTCAGTTGGCACTATGCATTGGGGCAGGTAGCATTCTCCTGGCATCCGCCAAACCCAGATTCGTCCATCGGACGGCCAGATGGTGAAGCATGATTCATCACTCCACGGAACGTGTTTCCACTTCTCCAGAGTCCAATGGCGGCTAGCTTTACACCACTACCACCGACGCTTGGCATTGGGCATGGTGATCTTAAGCTTGTGTGCGGCTGCTCGGCCATGGAAACCTATTTCATTAAGTTCCTGACTAACAGTTCTTGTGCTGACGTTGCTTCCAGAAACAGTTTGGAACTCGGTAGTGAGTGTTGCAACCGAGAACGGACAATACTTTACACGCTTCAGCACTCTGCGGTCCCGTTCTGTGAGCTTGTGTGGCCTACCACGTCGCGGCTGAGCGGTTGTTGCTCCTAGACGTTTCCACTTCACAATAATCACACTTACAGTTGACTGGAGCAGTTCTAGCAGGGCAGAAATTTGACGAACTGACTTGCTGGAAAGGTGGCATCCTATGACGGTGCCATGATGAAAGCACTGAGCTCTTCAGTAAGGCCATTCTGCCAATGTTTGTCTGTGGAGATTGCATGGCTGTGTGCTCAATTTTGTCACTGACTAAAATACAGTAGAATAGAATACAGTTTTTACATATGAGATGAGTAAAGTAGTATGTAAACAGTATATTAACATTATTAAAGTGACTCGTGTTCCATTATTAAAGTGAACAGGGATTCCAAGTCTATGTATATAGGGCAGCAGCCTTTAAGGTGCAGGGTTGCGTAACCGGGTGGTAACCGGCTAGTGATGGCTATTTAACAGTCGTATGGCCTTGAGACAGAAGCTGGTTTTCAGTCTCTTGGTCCCAGCTTTGATGCACCTGTACTGACCTCGACTTCTGGATGGGAGCAGGGTGAACAGGCCGTGGCTCGGGTGGTTGATGTCCTTGATGATCTTTTTGGCCATCCTGTGACATCGGGTGCTGTAGGTGTCCTGGAGGGCAGGTAGTTTGCCCCGGGTGATAAGTTGGGCAGACCGCACCACCCTCTGGAGAGCCCTGCGGTTGTGGGCAGTGCAGTTGCTGTACCAGGCGGTGATACAGCCTGACAGGATGCTCTCAATTATGCATCTGTAAAAGTTTGAGAGTTTTAGGGGCCAAGCCAAATTTCTTCAGCCTCCTAAAGGTTGAAGAGGCGGTATTGCGCCTTCTTCATCACACTGTCTGTGTGGGTGAACCATTTCAGATCGTCAGTGATGTGTACGCTGAGGAACTTGAAGCATTGCACCTTCTCCACTGCGGTCCTGTCGATGTGGATAGGGGCGTGCTCCCTCTGCTGTTTCCTGAAGTCCGCGATCAGCTCCTTTGTTTTGTTGAGTGTCAGGTTATTTTCCTGGCACCACTCTCCCAGGGCCCTGACCTCATCCCTGTAGGCTGTCTTGTCATTGTTGGTAATCAGGCCTACTAGTGTTGTGTCATCTGCAAACTTAATGATTGAGTTGAAGGTGTGCCTGGTCACGCAGTCATGGATGAACAGGGAGTACAGGAAGGGGCTGAGCACACACCCTTGTGGGGCCCCTGTGTTGAGGATTAGCGAAGTGGAGGTGTTGTTGCCTACCTTCAACACCTGGGGTGGCCCGTCAGGAAGTCTAGGACCCAGTTGCACAGAGCGGGGTTCAGACCAGGGCCAAGAGCTTAACGATGAGCTTGGAGGGTACAGTACTATGATGTTGAATGCTGAGCTATAGTCAAAGAACAGCATTCTTACATAGGTATTCCTCATACAGATATTCTTAGGTAGAGGAATGACTTTTGCTTCCATCCAGGCCTGGGGACACACACTTTCTAGTAGGCTTAAATTGAAAATATTGCAAATAGGAGTGGCAATATAGTACGCTATTATCCTCAGTAATTTTCCATCCAAGCTGGCTTGTCATTGATAGACAACAATCATTTGTTCACCTCTTCCACACTCACTTTACGGAATTCAAAATTACAATGTCTTTCATAATTTGGTCAGATATACTTGGATGTGTAGTGTCAGCGTTTGTTGCTGGCATGTCATGCTTAAGTTTGCGAATCTTGCCATTGAAAAAAATCATTAAAGAAGTTGGCAATATCAGTCGGTTTTGTGATGAATGAGCCATCTGATAGTGGTATATAGCAGCTTCCTACAAGAATGGGCTTTAGGTGAGGCAGATGAACCTGTAGCCATATTACTTCAACAATATTTAACATGAGATCCTCTCTAATCTTTACAGGGATGTGGTTCTGCATATAAACAGCAACACCTCCACCATTGGCATTTCTGTCTTTTCTGTAGATGTTATAACCTTGTATTGCTACCACTGTATCATCAAAGGTATTGTCTAGGTGAGTTTCAGAGATAGTCAGAATATGAATGTCATCTGTTACTAACAAATTATTGATTTCATGAACCTTGTTTCTTAAGCTACATATGTTAACGTGGGCTATTTTGGGCACTTTTCTTCTAGGATGCTTACTTGTTTTCATTGCTTTACTGGGAAGCTTAGCAGAGGTAGATATGTTCATGTTATTTATGTTAGTGCAGGGTAAGCTACACACAGTGGACTTCTGGTTCATAGGCACATGATTACTGCATACAATATCTGTAGGATCAGCAGAGGCATTCAGGGCAGTTAGAGGGACATACATTAGTCTACTTACATTTTGTTTACCAATGCCCCTAGTATAATGTATATTTGCTAAAGCTTTATGACCACTCAGTATCACAATGGTAGAGATTAACTGAGCTGGGCTTGGGTCATTGATAAGTCATTGTCTCCACGCAGCCTTATAATGCTTTGAAAGGATCCAGGAACCTAAATGGTTTGGGTGTATCCCATCCTCCTTATAAAACGTGTTTTATTTCTAAAAGGTAGACGTTTTCAACAAAAGTTACACCCATTGAGCTGCAATAATCACGTAGCCAGTTGTGAAGAGAGAGAATCCTGCTAAAGCGTTCAATGCCACGATTCAGAGAAGGCTCAGGGGAGCATCGCTGGGGAGTTTCTCCCATTATTTTCTGAAAATTCTCTCAAGCTCTGTCAGGTTGGATGGGAGTGTCGCTGCACAGCTATTTTCAGGTCTCTCCAGAAATGTTTGTTTAAGTCGGGCTCTGGCTGGGCCACTCGAGGACATTCAGAGACTTGTCCTGAAGCCACTCCTGCGTTGTCTTGGCTGTGTGCTTTGGGTCATTGTCCTGTTGGAAGATGAACCTTCTAGTCCGGTCTGAGGTCCTGAGCACTCTGAAAAACATCCCCACAGCATGATGCTGCCACCACTATGCTTCATCGTAGGGATGGTGCCAGGTTTTTTCCAGGCGTGACGCTTGGCATTCGGGACAAAGAGTTCAATCTTGGTTTCATCATACCAGAGAATCTTGTTTCTCATGGCCTGAGAGTCCTTTAGGTGTCTTTTAGCAAACTCCAAGCGAGCTGTCATGTGCCTTTTACTGAGGAGTGGCTTCCGTCTGGCCACTCTACCATAAAGGCCTGATTGGTGGAGTTCTACAGAGATGGTTGTCTTTCCGGAAGATTCTCCCATCTTCACAGAGGAACTCTGGAGCTCGGTCAGAGTGACCATCGGGTTCTTGGTCACCACCCTGACCAAGGCCTTTCTCCCCCGATTGCTCACTTCTTCCATTTAAGAATAATGGAAGCCACTTTGTTCTTGGGGACCTTAAATGCTGCAAAAATGTTTTGGTACCCTTCCCCAGATCTGTGCTTCGACACCATCCTGTATTGGAGCTCTATCTCAATTTTGAGTCTCATAGCAAAGGGTCTAAATACTTATGTAAATAATATTTCTGTTTTTATGTTTAATAGATTTGCAAACATTTCTAAAAATCTATTTTTGCATTGTCATTATGGTGTACTGTGTGTAGATTGATGATCATTATTTTTTAAATTAATTTTAGAATAAGGCTGTAATGTAACAAAATGTGGGAAAAGGGAAGGGGTCTGAATACTTTCCAAATGCACTTCTAATTGAGCTGTTCTTGTATATGAATGCTCTGTATTATGTCATGTTTGATGTTTTTGCAGCAGCTAATTGGGATCCTAATAAAATACCAAATATGTCTGGAGAAAACCAGGCACCACTCATCACCCGTCTAACACCACACGTACCGTGAAGCATGGTGGTGGCAGCATCATGCAATGGGGATTCTTTTCAGCAGCAGGGACTGAGAGATTGGTATGGATAAGGGGAACAATGAATGGAGCCAAATACAGGAAAATCATAATGAGAACCTGCTTCAGAGGTCAAACGACAGACTGGGGGGCGAAGATTTACGTTCCAACAGGACAATGACTCCAAGCATACAGTCAAAGCAACGCCGGAATGGCTTCAGAACATGAAAGTCCTTGAGTGGCCCAGCCAAAGCCCAGACTTGAATTCCATTGACAATCTGTGGAAAGACTTGAAGATTGCTGTTTACCGCCGCTTCCCATCTAACTTAACAGAGATTGAGAAAATCTTCGATCCAGATGTGCAAAGCTTATTCAGATATAACAAAGACGTGTCAAAGCTGTAAATGCCGCCAAAGGTGCTTCTTCAAACTATTGACTCAAGGGTGATAGTTCTATTTTTCATTTTCAATACATTTGCAAACATTTCTAAAAACATGTTTTCACGTAGTCATTATGAGGTATTCTGTGTAGATGGGTGAGAAGAAACAAAATATTGAATCCATTTTGAGTTCAGGCTGTAACACAACAAAATGTGAAATAGGTCAAAAGGGTATGAATACTTTCTGAAGGCACTGTGTACATCAAAGTAATATACTTCCTACAAATACTATTTAAAATGTAATTAAAATATCTTAATTGTTTTGCCTTTAGGTAGAATAAAGTGTAAACTATATTGTGTTTTAATCCTAAAGAATAAAGATACTTGAAGCATAATATAATAGCTTACTGCTATGGTGTCTACTGCTTAATGTACGTTAGATCCAAGTCATGTTTATAATTTCACCCAGGTTGAACTAATACACTATTACCAGATTGCCCAAACATGGTTAGTTGGATTCCTAGGTATTCAGGGAATGAGTGGGTTTCATGGTCTGTCTTAAAGACTGAGAGAAAAAAGCCTTGATTTTACAGGCTTTCACTTCAATATTTATGTTTTATCTCTTGTGTGTTTTTATTTCAATATACAACATAGTGTATGTTATCAGTTGAAGACATTCAGTTGTACAACTGGCTGGGTATCCCCCTTTCCCTATCTTAATGCTTACACAATGCATTAGTTCTCACAATTGACCAGTAGGGGGATTAGAAGCCAGTAAAGAGGTGGGTAATGGTACAGCTTATTTTCTACCTTCCCCAAGTGGACAACATTGGAAGTACCTAGGAGGTCACACACAGTTTTCACCCTTACTGTAGGCAGGGGCAAACAAGACATGGAAAGGGGGATACCTAGTCAGTTGTCCAACTGAATGTAATTCAACTGAAATGTGTCTTCCGCATTTAACCCAACCCCTCTGAATCAGAGAGGTGCGGGGGGCTGCCATAATCGACAATCCACGTCTTCGGGACCCGGGGGAACAGTGGGTTTAATGCCTTGCTCAGGGGCGGAACGACAGATTACCTTGTCAGCTCGGAAGTGTTTCCTTTTTTAAAAATGTAATTTTGAATTACAGGTAAATATAATATTTTACTCCTTAGTGGGAAATGGAGGTTCCTGTATTTACCATCTGCAATAATTTTTGGTTGATCAGTACAGTAATGTAATTAATTCAAAATATTAATAAAGCAGAGAACTGTTTCAGTAGCCTACATGTCTCATTAATATGTGTGCATTGATGTGACCCACAAAATGAAAACATGCATGGTGTCTTTATACAGTAAGATATGTAGCCATGACCTCTTGCTTAGGTTGGTTGTCCATCATTTATAATTATAAACCTCCCATTGACATTGACACGCCTAAAACAGTTGGCCTTTATGTTGTAACAGACGTCATGTGTTTGAAAGGGTAGCAGGGCTCTTCCGAGACACTTGTTCCATGCTTTGACACTCCCTCCAGTGTTATGGCAAGGTACAGCAATATGGCAAGACAAAAAAATATTTTTATTTTACTAGGCAAGTGACGGCCTACACCGGCCAACGTTGGGCCAATTGTGCACCGCCCTATGGGACTCCCAATCACGGCCGGTTGTGATACAGCCTGGAATTTAACCAGGGTGTCTGTAGTGACGCCTCAATCACTGAGATGCAGTGCCTTAGACCACTGCGCCACACGGGAGAATTCACTTTGATATTTCTGCAGTGACGCATGGGAGTGAAGTAGCCCAGGTTTGGGCTAATTATACAGTGGTAATAATTACATTGAAGTAAATCCCTTGCAAGTAGAACTTGCGTTTTGCATGCAGCAAAGCAAGCACAACTTCAAAGGATCAATGCAAATAGGAGACGTGTCCACACACACACGACTGTCAAAATATGCTTTTGAAATTGACAGAATTCCCCAGCCCCAACTGGTGGCGGAGCTGCAGGTTTTAACGAATGATCCTTTAGGATCGTTTAAAGAGCAAGTTAAGATTCAGCTTCGTCCTAGTACTGAATCAAAGCTTTTTCAATTCAACTGCTTTTGATTATTGGCAGAAAAATATCAGCTTCTAAATTTACATTTATGTTATAAAATCTGAGAGAAAAAAAATGTAATCTGATGTCAGAATCCTAAAATGTTCAAAACAATTGAATATAGATAAGGGCACCTTACCTCCAGCGGCTAACGAGAGCAGCCTAGCTTGTTCTGAGTAGCCTACTTGCTGTGGAGAAGTATTTTTATTTGCTGTAGAGGAGCCTGCTAATTATAGGACCTGATGCACGTCACGCCTGCAAGTGAAGACAATAATCAAACACTCCCATGAAAGTCCACATTTCCTCATAATATGATAAACACACACAGAACCTGCTACAATGTTATTTGTTTAACATTATGTTAAGACTTTTCAAAATGCCGGTTATTCATTAGAAATCTGTGCTAGATAATATCCTGATGTATCAATGCAGCTTTGTGCCGTTTCACTCATTTCAACATCATTAAACTTAAAGTTATAAAGAAATTATATTCAAAGAATTGTATTCATGTATTTATTTCCAGGTCAGCTTTATCCTTGTCTGACCAAGTAGAGAGATGTTATTGTGAGTGGACACACTACAGATATTACAGTATACCCTCTTAACATTTTGAGGATGTATCTGTCGCAAAGATTGTGTAACGTAAATAAATAACATGTCCAAAATGCTTTATTGTTGCGAGTAGTTTAGGCTTATATTGTTTGCGCTTGTCCAATTCATTGAACGTTATTAAGAAGATATGATTAGCGAACTCATTAGGGAAGGTATTTTGTAATTAATGTGGCTAGATTTTGTTAGCTGAAGAATGCAGAAATCCAACATGTCCCGAACAATCCTTTCCTTCTTAATCACGATGTGTTGACAGATACTGTGCGCAGAGCTGTGGCCTCTCTTTATAAAGACCGGTGACACTTTTAGTGCTGATATCTCAGGAATCCCACTGCCTCAGTTATTGCAGTTGAGTGACTTAGATTTTTATTCATTATTGCTTAACAGTTTACAGAAAAACTGATGAAATGCAGAATTTACATTAATAAAAAATTGCATAGAAAATAGTGTGTGTAAGCCAAAGGTGGGATGTTAAAGAATAATGAGACGTAGGCCTAACTGTTGCAGTCTCACAAGTTGATGGATTGTGAAGTGTAACCTTAGCTGGAACGTTCCACAATCTTTATAGAGGGTGCCAATAATTTTGTACCTGACTATGTGTAGGAGGTGTCTTTAATAATGGGGATGTAGCTGTTGCTGTCTCTCAACTTGATGGTTTGTGAGACGTAACTGTCACGCCCTGACCATAGTTTACTTTGTATTTTCTATGTTTTGATTGGTCAGGGTGTGATCTGAGTGGGCATTCTATGTTTCATGTCTTGTTTGTCTATTTCTATGTTCAGCCTGATATGGTTCTCAGTCAGAGGCAGGTGTTCGTCATTGTCTCTGATTGGGAACCATATTTAGGTAGCCTGGGTTTCACTGTGTGTTTGTGGGTGATTGTTCCTGTCTATGTGTTTTTTCACAGGATAGGACTGTTTTGCGTTTTCACATTTCTTGTTTTTGTTAGTTTGTTCATGTGTAGTGATTTATTAAAACATGAATAACCACCACGCTGCGCTTTGGTCCGCTTCTCTTCCTCCTACAGACGAACGCCCTTACAGAATCACCCACCACCAACGGACCAAGCAGCGTGTCAACAGGCAGCAACAGCAGCGTAAAGAGGAATGGACATGGGAGGACGTTTTGGATGGCAAGGGCTGTTACACTTGGGAGGAGATACTGGCTGGAAGAGATCGCCTCCCATGGGAACAGGTGGAGGCACTTAGGAGAGCTGAGGCAGCCGGAGAGAGGAGCCGGCGATATGAGGGAACACGGCTGGCAAGGAAGCCCGAGAGGCAGCCCCAAAAATTTCTTGGGGGGGGGGCTAACAGGGAGTATGGCTACGCCAGGTAGGAGACCTGCGCAAACTCCCTGTGCTTACCGGGGGGCTAGAGAGACCGGACAGGCACCGTGTTATGCAGTGGTGCGCACGGTGTCTCCAGTGCGGGTGCATAGCCCGGTGCGGTATATTCCAGCTCCGCGTGTCTGCCGGGCTAGATTGAGCGTCGAGCCTAATGCCATGAAGCCGGCTCTACGCAGCTGGTCCCCAGTGCGTCTCCTTGGGCCGGCTTACATGGCACCAGCCTTGCGCTCGGTGTCTCCGGTTCGCCTGCATAGCCCAGTGCGGGCTATTCCACCTCGCCGCACTGGCAGGGCGACCGTGAGCATTCAACCAGGTAAGGTTGGGCAGGCTCGGTGCTCAAGAGCTCCAGTGCGCCTGCACGGTCCGGTTTTTCCAGTACCACCTCCACACCCCAGCCCTCCGGTAGCAGCTCCCCGCACCAGGCTTCCTGTGCGTGTCCTTGGCCCAGTACCACCAGTGCCAGCACCACGCATCAGGCCTACAGTGCGCCTCGCCTGTCCAGCGCTGCCAGAGCCTTCCTCCTCTCCAGCGCTGTCGGAGTCTCCCGCCTGTTTAGCGCTGTCAGAGCTTTCCGCTTCTACAGCGCTGCCGGAGTCTCCCGCCTGTTCAGAACTGCCAGTTAGCATAGAGCTGCCAGTTAGCATAGAGCTGCCAGTTAGCTTAGAGCTGCCAGTTAGCAAGGAGCTGCCAGTCTGCATAGAGCTGCCAGTCTGCAAGGAGCTGCCGGTCTGCATGGAGCTGCCAGTCTGCAAGGAGCTGCCAGTCTGCATAGAGCTGCCAGTCTGCAAGGAGCTGCCAGTCTGCATAGAGCTGCCGGTCTGCAAGGAGCTGCCGGTCTGCAAGGAGCTGCCAGTCTGCAAGGAGCTGCCAGTCTGCAAGGAGCTGCCAGTCTGCAAGGAGCTGCCAGTCTGCAAGGAGCCGCCAGAGCTGCCTTTCTGCAGGATGCCGCCAAAGCTGCCAGTCTGCAAGGAGCCGCCAGAGCTGCCAGTCTGCAAGGAGCCGCCAGAGCTGCCAGTTAGCATGGAGCAGCCAGGGCCGCCAGTCAGTATGGAGCAGCCAGGGCCGCCAGTCAGCATGGAGCAGCCAGGGCCGCCAGTCAGCATGGAGCAGCCAGTCAGCATGGAGCAGCCAGTCAGCATGGAGCAGCCAGAGCAGCCAGTCAGCATGGAGCAGCCAGAGCAGCCAGTCAGCATGGAGCAGCCAGAGCTGCCAGTCAGCATGGAGCAGCCAGTCGGCATGGAGCAGCCAGAGCTGCCAGTCAGCATGGAGCAGCCAGTCAGCATGGAGCAGACAGAGCTGCCAGTCGACCAGACTCTTCCAGATCTGCCAGTCGTCCAGACTCTTCCAGATCTGCCAGTCGTCCAGACTCTTCCAGATCTGCCAGTCGTCCAGACTCTTCCAGATCTGCCAGTCGTCCAGACTCTTCCAGATCTGCCAGTCGACCAGACTCTTCCAGATCTGCCAGTCGACCAGACTCTTCCAGATCTGCCAGTCGATCAGATTCTCCCAGATCCGCCAGTCGACCAGATTCTCCTAGATCCGCCAGTCGACCAGATTCTCCTAGATCCGCCAGTCGACCAGATTCTCCCAGATCCGCCAGTCGACCAGATTCTCCCAGATCCGCCAGTCGACCAGATTCTCCCAGATCCGCCAGTCGACCAGATTCTCCCAGATCCGCCAGTCGACCAGATTCTCCCAGATCCGCCAGTCGACCAGATTCTCCCAGATCCGCCAGTCGACCAGATTCTCCCAGATCCGCCAGTCGACCAGATTCTCCCAGATCCGCCAGTCGACCAGATTCTCCCAGATCTGCTAGTCGACCAGGATCTGCTGAAACCGCCAGCCAGCCAGGTTCTGGTAGTTTCTACTACCTGCCTGGGCTTCTTCTCAGTGCTGAGCTTCTTCTCAGTGCTGAGCTTCCTCTCAGTGCTGAGCTACCTATCGGTCCCGAGTTACCTCTGTCCCGAGCTGTCCCTCTGTCCCATGTTATCATTGTGGTGGGTAACCTATTTAGGGACGTTTAGGAGGGGGATTAAAACTGTCATGGAGTGGGGTCCACGTCCAGCGCCAGAGCC
Organism: Oncorhynchus clarkii lewisi; assembly: GCF_045791955.1. Taxonomy (NCBI): domain Eukaryota; kingdom Metazoa; phylum Chordata; class Actinopteri; order Salmoniformes; family Salmonidae; genus Oncorhynchus; species Oncorhynchus clarkii. The sequence continues at coordinate 205,811 of NW_027261082.1, forward strand.
GCCACCGCGGACAGATGCCCACCCAGACCCTCCCCTATAGGTTCAGGTTTTGCGGCCGGAGTCCGCACCTTGGGGGGGGGGTACTGTCACGCCCTGACCATAGTTTACTTTGTATTTTCTATGTTTTGATTGGTCAGGGTGTGATCTGAGTGGGCATTCTATGTTTCATGTCTTGTTTGTCTATTTCTATGTTCAGCCTGATATGGTTCTCAGTCAGAGGCAGGTGTTCGTCATTGTCTCTGATTGGGAACCATATTTAGGTAGCCTGGGTTTCACTGTGTGTTTGTGGGTGATTGTTCCTGTCTATGTGTTTTTTCACCAGATAGGCTGTTTAGGTTTTCGTTACGTTTTGTTTTATAGTATTGTATTGGAGATTCGTGTTTCGTATTATTAATAAACATGGATCGTAAACCACACGCTGCATTTTGGTCCGATCCTTGTTCTACCTCTTCATCAGAAGAGGAGATAGAAGAAAGCCGTTACAGTAACCTTAACTCTGTCGTATTTACACCACATTGTTTCCCTTCCTTTGTCCTTCAGTACAAATATAACCCAGTGAAATTCCTGCCGAGTGCCTTTCTCTGATTGAGGTGGACAGTGTGTGAAGTACATTGATATCTGATCTAGATTAGGTGCTATAAGTGTTTTATCAGAGATTAATCCTACCACATGCCTGATTGTCCAGGTCATGGAAATGAAACTCTTGTTGAGATGCATTCACTACAAGTGAAGGGATTTGGGGGAATGACAAGTAGCTGAGAATGTCGATGCTGATCTTCAATTAATTTGGGGGTAATAGGTCGATTTCAATAACATGCCACAGTGAGGTGTAGAGCGTTTGATTTGCCTGCTCAAAATGTTTAGAATGACAGGAAATTAGCTTTTAAAATGGGAAAATATTCTCTCAGCTTCATGTCAAAATGTGTAGCATAGCAGGGGGGGGGCTTGCTCGAACCTTTCGGGGGGCTCGTGAAACGCCACGGTCTCTGATGACTAAATTACGGTAGATAACGTTAGCTAGCATTTACATTTACGAAAAACATAACATTACATACATAGCTACCGGTAGGAAACGTTCAAAGACACAGCTCACAGTGAGTGAATATATATTTTTTGTGCATAATTGAAATTCCTTACTGTTATCTCTGCAGACCATGACTAACGTCAGATAACTTACAACGTCTTGAGTGGCACCTTTCGAAACCCCCATTTCTCATTGGTTCCTTTCGAAACCCCCATATCTCATTGGTTCCTTTCGAAACCCCCATTTCTTATTGGTTCATTTTGAAACCCCCACTTTTCCTGAGAGATGTTTGATCTGGACCCCAATCTGTGTTAAAGAGACCTACATCTCCGCTAAAACCGTTGACACCTGCGTGCCGTTTTCAAGGGATTGTTAAATGTTAACTATTTGGTTGTAATACAACCTCTTGAAGAGCATTGTCAGACCTACACTATTCAGTTTATTCCAGGCAAAAAAGTATTGCGCACATTGAGCTCTATCAGAGTTATACAGCAAGTAACTGCATGCTATTCGTGATGAGTAAACATCAATGATCATGTAATTTCAGATACGGATATCTCTCAATATTGGCCATCATTAATTGGATATTTGAGTGAAATAAAAAGTGAACTATACTTGACAACTATGAGTGATTTTGCTAAATGTCCCATCTTTTTTTAATCTCTGCCTGTCAAGCAGCAGAAGGGTATTTGCAGTGGTAACGTTAGTTGTACAGTTGTACAGTTGGCAAATAGTGGTAAGTGGACCTACCTAGCTAAATTAGCTCAAATGTTCCCCTTTTCAACATTGGGTTTAATTACGATTGCTGCTGACAGACATGATATAAGGCTACATTGTTTGATGGATCACATCAAATTGTCTAGCTATCTAAAATATCACGGCAGTATGGCTAGTTAACAAGCCAACTTTCAGGGGATAAACTTGCCATCTATAGTGGTGATGACAGTAGTCAGACAATTTTACCAGGACGAGGATTTGCCGATGTCAAGCTATTTCCCAAATCCTATAATCTCGGATGAAGCAAACAAAATTATGTTGTTTGCTTAGCTTCACGTATCTGAAATTACATGATCATTAATGTTAACTGATCATGAATAGCATATAGCTATTTGTTGTATAACTCTGATGATGGAGATACATTTGCGTAATTCTTTTGCATGGAATAATCGGAAAATAGATGATATTATAACCAAATAGTTCTAACATTTATTTAACAATCCCTTGAAAACGGCCAACCTGGTCTCAGAGCATTTCGCATTATTCTGTACGTAAATCTGAGACACTCAATTTAGTATGATATGTTGTGTTTGGCATGGTTACATACAGTGGCGATTTTAGCATGTACATCATGGTGAGGCAAAAAAATATAATTATGTGGGATGCATGCCCTCAAAGCCACTACACAACACTAAACAATACATTAATTGCACTATAACTGTGACAAATGGTGCCCACAAACTGTTAGGACCTAGATAAAGCTGTCCCAAAAGCAGTCCATAAGGGGACGACAAGCAGATAAGAGGCAATCCAGAATTTTGATTAAGACATTAATGAGCGAGCTAGGACGGACATAGTTAATATAATTATTTGTTCAGCACTTTTGAAATGTACAGCAACAGAATTCAGAACATGAGCCGTTCTTACAGTATTCTCCCTGAACACCAAGTCAGAACCGTATGATAAATAAAGGAGGCATATAAGCAGACAATGAAAGCTCTTACAATATTCAATGATTACATTTATCAAAAACAGGTTATAGGCTACATGTGCACCACCAAGTCAGAACAGTAGGCGAAATTAAGAAGTGAAAGTAGACCAAATGATTAGGGAGAGGCACATGGGCTACTAACAGCTTACTACACAGCATAACTTAGTATTACTTTCTTAGCTACAGTATACATTTCTCCCTGGAATATTACGTTGTTTATGCAGCAGCGTACAATACATTTTGGGACATAAGAATTTGAACATAAAGTAATTGGCTCAGTAGAACAGAATAAATATTTTAGCATAAGTATAATACAGGAAGGCACATTTTATATTTACACATGTATCAGGGAAGGGGTGATTGGGGGGCAAGTGTTTAAGTTGTGCAGTATTAGCAATAGTAAATAATAGTCTGGTAGCAGCAGTTGTGATGTGTGTCTCTGATGGCTTGTAGATAGAAACTGTCTCTAAGCCTGTTGGTGTCAGACCTCCAGCTTCAATACCATCTGCCAAACAGTAAGGGAGTATGAACAGCTCATGGCTGGGGTGTGTGGGACTCCCTGGATGGGAGCACGGTCCCGGTGATGTACTGGGCCGTCTTCACCACCCGCTGGAGAGCCTTTCAGTCGTGGACAGAGCAATTCCTGTACCAGGCCGTGATGCAAATGGTCAGTACGCTGTTGATGGTGCCTATAGTATTTGGAGTAGACCCCGAATGGCATGCTACATTTCTTCAGCCGCCTGAGGAAGTAGAGGCGTTGTTGCGCCCTCTTGACAAGAGGGGTGGTGTTGTTGGTCCATGTTAAGTCACCGGTGATGTGGACGCCGATAAACTTAAAACTGCTGACTCTGCTGCAATCCCGTTTATGTGGAACGGGCTGTTCCCTCTACTTCCTCAAGACAACAATCAACTCCTTTGTTTTGCTGACTTTGAGGGAGAAGTTGTTGTCCTGGCTACACAATGCCAGTTCACTTGCCTCTTCCTTAAAGGTTGACTCGTTGTTGTTGATTACCAGGCCTACAACCGTTGTGTCGTCAGCAAACTTGATGGAGTTGGTGTGGTGCTATATATTTACTCTTTTGAGAGTTTTCCTTACGTCAACCTTGGGAGAGTGAAAACACCTAGTTGTCCAGAGCAGCGAGAGTCTTCCTTAATGGCTCGGTATTGTCTGGTCATCCAGAGCAGCGAGAGTCTTCCTGGATGGCTCGGTATTGTCTGGTCATCCAGAGCAGCGAGAGTCTTCCTTAATGGCTCGGTATTGTCTGGTCGTCCAGAGCAGCGAGAGTCTTCCTTAATGGCTCGGTATTGTCTGGTCATCCAGAGCAGCGAGAGTCTTCTTGGATGGCTCGGTATTGTCTGGTCATCCAGAGCAGCGAGAGTCTTCCTGGATGGCTCGGTATTGTCTGGTCATCCAGAGCAGCGAGAGTCTTCCTTAATGGCTCGGTATTGTCTGGTCATCCAGAGCAGCGAGAGTCTTCCTGGATGGCTCGGTATTGTCTGCCTCGAAGCGAGCATAGAATGTGTTCAGCTCGTCTGGGAGGGAGGCTTCGGTGGGAACCACACAGCTGGATTTGCCTTTGTAGTCCATGATAGCCTGTAGTCCATGATAGCCTGTAGTCCATGATAGCCTGTAGTCCATGATAGCCTGTAGTCCTTGATAGCCTGTAGTCCATGATAGCCTGTAGTCCATGATAGCCTGTAGTCCATGATAGCCTGTAGTCCATGATAGCCTGTAGTCCTTGATAGCCTGTAGTCCATGATAGCCTGTAGTCCATGATAGCCTGTAGTCCTTGATAGCCTGTAGTCCATGATAGCCTGTAGTCCTTGATAGCCTGTAGTCCATGATAGCCTGTAGTCCTTGATAGCCTGTAGTCCATGATAGCCTGTAGTCCTTGATAGCCTGTAGTCCATGATAGCCTGTAGTCCTTGATAGCCTGTAGTCCATGATAGCCTGTAGTCCATGATAGCCTGTAGTCCAGGATAGCCTGTAGTCCATGATAGCCTGTAGTCCATGATAGCCTGTAGTCCTTGCCACATGCGTTGCGAGTCTGAGTTGTCAAACATCGATTCAAGTTTGAGTTTGTATAATTTTTTTGCCCTAATGGATTTGCGGCGCTCGTACCAATCTTTATCAGAAACACTTTGAAACATCTCTACGTTGTTTTCTGGGGGGGGAAGGTATGCGTAACAAAAAGTACATGATACAATCTTAAAACCAATATCCAAGATCAATAGGATGATCTGTTAGCTTCCTGACAACAAGACCCTCTTCATCCATCAACACAGACAAGACAGACAACAACCCATTGTTTACTTAACATTTTATTTTTTGATTCAATCAGGTTATTAGAGTTATTAACATAATTACATTGCTGTTATTGCTTAATAGATCATCTTAAGGAGCCAGCAATGTCTAACAACATATTACTGTCGTCAAGTTACTCATAGTTATTATCATCATCAATAATATCCATATTATTATTAGATTTGTTTAGTGCATTTTAAAGAAACTACCAAAGACCTGCAGCGGGAGGTGTCTCTTTTCCCCTTCCTAACTTCACCCCCCCCTCCACACACACCTCTGCCCAGAGAAGGTTCTGGAGTAGATCCAGTCAAAAAAAAAACATCAAACAGCTAGGTCCTGAATGTTTCAAATAAGACATACAGGACCAAATCCTTGCGACAAGGTGCCTGTTATACACACCACCATCAAACGGAGAAACGGGGAAATACATAGCCCAGGTCTGGAAACAGCCCTTAGACCTTACCCCCTAGCCTAGGGCCAAGATGCTTGTGGAGATCTTAAAGGATCAGAAAGGTATAAGCAATATCGTAATAGCTTCACCATGCCGCATGATAAGCTGGATGGATTGTTGTACCTAGCCAATCCTTTCAGATCAGTGCCTAAGGGGTGGGGGCTTGGCCTGGTTTCTGGACGCGGCTATAATTCAATGCTGCAAACTGTTCACGGTATTTCCCCACAATAATATTTAGCATAGAACTGATACAATATAGAAATGTGTGTCCATTTTCTACCATACATTTCTATCTATCAAAAGGTTTTCAGCTCTGAATGCACAGGCACGCTCCCTATGTCTTCAGTGAAGCCGAGTAAGACAGGTCTGACAGCCTAGACGATCAAGATGAATGACCCATAAACAGTACTGGCTCCAAGTCACATCTGGAAATTGAATTCATATCGTTTCATCACATCCAAGTCCGAGGAACTACAGTACATTTAAATGTCACTTTCTCCATCTTTTGTTTTTCAACGGAAGGACTCTTGGGTTTGAGGATGGAGCCTATTAGTATTTATTTAATGCAAGTTCAAAGTTTCACCAAAGTACCCTCAAGTATAACGTTCCTCATAAAGAATCTTCAATCAATATAATTTCCCCCAATGTCTTTAAGAGCAGTAGACAAAATTGCCCTCATCTTGTCTTAGTACGATGCTTTTCGACAATACAAAGTACCCTTCCCAAAAACTTCTAGAAACAAAACTCCTACAGTTTTTTTTTAAATAAATAGATAACCTAGCATTCATAAAGTTAAAGAAACTACGTTGTAGGTATTTACAGGACCGTTTCCATAACATACCTGCCTCTACCTCCGTGAGCTGTGTGTGATGCCATACTCTGCCAGCTAATACACAAATCAAAAGGGCCTCTCTGATGGTGGCAGACGGAAGCATGGGCAGAACGCATCTGCTCCCTTTCCTGACACACAGGCCTTATGGGAAAGGTGAGGGGAGGTGTGGGTCCCTTCAACCACCCTCCTTCATTGGCTCAGCACAACCATCTTCAGCAGACAGCTGACCCTCTTCTCCCTCGCCAGCTTCCTCTCCGCGACCTGCTGACACTCTGGGCTGGCGTTATGACCTGCTAGGTCTCTGGGTTGGGGGTGGCCAGCAGGGGCACGTTGTCCCTCCTCCTCCGACCCAGCGAGGGGCGCCGGTACTGCTCCCCGTCGGCCAGCGTCTGGGGCAGCGGTTTCCTCTTGCTCTCGGGCAGCAGCAGGATGGAGAGCACGGCCAGCAGAGCCAGGGAGGAGTACACCACGTGGTGTAGGAAGTAGCCGTAGTGGTTGCGCAGGTCCATGAGCGGCGAGGTGAGCCGACCCACACAGCCCAGGGCCAACACCGTGCCCACGCCAATGCCCCTGGACGAGAGGGAAAAGTTCAAAGGTTAGTGATCTCCAAGAGGAAAGACGAGGATCAAGCCAAAAATTACACCCATTAATATGAATATTAGGCCTAAATAATACATCTAATACACGGAAACAAGCCTAGATGGGGAAGACTCGTGTGACAGTCTATGAGTTGCTGGTCCTTACCTGATGATGGTGGGCATGATCTCTGCTGTGAAGAGGACACAGAGAGAGGCAGCCGCCTGGGAGGAGAAGAGACCCATCACTGAGAACACGGTGATGGCCGCCTCACTTAGATCTGAGAGAAGGATAGGAGGGAGAGTTAACTTAGAACTGAGAGTTAATTTAGGACTGAACTCCACAGACTGACTGTCTGGCGATTACATCTGAAACTGAGACACGACTTTGACATTACTGCCACGGCAGTGTCCTTCTTGAACTGGTCTGGTATACCACCATTCAGCCACAAGGTGGTGCCATGCAAAAATAACCTGTGCTTCCTGTATTCAATGTCAATTGAGAAAATGATGGAGTCGTAACTACTTCATGACATGTGGTCCCCTATGAACTGAATTACATTTACCCTCTATGTATTCCAGGTGAGGACTATCTATGTGTACCTAACTATGTGTTTTCCAGGTGAGGAGTAGGTAGAATTTGGCCCCTAACTATGTGTGTTCCAGGTGAGTAGGTAGAATTTGGCCCCTAACTATGTGTGTTCCAGGTGAGTAGGTAGAATTTGGCCCCTAACTATGTGTGTTCAAGGTGAGTAGGTAGAATTTGGCCCCTAACTATGTGTGTTCAAGGTGAGTAGGTAGAATTTGGCCCCTAACTATGTGTATTCCAGGTGAGGAGTAGGTAGAATTTGGCCCATACATGTTTGTATCCCAGGTGAGGGGTAGGTAGAATTTGGCCCTTAAGCACTGACACGGGATTATATGTTTTAGTGGATGAAAACATATCTGATCCTATATCAGTGGTTAAGGGACTATTTCTACAAAGCATTATGCCAATCCGTATTTGAAACAATGGATAAATGTAAACACTCAAATGCATAGACAGAGCTATGAATGCAAGGACTGACCATCAATGACATCAACATTATAGTTTTAACCATGTTTTAAGGTTATACAGTGATTGTTTACAAACATTGAAGTAAAACAAGCTTATATTTTGGTTTCTGATGGGGTATAACAGTTGAACTAAGCTCATGAGGCATTTTTAGTTGTATTCTTCAAGATTCAATGGGTATAAATCATTAATTTACAAGTCCAAAAATGGGTGTAGTAACTAAGGATTCTACCTTGAACGCCAACTTACACTCCATCAGTCCGAGGAGAATCAGAGATGCCAGCCCTGTCATCGTCATGGCGAGGAGCAGGATACCACGTCGACCACACCTGTTCACGGTTGCCCATAACAACAGCCAGGCCCCTCCTCCCGCACAGACAGAGAGTAGATAGGTCCAATAGAAGCTGGGGGCAGTGCCTCTGACATCACCGCGGAACGAGCTGTAACAGTGACTAATGCCATGGGAAATGAACCTGACAGACAACAGGAGAAGATGGAGAGGGAGAATCATGGTCTGATTGGCAACTACTGTATGAATTCTATGGGTGCCAACCTGTAAAATGTTGATAGAAGCAAGGCCAAACCTTTACATTACACTATATGTAGCATACATACTACTATACATACTACTATGATTGATTACCAAAATGTCGTTACATCTTATTAGTAAACAGTGTAGTTATTGTGTAGTTACACAAAGAAGTTAAACTTGCATGTACTGTATTTGTATTTATTAGGGATCCCCATTAGTTCCTGCCAAGGCAGCAGCTACTCTTCCTGGAGTCCAAACACATTAAGGCACTTACATTACATATACAACTAAATATAGAACAGTACATCATATAACATTATTACACCACTGCATATCTACTACTGGTAGACCTACTACTATTACTATGTGTGCAGCTAATTAAAGTCTGACATGTGAGGGCAAACTTCAAACAACACAGTTAGGTGACTTACGAGGTGAAGCCGAGCACACATATGTTTTTCCAGATGTTCCTGCTGTGTACGAGCTCTGGGAAGGACAGATGTGGGCGAGTAGAGGGAGATAGCTCGGAGTCCAGCTCTGAAATAATGACAACACCACAAGTCACACTGGAGGCATCAGCAGAGAATTGTTTTTCTAATAAAAGTCATAAATCTCATGAAAAGACCCACACAAAAAAGACAAAATGGTTCCCACACACCTGTGAAGCTCTCGTCATCCCTCCCTCTATCTCTTCTTTCACTGAAGGAATTCAAATCAGCTGATCTCTCAGAGAGGAGGAGCCAGCGAGGAGACTCAGGAAATACTCCTGGAATACTGAAACAAAAACATGTTCATGTCATTTTCTCCTAGCTTCCTTCTAGGTTGAAGATAACAACGGTTAAGACAAGAGGGTTGTAATTAAGTCATAAGGCATGAGAATCCAGGGATTACCGTGTGACAACTCCTGATTAAGGGCTGTTCTTAGGAAGAATTTTAAATAATGGGACCAGCAATGCTAGTTAGCTTCCACATGGAATTATTAGGTTCTTCAACCTAGGATCCATCCCAAGCTATTCTCTCCCCTGGAACAGCAAAGTTCATATTTCATTTGCTCTGTGTTCAATTTACTATTTGCAATAAAAGGTCATGAGGAGTGTGGGAGGGACACTGCACCTTGAAGCCAAATGCTAATGTATTCTGACTTGAGTTAATGGCTAAAATCAATACAATGCCGGGATGCTCTCAGCAAGTCAGTTTGCATTTACTTCTTTAATGAAATGACTACCATATTCCCCTTCCCCTTGTCCATAAGCTACTATCCCGCAACACACACACACACACACACTCACCCATAGGTGAGGAACAGAGAGAGTGGTGCAGCCCCAGTTCCAAGTAAGCCTCTCCAGGACTGGTAACCCAGAGCAAAACCCAGCAACAGCAGCTCCCCAGCAACTGTAGTTAGTCCTGCCACCATTGTGACTAACAGACGTAGTGAGGGGTCACAGAGTTCAAGACCTGTCAATCAAACACACAAGACAAAACAATGAATGATAACAAAAGATGGTCATCATGGCAGTAGACTTTTGATGCTTTTGTTAGAGCCTTTTGTACTATGGCTCTGTGTTTTGACCAATCATGTGACGTGCCTGGATTTGAACTTTTTTATTTTTTATTATCAAACTCCCTTTTTTCTCCATATGTCAGATGGTTCAGCACCATCCTCAGGAAATTGTTTTCATTTTTGGAGTTATTCTCATTTCTGGATAAGGCTTGAAATACAGAATAAAATTATGATATGTCACATGACTGCGCAATACACATGGCCCTAACTATGACACCAGTATGTATCTGAGACTACTCACGTGTGATGTAAAGGCCCTAACTATGACACCAGTATCTGAGACTACTCACGTGTGATGTAAAGGCCCTAACTATGACACCAGTATCTGAGACTACTCACGTGTGATGTAAAGGCCCTAACTATGACACCAGTATGTATCTGAGACTACTCACGTGTGATGTAAAGGCCCTAACTATGACACCAGTATGTATCTGAGACTACTCACGTGTGATGTAAAGGCCCTAACTATGACACCAGTATGTATCTGAGACTACTCACGTGTGATGTATAGGCCCTAACTATGACAGCAGTATGTATCTGAGACTACTCACGTGTGATGTAAAGGCCCTAACTATGACACCAGTATGTATCTGAGACTACTCACGTGTGATGTAAAGGCCCTAACTATGACACCAGTATCTGAGACTACTCACGTGTGATGTAAAGGCCCTAACTATGACACCAGTATCTGAGACTACTCACGTGTGATGTAAAGCGTGAGGTAGACACCGGCGCTAGCAGCAGCCAGGCAAAAACGCATGACAATAAAGAATGGGGGAGCAGTAGAGACGCACACAAGCACGCCAAATACCACTGAGAGGGTCAGAGAGGTGAGTAGTGTCTTCAACCTGCCCAGTCTGAGGAAAACATAAAGAGAAGATACAAAGCTCTGTTTTAGTAGTGCTTAAACACTGGCCGGTTTCATGGAAAGTAAATTCAGATATAGGCCTCTTAAAAACAGATTTAAAAACCAAGTTAACAGTCCTGGTTTATTGAGTCCAAGAATAAAGAAAGTAAATAACCAGGGTCATTTCCATGTAAATACATAGTTATTTAGGGACATTTAGTCTAGAAATATATGTAAACGATGTTCATTCAAGCACATTTCTTGATTCAAGTGCAGCCCAGGCCTGAGTCTGGATTCAAGTGCAGCCCAGGCCTGAGTCTGGATTCAAGTGCAGCCCAGACCTGAGTCTGGATTCAGGTGCAGCCCAGACCTAAGTCTGGATTTAAGTGCAGCCCAGGCCTGAGTCTGGATTCAGGTGCAGCCCAGACCTGAGTCTGGATTCAAGTGCAGCCCAGGCCTGAGTCTTGATTCAAGTGCAGCCCAGACCTGAGTCTGAAACTGTCGTTGAAAGCTTAATTTGATGATCTTAATGAACTGAATCTTGTTGGCTAATTACATTTGCTTCATCTCACTTTAAACCCTTTGTATTTCTCAGCTCGTCTCACCTGTCAGCTGCAAAGCCCAGTCCCAGGCATCCTGTCAGAACGCCCAGGATGAAGGACACCTCTTCGACTGGGACCAGCCAGTACTGACCACACACCAAATCCCACTGGGAGAGGAGAGGAAAACAACAGAAGAATACAGAAAGGGAAGAAACAGTTAAACATTTTATGTTATGCACAATCACTCCATCAATAGGCCATTTTTCCAGATCATACAATTTTTTTTAAATTTCAACCAAACTACAGTATATATAAAATGTGATTTCAATAATTTCCTTTCAGTGTTTGAAATGACTTGAGTGTGACTTTGTTATTACATCTCAAGAGCTCTGCATTTTCTACTGTTGAAAGCTAAGTGATTATAATTATCTACAGAGATAGCATCGTTTTTGGGCACAGTCAGGGAAGCTGCTGCTAACAATACCTTATGTTACTGGAACCTATGCAGGGACGCATAAAAGCCTGTCAAATACTATCACTCATCCTCACTGGTCGGCATAGATGCACTGTATAGTAACCTCACACATGAAAGCATAGCGGATGAGGTGCTTGGTTTGGGAGAAAAGAAAAAATGCCAAACCTGCACACAAACAAGTTCACAAACTGCCCAGACCAGTTATAAACCTGACTCGAAAGCATTATAATGCCCTTGGCCGAAACCTTTGCCTTGCATTTTCCCCCTCTTATAGTAAACATCCTCATGTCAAAGGGGCATATAGGCTGCCATGGTGATACGAGACAGCTGCTTAAAGGGGCATATAGGTTGCCATTGTGATACGAGACAGCTGCTTAAAGGGGCATATAGGCTGCCATGGTGATACGAGACAGCTGCTTAAAGGGGCATATAGGTTGCCATTGTGATACGAGACAGCTGCTTAAAGGGGCATATAGGTTGCCATGGTGATACGAGACAGTTGCTTAAAGGGGCATATAGGCTGCCATGGTGATACGAGACAGCTGCTTAAAGGGGCATATAGGTTGCCATGGTGATACGAGACAGCTGCTTAAAGGGGCATATAGGCTGCCATGGTGATACGAGACAGCTGCTTAAAGGGGCATATAGGCTGCCATGGTGATACGAGACAGCTGCTTAAAGGGGCATATAGGTTGCCATGGTGATACGAGACAGCTGCTTAAAGGGGCATATAGGCTGCCATGGTGATACGAGACAGCTGCTTAAAGGGGCATATAGGTTGCCATGGTGATACGAGACAGCTGCTTAAAGGTGCTTCGTTCAGTATTTCACTGAAGCCTTATTGAATAAAGGCGGTGGGCTGATCAGAGCTTTTATGGCCTCCGTGAGAAGTTACTGAAGAAGCACCGTGGTGTTATACAGGTGGAGTAAAGGTAAAAATACACTCTGAAACCAACCACTAAATCAGGCCTTGTTTCTATGAAAAGACTAACTGAATGATATTCCTGCCATCTATAGGTGCATGGAACCACCACTGCAGTAGTCTGTCTCTTCAGTTAGAGTGACTCCTTGAGACCAGTGTATGTTCAGTTAACCACAGAGGGCAACAGGCCCACAGAACAGCTTACAGAAGAAGCATTGGGTATGCCACCCGCGCCACCACGCATTGGAATTCAAAACAAATAGAGAGTCGGTCCACAGCGAGCCAATTGAGAGCTTAAGACATCCATGGAAGAATTGGGCGTGGTGGACATTTGTCAAGAGTTCTGCCAAAGACATTAGGCCTGGTGCGTCATAAGGCATTGTAGAACAAGTACACACAACAGTAAATGAAGAAAGGCAGGATGAGTTTGGTTGTACATTTCCCATTACTTCCCTCTATTATTAACAAAGGCCTACTATTTATAACATAGGCCTACTTCATCAAAGCTGTGTTAATGGTGAAAGCGTTTTTTACTGTTGCCGTGATTTTGACAGTTACTTACAGGCAGCTCATTGGCAAGTAAGTTTTTTTTTTTTCCCTTCATATTACAGTACACCTACTGTAATCTAATTACGGTATCAAAGCAAGTACCGTGTAATGACACACAGTACACTACTGTAAAATGTATTATATTATATCGTAAAAAAAAAAAGTAAATACAACTGTAATCGGAATGAATGGATCAATGGATGAAATTCATTGAGGGGAGGGGGTTTGTATTTCACAGTATTTTAATGTAATTACAAGGGATATACATTACAGCATATCTATAAATATGTGGGGTATTATATCACTTGCACTTCTAGAGGCCTTAACTTATTCGGGATCGGTGTCTCATCCACGGGACGGTTGAGATAATGTAGGCTAATGCGATTAGCATGAGGTTGTTAGTAACAAGAATATTTTCCAGGACATAGACATATCTAATATTGGCAGAAAGCTTAAATTCTTGTTAATCTAACTGCACTGTATAATTTACAGTAGTTATTACAGTGAAAGAATACCATGCTATTTTTTGAGAGTGCACAGTTTTGAACTTGAAAAGTTATTAATAAACAAATTAGGCACATTTGGGCAGTCTTGATACAAAATGTTGAACTGAAATGCAATGGTTCATTGGATCAGTCAAATGTTGCACATACACTGCTGCCATCTAGTGGCCAAAATCTAAATTGCACCTGGGTTGGAATAATACATTATGGCCTTTCTCTTGCATTTCAAAGATGATGGTACAAAAAAATACAATAAAACTGTTGTTTTTTTCTTCGTATTATCTTTTACCAGATCTAATGTGTTATATTCTCCTACATTCATTTCACATGTCCACACACTTCAAAGTGTTTCCTTTCAAATGGTACCAAGAATATGCATATCCTTTCTTCAGGGCCTGAGCTACAGGCAGTTAGATTTGGGTATGTCATTTTAGGCGAAAAAATTTAAAGAAAGGTGTGGATCCTTAAGAGGCCTTAAGAAAGTCTTCCAAACTGACAGTGACTACAGGGCAAATCAGACCAAAATAACATGCTCAACCATTTAATGTTTAAGACTTACTGCCACTCCAATTATGTCCCCTATACAAATTGATGGGGCACTATAACCACATAGGAGTTAAATTGGTACAGCATTCTCACTAACGGGTGCTACAAATATAGCCTCTTACAAAGGCATGTCTCAAAATATGTTAATGAGTCAACAATGCCAACAATACAATACTATGTACGCACTTTTGGTCAAAAGGTTTTTGGCACTCCAAAGATACGGTACGTTACTGTATTCTGTTGGGTGGATTACAGTACCTTTCGAAATACAGCCATTCTTACCCCACCCACAACATTTTCCCATAACGCACCATCATTTACAGTACGCTGCAGTTAAATATTTCAAAGTATTTTACCAATGCTAATACCAAAAATTACTGTATAAATTACCGTTTTCTGTTACAGTGCATGTAAGGGTATCAGAACTTCACTGAAGAATGCATTGTATCATTGTTAAACAATCATTCCCTGCTCCCCTAGGAGCTACTTGGATTCTGAGACCGGGAATTACAAACTAATCAAGAAAACAATGAAGCCGACAAAGTTCCTTGAGGTACCTCAGTAACAATGTTAATCCTCAAGCCTTCTGTGACATTGTAGTCCCAGCCAGCTTCACAGTTTTCCACCCCGGACTGGGTACCGTTGATAAACTGCTTGCACTGAGACAGCCCCCCGCTGTCCCCCACTCTGCCCCCCTTCTCCCAGGGCAGGGAGGCGTTAAGGATCTGGGCGGCAGGCAAGGGTCCCGGGAGGCGGCAGTGGTGGGGTGAGGTGAGGGTAAGCAGGGAGTCCGAGGAGAGAAGGAAGGCCAGGAAGAGATTGGGCAGGATGGAGAGACCAATGAGCATCCTCTGCTTCTTCCTCCCCAGGGCCAGGACCATCACCTCCCCTGTGGGAGGCAGGGAGGGGGGATGTGGGAGGGAGGAGGAGGGAGTGGGAGATGAGGGAGTGGGAGAGGAGGGGAGGGAGGAAGGGGGAGGCGGACAGGGGGAAGGGGAGGGGAGGGGGGACTCAGGTGATGTCATGACTGAGGGCCAGAGAGGCTGTGGTCACTTCTTAGATGGACTGGGAAATATGGGGAATATCTGTGGTGGGAAAACATACACAAATATTGACAAGCTTGGATTCACCATTACTACTTTCTCCAAAATATATTATTAGCTACAGTATACAGTTCACCTGCAGAATAAGAATAAATAGCTCAGTGAATGGATCTGCTTTCTTATTTATCTACAGACTTGAACAGTCCGTTTTACAACTTTCACCTGTGCAAGGGGAATCACCAATATAACCCTGTTACACTTGCATACTTAATTAATCACAAAGTCGGGGCAGAATGATATCTCCAATCAATCCCATAAAAGAGCGTAGAGGGAGCAATGCCAACCGCATGACATAATGTTTAGCCAAATATTCGATTGGCGGAAATACCCGTTTATTACTGGGTAAAAAAGAGAATACGTTTTTATCTGTAGTATGAATATAACACGTGTAAGAAATACGTTGTACGGTTATATTTTATAGCCCTAGATCATGGAAGGTTTTTGGACACGTCTATACTATCAGCCATAAGGGCATGGTCCATTATACTGGCAAGGCCATGAACTAGGCTACTGCTAAAGGAATGAAGTTACATAATAGCTTTTTCAGACAGGGGGAAAGTACTGCATCGAAGGAAAAGAGCCAACTCATATTTTAAGAGGTTTTGAGCAACACACACAAAGCACCAGAAAATAAAAATACCTAACATTATTGTGTAACATTGTAACATGAATAAAACTGGCATGGTGGTGACATAATCGGTCACTGAAACAAACGCACTCACGCATCTGCCCGGGGCAGACAGCTAAACACATTATTTTGTAAATATACAATATTGTCACAGGCTGTGTGGCATGGGGACAGTTGCAGCAAAATGAATGACGTACCCCTTTCCAGTATTATTATAGTCGTCGGATATTATAATAAATCCACTGGGTTAACGATTGCCCATTGTCACTTCCGAACGTCCGTTTTGGGAAATCCAAAACATTGAAGGGGATAAAGGGAACAGTTCCAAATTGAGTTGAAATTTCACCGCATTATCTCAACTCTTCCTATGCGTCTTCTCTCTGTCGGCTTTGGCTATTATTCCATCCTGTGATATATAGGCTTCTGTCCCGGGGTGGTGTTATATGAAGCACTGGAAACTAAAGTCCTGTCTGAGAAGATAACGCAGGGCTTCAACATTGACACCCACTGAAACCTACTTTAGGAAGCAATCCGTTTTGCTGTATTGGCAGACAGGTTGATGCTCGACTTCTACCGTCCCTGATTTCTAACATTGTTGCTCGACCGAACTATATGTCCGCCGACATGAAACAAAGAAATTCAATATTAAATTATTATTTCTGACATCATCTTAAAGGGGACGGGTCACATAACTGCTGGCTGGCTGGCTGAACGAGACGAACCGATCATTTTTGTCTCTGGGACAAAGAGAGGGTGGAAAACTGCATTGGTAGAAGCGATCTCCAGACTCGTGAGAAATCGGGTGTAGTCGTTGAGGGGACGTCCCCAGCTTTCACTGCAAATTGAGTCATCTGGCGCATGGTGGGGCCATACATCACATATTATTCTCAAGGTTGAAAGAGCTCGCATTATGCGCTGTATTATAAATGGACTGTCCAGATTATTTTGTCATTTGCATGGAGAGCATATTGTAGATATTCCCTTCGTGCCTCTACCCTTGGGCACACTGTGCCGTCCTACTTCTCACACCAGTGTAGCGAATTCAGGGGAGTAGCCTGACCAGGACTCGAACACAGGTCCCTGCAATTGTCCAACCAAAAACGTACAGTAAGAGGTCTGAACCTCTTGAAGATATCATAAAGTGATCATTAGGTCGTGTAATTAATTACCAATTCCTTCTTTAAATGCGTCCCCTGCTATATTCGAACAAGTCACTTAGGATCATACCGTTGGTACACGCTTTTGATGGCTGCACTTGGGTCAGAGCCGGTCCCTGCTATTCTGCTACCATAGGTGAAACCAAAAAAATGCCTCTCCCTGCAAAACTAGAATAGTCCCAGTAAGCAAAATGAAGTTGACAAGACGTTAAAAAAAAAACGGATTTTCTGTACTTTGATATCAGGTACATTTTCGGTTCTAAATGAAAGTTGAAAATACTTATTTTCCGGATGTTGAAAATACGCATTTTACAGACGTTGAAAATATGAATTTTCCGGGTGTTGAAATTAGGCTCATTTTTGGTTCTGAATGAAATGTAAAAACAAGTGATTTATATATGTCTATGTTTGTCCAGACAGGACAAAATCTCAACCAAACATAGACATAATATGATTCATTCAGATTTGGCCCGCAGCAAAATGTGGATATCAAGGCGGGTCCTGAACTGCAACAAAAAAAGATGTCCAGAAGGCGTCGGAGTCTGTCCGTGCTTACTGAGTTGTAGGCAACACTGTTGCCTGAAATTTAATTTTATGAATGCCCATCTATCAAATAACATTTTATTTGTCACATACACATGGTTAGCAGGTGTTAATGCGAGTGTAGCGAAATGCTTGTGTGCTTCTAGTTCCGACCATTGCAGTAATTCCTAATAAGTAATTTAACAATTTCACAATTACCTTATACACACACAAGTGTAAAGTAATGAAAAATAATATGTACATAAAAATATATGGATGAGCGATGGCCGAATGGCATAGGTAAGATGCAGTAGATGGTGTCGAGTACAGTATATACATATGAGATTAGTAATATAGGGTGTGTAAACATTATAAAGTGGCATTGTTTAAAGTGGCTAGTGATACATTTATTACATCCAATTTGTAATTATTAAAGTGGCTAGAGATTTGAGTCAGTATGTTGGCAGCAGCCACTCAATGTTAGTCTGATGTCCTTGAGATAGAAGTTGTTTTTCAGTCTCTCGGTCCCAGCTTTGATGCATCTGTACTGACCTCGCCTTCTGGATGATAGCAGGGTGAACAGGCAGTGGCTCAGGTGGTTGTTGTCCTTGATTATCTTTTTGGCCTTCCTGTGACATCGGGTGGTGTAGGTGTCCTGGAGGGCAGGTACAGTAGTTTGCCCCCGGTGATGCATTGTGCAGACCTCACTACCCTTTGTAGAGCCTTACGGTTGTGGGCGTTGCAGTTGCCGTACCAGGCGGTGATAAAGCCCGTCAGGATGCTCTCGATTGTGCATCTGTAAAAGTTTGAGAGTGTTTTTGGTGAATTTCTTCAGCCTCCTGAGGTTGAATAGGCGCTGCTGCGCCATCTTCACCACACTGTCTTTGTGGGTGGACCATTTCAGTTTGTCTGTGATATGTACGTCGAGGAACTTTAAACTTTCCACCTTCTCCACAACTGTCCCGTCGATGTGGATAGTGGGCTCAACCCACTCAAGTGACGCACCCCTCCTAGGGACGGCATGGAAGAGCACCAGTAAGCCAGTGACTCAGCCCCCGTAATAGGGTTAGAGGCAGAGAATCCCAGTGGAGAAAGGGGAACCAAACAGCAAACAGGAAGACGCTTATCCAGAGGCGACGTGACCGGGGACTTTAATGCAGGGAAACTTAAATCAGTTTTACCTCATTTCTACCAGCATGTTAAATGTGCAACCAGAGGAAAAACAATTCTAGACCACCTTTACCTCACACACAGAGCTTTCCCTCGCCCTCCATTTGGCAAATCTGACCACAATTCTATCCTCCTGATTCCTGTGTACAAGCACAAATTAAAGCAGGAAGCACCAGTGACTCGGTCTATAAAAAAAAGTGGTCAGATGAAGCAGATGCTAAACTACAGGACTGCTTTGCTAGCACAGACTGGAATATGTTCCATGATTTTTCCAAAGGGATTGAGGAGTCACTGGCTTTATCAATAAGTGCATCGAGGACATCGTCCCCACGGTGACTGTACGTACATACCCCAACCAGAAGCCATGGATTACAGGCAACATTCACACTAAAAGGGAAGAGCTGACGCTTTCAAGGAGCAGGACTCTAACCCGAAAGCTAAGAAATCCCACTATGCCCTCCGACCATCAAACAGGCAAAGTGTCAATACAGGACTAAGATTGAATCATACTACACCAGCTCTGACGCTCGTCGGATGTGGCAGGGCTTGCAAACTATTACAGACTACAAAGGGAAGCACAGCCGAGAGCTGCCCATTTACACGAGCCTACCAGACGAGCTAAATAAATTCTATGTTCGCTTCAAGGCAAGTAACACTGAAACATGCATGAGAGCATCAGCTGTTCAGGACGATTGTGTGATCACGCCCTCTGCAGCCGATGTGAATAAGACTTTCAAACAGGTCAACATTCACAAGGCCGCAGGGCCAGACGTGTACTCCGAGCATGCGCTGACCAACTGGCAAGAGTCTTCACTGACATTTTCAACCTCTCCCTGTCTGAGTCTGTAATACCAACATGTTTCAAGCAGACCACCATAGTCCCTGTGCACAAGAACACTAAGGTAACCTGTCTAAATGACTACCGACTCGTAGCACTCACATCTGTAGCCATGAAGTGCTTTGGAAGACTGGTCATGGCTCACATCAACACCGTTTTCCCAGAAACCCTAGACCCACTCCAATTTGCATGCCGCACCAACAGATCCACAGATGATGCAATCTCTATTACACTCTACACTGCCCTTTCACTCCTGGACAAATGGAACATCTATGTGAGAATGCTATTCATTGACTACAGCTCAGCGTTCAACACCATAGTGCCCTCAAAGCTCATCACTAAGCTAAGGACCCTGGGACTAAACACCTCCCTCTGCAACTGGATCCTGGACTTCCTGACGGGCAGACCCCAGGTGGTAAGGGTAGGTAACAAAACATCCACCACACTGATCCTCAACACGGGGGGCCCTCAGGGGTGCGTGCTCAGCCCCCTCCTGTACTCCCTGTTCACTCATGACTGCACAGCCAGGCACATATCCAACACGATCATTAGCTTTGCTGATGACACAACACTGATCACTGACAATGATGAGAAAGCCTATAGGGAGGAGGTCAGAGACTTGACCATGTGGTGCAAGGACAACAACCGCTCCCTCAACGTGATCAAGACAAAGGAGATGATTGTGGAATACAGGAAAAAGAGAGCAGAGCACGCCCCCATTCTCATCGATGGGGCTGTAGTTGAGAAGGTTGAGAGCTTCAAGTTCCTTGGCGTCCACATCACCAACAAACTAACATGGTCCAAGCACACCAAGACAGTCGTGAAGAGGGCACAACAAAACCTGTTCCCCCTCAGGAGACTGAAAAGTTTTGACATGGTTCCTCAGATCCTCAAAAGGTTTTACAGCTGCACCATTGAGAGCATCCTGACGGGTTGCATCACTGCCTGGTATGGCAACTGCTCGGCCTCCGACACGCAAGGCACTACAGAGGGTAGTGCGTACGGCCCAGTACATCACTGGGGCCAAGCTTCCTGCCATCCAGGACCTCTATACCAGGCGGTGTCAGAGGAAGGCCCTAAAAATAGTCTAAGACTCCAGTCACCCTAGTCATAGACTGTTCTCTCTGCTACCGCACAGCAAGCGGTACCGAAGCACCAAGTCTATGTCCAAGAGGCTCCTAAATAGCTCCTACCCCCAAGTCGTAAGACTCTTGAACAGCTAATCAATTGGCTACCCAGACTATTTGCATCCCCCCCCCCCTTCTGGAATGCTGCCTCTACTCTCTGTTATTATCTATGCATTGTCACTTTAATAACTCATGTACATCTACATATTACCTCAATTACCTCATTGACATGAGAAACAAGAGTCTCTGGTCTGATTAAACCAAGATTGAACTTGGCCAAACGTCATGTCTGAAATAAAAACCTGGCACCATCCCTACGGTGAAGCATGGTGGTGGTAGCATCATGCTGTAGGGATGTTTTTCAATGGCAGGGACTGGGAGACTAGTCAGGATAGAAGGGAAGACGAACAGAGCAAAGTACAGAGAGATCCTTGATGAAAACCTGCTGAGTAAAAAAACCTTCTGAGTAAAGGATCTGAATACTTTTTTCTTTTTTAACTTCACCTTTATTTAACCAGGTAGGCTAGTTGAGAACAAGTTCTCATTTACAATTGCGACCTGGCCAAGATAAAGCAAAGCAGTTCGACACATACAACAACACAGAGTTACACATGGAATAAACAAACATACAGTCATTAAAACAAACGTGTAAATGTAAATGTGATGTTTATTATTTAATACATTTGCAAAAATTTCTACAAACCTTGTCATTATGGGGTATTGTGTGTAGATTGATGTGGGGGGGGAAACTAATTAATCAATTTTAGAATATGGTGTAATGTAACAAAATGTGAAAAAAAAGTCAAAAGGTCTGAATACTTCACGAATGCACAGTATGTAAATGTTGTGTTAGTAAAAAAAATATTTAAAAAAATCATAACACAGAATGTTGAGAAATAGCCATCAAAATACTTATTTAAAATAAATTTAATTGCACAATTACTTAACTTTTGCCAGATATCTACTAAATAATATTGTGGTATTTATGGAACTGGTCATTTCTTTCCTTTCAACAATTTTGGTGACAACAGTAGTGGTGCTTATTTCAGGGAATCTTTTTGATACCATATAAAGTATTGGGTAATCAGATTCGTCATTCATTCGTGCCATGTCATTTCCAAAGGAAAACAGTGTAGGTAGATAGTGTACTGAAATCTGTGTCACATTTAACCATAGACAACACAAAAATATCCTACTGTATCTTGGAATGTTTTGTTCTGTGATTCACAACCTTTGTTGACTTTAGGATTAGATATGTCAACACTTGGAATACTTCCAGATGGAAGAAGATACAGTTGAAGACAGAAGTTTACATACAGATAGGTTGGAGTCCTTAAAACTCATTTTTCAACAGCTCCACAAATGTCTTGTAAACAAACTATAGTTTTGGCAAGTCGGTTAGGACATCTACTTTGTGCATAACAAGTCATTTTTCCAACAATTGTTTACAGACAGATTATTTCACTTATAATTCACTGTATCACAATTCCAGTGGGTCAGAGGTTTGCATACACTAAGTGTGCCTTTAAACAGCTTGGAAAATTCCAGAAAATTATGTCATGGCTTTAGAAACTTCTGATAGGCTAATTGACATCATTTGAGTCAATTGGAGGTGTACCTGTGGATGTATTTCAAGGCCTACCTTCAAACTCAGTGCCTCTTTGCTTGACATCATGGGAAAAATCTAAAGAAATCAGCCAAGACCTCCGAAAAAAAATTGTGGACCTCCACAAGTCTGGTTCATCCTTGGGAGTAATTTCCAAAACGCCTGAAGTTACCACATTCATCTGTACAAACAATAGTACGCACGTATAAACACCATGGGACCACGCAGCCATCATACCACTCAGGAAGGCGACGTGTTCTGGCTCTTAGAGATGAACATACTTTGGTGCAAAAAGTGCAAATCAATCCCAGAACAACAGCAAAGGTCTTTGTGAAGATGCTGGAGGAAACAGGTACAAAAGTATCTACAGTGCCTTGCGAAAGTATTCGGCCCCCTTGAACTTTGCGACCTTTTGCCACATTTCAGGCTTCAAACATAAAGATATAAAACTGTATTTTTTTGTGAAGAATCAACAACAAGTGGGACACAATCATGAAATGGAACGACATTTATTGGATATTTCAAACTTTTTTAACAAATCAAAAACTGAAAACTTGGGCGTGCAAAATTATTCAGCCCCTTTACTTTCAGTGTAGCAAACTCTCTCCAGAAGTTCAGTGAGGATCTCTGAATGATCCAATGTTGATCTAAATGACTAATGATGATAAATACAATCCACCTGTGTGTAATCAAGTCTCCGTATAAATGCACCTGCACTGTGATAGTCTCAGAGGTCCGTTAAAAGCGCAGAGAGCATCATGAAGAACAAGGAACACACCAGGCAGGTCCGAGATACTGTTGTGAAGAAGTTTAAAGCCGGATTTGGATACAAAAAGATTTCCCAAGCTTTAAACATCCCAAGGAGCACTGTGCAAGCGATAATATTGAAATGGAAGGAGTATCAGACCACTGCAAATCTACCAAGACCTAGCCGTCCCTCTAAACTTTCAGCTCATACAAGGAGAAGACTGATCAGAGATGCAGCCAAGAGGCCCATGATCACTCTGGATGAACTGCAGAGATCTACAGCTGAGGTGGGAGACTCTGTCCATAGGACAACAATCAGTCGAATATTGCACAAATCTGGCCTTTATGGAAGAGTGGCAAGAAGAAAGCCATTTCTTAAAGATATCCATAAAAAGTGTAGTTTAAAGTTTGCCACAAGCCACCTGGGAGACACACCAAACATGTGGAAGAAGGTGCTCTGGTCAGATGAAACCAAAATTGAACTTTTTGGCAACAATGCAAAACGTTATGTTTGGCGTAAAAGCAACACAGCTCATCACCCTGAACATACCATCCCCACTGTCAAACATGGTGGTGGCAGCATCATGGTTTGGGCCTGCTTTTCTTCAGCAGGGACAGGGAAGATGGTTAAAATTGATGGGAAGATGGATGGAGCCAAATACAGGACCATTCTGGAAGAAAACCTGATGGAGTCTGCAAAAGACCTGAGACTGGGACGGAGATTTGTCTTCCATCAAGACAATGATCCAAAACATAAAGCAAAATCTACAATGGAATGGTTCAAAAATAAACATATCCAGGTGTTAGAATGGCCAAGTCAAAGTCCAGACCTGAATCCAATCGAGAATCTGTGGAAAGAACTGAAAACTGCTGTTCACAAATGCTCTCCATCCAACCTCACTGAGCTCGAGCTGTTTTGCAAGGAGGAATGGGAAAAAATGTCAGTCTCTCGATGTGCAAAACTGATAGAGACATACCCCAAGCGACTTACAGCTGTAATCGCAGCAAAAGGTGGAGCTACAAAGTATTAACTTAAGGGGGCTGAATAATTTTGCACGCCCAATTTTTCAGTTTTTGATTTGTTAAAAAAGTTTGAAATATCCAATAAATGTCGTTCCACTTCATGATTGTGTCCCACTTGTTGTTGATTCTTCACAAAAAAATACAGTTTTATATCTTTATGTTTGAAGCCTGAAATGTGGCAAAAGGTTGCAAAGTTCAAGGGGGCCGAATACTTTCGCAAGGCACTGTATATCCCCAGTAAAACAAGTCCTATACCGACATAACCTGAAAGGCCGTTCAGCAAGGAAGAAGCCACTGCTCCAAAACCACCATAAAAAAGACAGATTACGGTTTGCAACTGCACATGGGGACAAAGATCGTACTTTTTAGAGAAATATTCTCTGGTCTGATGAAACAAAAATATAACTGTTTGGCCATAATGACCATCGTTATGTTTGGAGGAAAAAGGGGGAGGCTTACAAGCCGAAGAACACCATCCCAACCGAGAAGCACGAGGGTGGCAGCATCATGGTGTGGGGGTGCTTTGCTGCAGGAGGGACTGGTGCACTACACAAAATAGATGGCATCATGAGGTAGGAAAATTGATGTGGATATATTGAAGCAACATCTCAAGACATCAGTCAGAAAGTTAAAGCTTGGTCGCAAATGGGTCTTCCAAATGGACAATGACTCCAAGCATACTTCCAAAGTTGTGGCAAAATGGCTTAAAGACAACAAAGTAAAGGTATTGGAGGGGTCAGCACAAAGACCTGACCTCAATCCCTTCGAAAATGTGTGGGCAGAACTGAAAAATCGTGTGCGAGCAAGGAGACAAAGAGGAATGGGCAAAAATTCATCCAACTTATTGTTGGAAGCTTGTGGAAGGCTAACCAAAACGTTTGACCCAAGTTAAACAATTGAAAGGCAATGCTACCAAATACTAATTGAGTGTATGTAAATTTCTGACCCAATGGGAATATGATGAAAGAAATAAAAGCTGAAAGAAATAATTCTCTCTACTATTATTCTGACATTTCATATTCTAAAAATCAAGTGGTGACCCTAACTGACCAAAGACAGGGAATTTTTACTAAGATTAAATGTCAGGATTTGTGAAAACCTGAGTTTAAATGTATTTGGCTAAGGTGTTTGTAAACTTCCAACTTCAACTGTATGTGACTGTTTCAGTGTATAGGAATGTACAATTTCCAACAACAAAAGAACACGTTTTCATACAGAACTTCACTAAACAATAAATAGTTGCTTTAATTCTCTACCACTAAACTCCTGCTGTAAATCCTTCTGGATAGTAGCTTCTGCTAAATTATTCAAATGTAAAATGTACACTCCCCAACACACTCAACAGCCCTCTTCCCTGGCTACATTCGCACCCCTGGGCCGTAGGTGACTCTGTGACAAGATGTGTTTGATTGCTGGTCCAATGTGTCCAATTGCTGGGTGATTTTCCCTAGGAGTATCTGCAGCCGGTGGTTCACCTCTTGCAGCTGCAGAGCCCTTTGGTGGGTGAGCTGTATGTGCCAACTGGCCTTGTCTCGACTCTTCCTCATAGCAATGTTGTTCCTCTCCCGCCGCAGTCAATACTCCATGGTGCACTTGGCTTCGCAGGGGGGGCCGGGAGGAAGGGAGAAAAGTTCTGTAGGAGAGGGAGTTGGGATGGAAGGGTTTGGAGGGAGGAAATAACATTCACTTTAAGAAGGAGAAAATGGGATGCAAGAAAATAGAAAGATTTTCAACCTTGAACTAACTGTGCATTCTGATGAAAACAGAAACACAGCGGAGTATCCACATACCTGCTGCAGTATGAGACTGTGTTGGCCGGTAGTCTCTGTGGAAGGTGCGTCGGACAGGTATGACAATCCCATCATCTGCTCTGCTATTCTGTTACTGCCAGTCCTGACCAATCCCCGAGCCCCCAGTGACTGGCTGTATGGAATCCCCTCCATCTGGGGCATATGATTGGTTAAAGTTGCCGGGGTCGATGGGTCTGGGTTTGAGGCCCGGGTTGTAGTAGCGGGCATGGTAATGTGACTGAAGGTTGTGAATGGGACAGAAGCAGGACGACTGAATCACAGAAGACTGAGACAACAATCTGGAATTCAGACTCATTTTAGAATCACCTCCAGACGCATTAATCACCTCTATTGTGAATGAATAACTTTAGAACTGTAGGTCTATTGAAATGTTTTAAAATGTTATAAAACAAGCCGAATAAACCCGAAGATTCAGTCAACATTTCTTTCCATCTCTGACGCAACTGTCTTTTTGCACACGTAGCCATCAGTGGTACATTGTTGTTGGTTATGTAAGTGTGTTTCAATATATACACCGGAATACCTCTTTCACACCACACATGAGCTGGTATGTATTTTCTTTTGATCTTGTTTTCAATTTACTTCTCCCTTTTTTGCATCACATCCTGCCATTATTACATGTTTTCCGACATTTTAAAAGTGACACGTGGCTGTACCTGGGAATCTTTAAAAAGGAACATTCTGGGATGTTTAATGCTGTACTGAGTTACAGTTCATATAAGGAAATCAGTCAATTGAAATCAATTCAATCAGGCCCTAATCTATGGATTTGACATGACTAGGCAGAGGCGCATTAATGACAGGTGTGGCATATCAAGAAGGTGATTAAAACAGCATGATCATTACAGAGGTTCACCTTTTTGCTGAGGACAATGAAAAGCCACTCTAAAATGTGCAGTTTTGTCACACAACACAATGCCACAGGTGTCTCAAGTGCAATTGGCATGCTGACTGCAGGAATGTCCATCAGAGCTGTTGCCAGAGAATGTCATGTTAATTTCTCTACCATAAGCCACCTCCAACGTGGTTTTACAGAATTTGGCAGTATGTCCAACCGGCCTCACAACCGCAGACCATGTGTAATTGCAGACTAATTTCCTTTTTTAAACTGTAACTCAGCAAAATCTTTGACATTGTTACATGTTGCGTTTATATTTTTGTTGGGTATTTTTTGAACAGATTCTATCATTGCTTTAGCATAAAAATGGCTTATCAGGGATGTAAAAAGAAAACGAAAAACCAAGCTAACTACCTAACAGTGGGGGAAAAAGAAAACGAAAAACCAAGCTAACTACCTAACAGAGGGGTAAAAAGAAAACGAAAAACCAAGCTAACTACCTAACAGGGGGGTAAAAAGAAAACGAAAAACCAAGCTAACTACCTAACAGGGGGGTAAAAAGAAAACGAAAAACCAAGCTAACTACCTAACAGGGGGGTAAAAAGAAAACGAAAAACCAAGCTAACTACCTAACAGGGGGGTAAAAAGAAAACGAAAAACCAAGCTAACTACCTAACAGGGGGGTAAAAATAAAACGAAAAACCAAGCTAACTACCTAACAGGGGGGTAAAAAGAAAACGAAAAACCAAGCTAACTACCTAACAGGGGGGTAAAAATAAAACGAAAAACCAAGCTAACTACCTAACAGGGGGGTAAAAAGAAAACGAAAAACCAAGCTAACTACCTAACAGGGGGGTAAAAAGAAAACGAAAAACCAAGCTAACTACCTAACAGGGGGGTAAAAAGAAAACGAAAAACCAAGCTAACTACCTAACAGGGGGGTAAAAAGAAAACGAAAAACCAAGCTAACTACCTAACAGGGGGGTAAAAAGAAAACGAAAAACCAAGCTAACTACCTAACAGGGGGGTAAAAAGAAAACGAAAAACCAAGCTAACTACCTAACAGGGGGGTAAAAAGAAAACGAAAAACCAAGCTAACTACCTAACAGGGGGGTAAAAAGAGGACAATAGCCAGGTATACCGAGAAAGAACCTTTGAAGGAATTTCTTAGTGAGTCAGGCAGATGCTGGGAGCAACCTGGACCAAGATCACTATGACTCGAGTGGAGGAAAATGTTTTCTAGAAGGACTGGATTCAGTTTTAGATGTGTAAGTAAATTATTTTGTATAACTTTCTATAGTTTACTATATGTATTTAGTATACTTTATATAGTTGTTGTCTGCTTCTTTTTTATTTTATTTTTTGATTTCCAGTATAGTGGTGTCCTGTCCTGTCCATCAGGTGTCCTGTCCTGTCCAGTCTATCAGGTGTCCTGTCCTGTCCAGTCTATCAGGTGTCCTGTCCTGTCCAGTATATCAGGTGTCCTGTCCTGTGTAGCCTACATCCTGTCCATCAGGTGTCCTGTCCTGTCCAGTCTATCAGGTGTCCTGTCCTGTCCAGTCTCAGGTGTCCTGTCCTGTCCAGTCTATCAGGTGTCCTGTTCTGTGTAGCCTTTATCCTGTCTATCAAGTGTCCTGTTCTGTGTAGTCTATATCCTGTCTATCAGGTGTCCTGTCCTGTCCATCAGGTGTCCTGTCCTGTCCATCAGGTGTCCTGTCTATCAGGTGTCCTGTTCTGTGTAGCCTATACCCTGTCTATCAGGTGTCCTGTCCTGTCCATCAAGTGTCCTGTCCTGTCCATCAGGTGTCCTGTCTATCAGGTGTCCTGTCCATCAGGTGTCCTGTCTATCAGGTGTCCTGTCTATCAGGTGTAGCCTATATCCTGTCTATCAGGTGACCTGTTCTGTGTAGCCTATATCCTGTCTATCAGGTGTCCTGTTCTGTGTAGTCTATATCCTGTCTATCATTCCAGAGGAGTTACATATTGTATATATATTTCACATTAGTTTGCTGGTAAAAGTTGAATATATTCTGTGGAACTTGAGGCCATTGTTACTCTGTCTCTAAAGGTAGGCTACCTGTGTCCCACTGTTTGCATTGTATAGGCTAGCATATTACTTTAACATTACAGTTGTGGTCTGCTTTTTTTGTGTTTTGGACTGTATGTATAGCCTACACCCAGAATAGGCCTGTGTTACTGTGTCCTGTTTGTACAATATTTCTAATTAGTCTTCCACTGGGAGGCAGGGATGTAGGCATGGGTGAACACAGACCCTGGCAAGGCCCACCCAATCAGATTGAGAAAGAAAAAAAAACAAGGATATTTTACAAGAATACTCATGTGGAGGCTGATGGGAGGAGCTATAGGAGGAAGGGCTCATTAATGGCTGGAATGGAATAACAGGAACGGTCTCAAACACATCAAACATATGGAAACCACAGACGGTTCCATTCCATCCATTCCAATGAGCCTGTCCTCCTATAGCTCCTCCCACCAGGCTCCTCTGGTGGATAGTAAATGTGTATTTTTGATGTGATATGAAAGTACAGTTCTTTATATTTCTAGAACCATACTGCACTTGAGAATCGATTCATGTTTAGATGGAGTATTTGGCTGTTTTGGCTGCCAGAGCCAGTTCACCTCTAAACAGAGCATGTAAGGTCCTTATAAGGATTCATGTTAGGCTCCTTTAGTCCATTCTTGGGCTAATAGCTAGCTAGCTATTTGTTTTCTGTAGCCTTATTGCTAATAATATATATATAGCTACGGTAGCGTTGTTGAACAGTTATACTGTATATATCTCTACTTACTGAGATCTATTACCAGTCACACAGATGTATAAGGTCTGTACACACATTCATTCCTAGGTGGCTTCAGGTACAGTGCATGTTTGAGATTTACACAAAGGGTCCAAGATGGAACATCCAAGGTAAGTACTGTCATTGAAAGTTCACATTGGCGTGGACTCACGATGATTCATGAAACTGTTAAGTTGATCAAAAAGTTAACTTTCCACTATCTTGTAGGGTTTGTCTTTCCTGGACGTGCGATAGCTGTTTTACCTACGATGTCACTCACCTACCTGATCAGTCTCAAATGAGAGTAGGGAAGTGTTAAAGACAACGGCGCCCTTCACAGACTGGCCACCGTTAGAACGGTAAGATGCCCTCATTTCCAAAAATGCGATTCAAAAATCGAAAAAGAGACGCTGTTTCTCATTTTGTGATGTATTGTCGTTGCATTTCTGTGCATCTTGGGACCGTACAAAAGTTCAGTAAAGAACAGTAAAATGCCCTCCTTTCCACTTCTAATCTCCTGGCATCTCAATCGGTGTATAATGAATACAATTGTTCATTTTGTTTCATTGCATCTTATCACTTCTGAATGTCTTCACCTTAAAATGTTATATTTAATTCCAAAGCTAAATGAATCAGAAGACCGAGGGTGAAAATGGAAAAAGGCTAAAGGCGCTAAGAAAAGTGCCATCTAGTGGCAAGAAACATGTTCCCCCAAGATTGCTTCAATACACTATGGTAATTTCCTCTTCCTGTTAAATCGTATGTACTCACCCCCTCTTAAAAACCCACATCTTCCCAAAGCTGCCATGTTTCTGTGGTATGATTTTACAAAACCATTCGCTGTGACGTATAATATTTCTCTTTACCTGACCCACAGAGAGAGACATGAATGATGCAGACAAATACAAAGCTGAGACGTCCTTAGCTGTGTGATCTAAAAGCCCTGGCAGCCGTGCAGCGACGCTCCCACAGCCACCACAGGGACTTCAGGACAGAGTCGAGAGCAGGTCAGTGCTGTCGTCAGACTCATTCAATAAGATTGTTATTGATACGTTTCTCATTTAACTGTACAGTTCTACAGTAGTTTGTCCTCTCATTTAACTGTATAGCACTACAGTAGTTTGTCCTCTCATGTAATTATTTTCCTTTAGGAAAAACTTTGAAGAGTCAATGATTCGTCTGCAAGTGCCCCAAACGAGAGAAACACTTAAAATGAGGCGTGCATGCTAGGAATGTCTGGTCAGCTAAGTGACATCCCACAGTTCAGTGACATCACAGCCCTGAAGGGTGGAGGGGGACCGGTGAGTTGGCTACAGTTCAGTGACATCACAGCCCTGAAGGGTGGAGGGGGACCGGTGAGTTGGATACAGTTCAGTGACATCACAGCACTGAAGGGTGGAGGGGGACCGGTGAGTTGGACACAGTTCAGTGACATCACAGCCCTGAAGGGTGGAGGGGGACCGGTGAGTTGGACACATTTCAGTGACATCACATCCCTGAAGGGTGGAGGGGGACCGGTGAGTTGGATACAGTTCAGTGACATCACAGCCCTGAAGGGTGGAGGGGGACCGGTGAGTTGGACACATTTCAGTGACATCACAGCCCTGAAGGGTGGAGGGTGTCTGGTGAGTTGGACACATTTCAGTGACATGCCACTCCTTACTGCCATGCAGTGAACGATAAGTGTACAAAACATTAAGAACACCAAGTTGCACCCCGCTGTTCCCCCCCCCCCCCCCCCCCCCCCCCTCAGAACAGCCTCAACTCGTCAGGGAATGGACTCTACAAGGTGTCTAAAGAGTTCCACAGGGATGCTGGACCGTGTTGACTCCAATGCTTCACACAGTTGTGTCAAGTTGGCTGGATGTCCATTGGGTGGTGGAGCATTCTTGATACACACGGGAAACTGTTGAGCGTGGAAGAGCCATCAGTGTTGCAGTTCTTGACACACCCAAGAATCGGAGGAGCGCCTGGCACCTACCATGACCCGTTCATAGGCAATTAAATATTTTGTCTTGCCCATTTCACCCTCTGAATGTCACACAATCCATGTCTCCAGGTTTATCAATCCGTCTTTAACCCAGTCTCCTCCCCTTCATCTACTCTGATTTAAGTGGATTGAACAAGTGACATAAGGATCATAGCTTTCACCTGGGTCAGTCAGTCATGGAAAGAGCAGGCATTAAATGTTTGTACAAGTTCGCCGTTTATCAGCCTCTTTTATCCGAAGTGTCTTAGTCATGCGCGCATACATTTTTACATATGTTTGGTCCTGGGAATAATTGGCTTAGGATTTATTCTCCACAGGGACGCTGGCCCATGTTCAAATCAAATTTTATGTCACATGCCGCGAATACAACAGGTTAGGTTACAAGCTTAGTGAAATGTTTACTTGGAAGCCCTTAACCAACAATAGTAAAAGAAAAGAAAAAAGAGCTCCAAAATAACAGTGCTATCTATATACAGGGGTACCGAGTCAATGTTCAGGGGTAGAAGTTAGTTGAGGTAATATGTACATGTAGGTAGGGGTGAAATGACTATGCAAGTTGGATAATATTACCCCCAATGTTTTCTGTCCCTCCCTTCAGTACACATATCCCTGGGCCCCAAGAAGAAACTAATGAAAAACAACAAAAAAAAGTGTTGTGTGGACATAGCCAGGAAGTCAGTGATTTCTTTCCTCTTGGTGTTTTTAATGAAACCTTGTGAATTCGGTTTCAATTACTTGAGAGTACAGTGATTATGCATCTCTTTACCTGCGACTTTCAGAAGATCAATAATTGAATCCTAAAAAAAAGAAAGCAGGATGAAGATTTACATTTTCGGGCTAATTGGGACGATTCACTTGGAATAGCTTCTCGCAATAATTGAGTGATTGTAGTGCTAAAACTGTGTATTAGAGGATGATTTAAAAAATAATCATCATTACTCTGTGTTTGAGACTCATGCAGTCCAAGTTTTCAATATCACGACGCCCAAAATCAATTTCAATAGCCAAATTCCCCCAATTTGGAATGCAGAGCAGATTCATTTTCCTTGGGCATTACCTAAACGTTACTAGCCACACCTTTTCAGGATAGAAAATGGGATTATTATTTATTTATTTTAAACACGTGAATTACATTTTAGGGTCTGAATCAAACATGATGTAATAAAAAAAATAACATGTTACATATTTATCCCTAGCAAATTCACTCGTGTGCAAATTCACTCGTGTGCAAACTCAAGTGTATTGTTGAACTGTCATCTCAAACATGAACTTGTTTTCTAAAGACCTTATTTGTGGCATAAGAGCCTATTAGTCAAATGTGTTTTTGATTTTATCTTAGGATGAAACTAAATCTAATTCACTGCTTTGTAATAATAAATAATACTGGAAAGTATGAACACTTGTAAAAAGGCAGTTGGCTTAGACACGTTACAGTAAATCATTTAAAATAGTTAGAATAGTAATTGTACCTCATGAGGGTGTTCGGCTTTTGTGTGTTGTTAAAGAGGGTACTGGAGAAGACCACAACACTCAAAGCTGCAATATGGAACCTTTTGGGCAAGCCGGACAAATTCACATAGAAATGTGGATTATAGATCTGTCATTCTCATTGAAAGCAAGTCTAAGAAGCGGCAGATCTGTGCGCTATCTATGTTTCCCGTTTTGTTACATTTTACACCAGCTTCAAACCGCTAAAAATACAATATTGAGTTCTGGAAAATATATTTCACAGCTGTTTAGATGGTACAATGATATCTGCATTTTGCACCTTTAAAGAACACAAAGACATTTGACACTATATTGATAATAAAAATACTGCAGAATGTCAGTCAATAGGTTCAGAATTCTCCCAGCTTTACTTTCAAGAACCGATTTTAAAATGCTTTTGTAACTAGGGACAAATCACAAACAAATTAATCATTTTTACACAATGTCTTTATTTTATTTTTTATTTTTTTCTAATTACAGACTAATGGGTTAAAAATAAAAAAAGCAAAACATCTTTTTTTTGTTTAACCCACTCTCCCGTTTCAAAAATGCAAACCTCTCCACACAAACCCACCCCCTATCCCCCCCCCTAAAATAAAAGCTCCGCCCCTCTCGGCTATTACATTAAATCGATGCCTTTAGCCCCACTCCTAGTCCTCGACAAGCCGTGGCTGCACTACGCACTGTTAAAGTCGGGCCCTGGAACCCCCCCCCCCCACCCCTGATCTGGTCCGGTCTTTCTCACTCCCAATTAAAACAGCTGCTGCCATCTTGACTAGCTCTCGCTATATAAATATGTGTGGTTGTTTGGTTGTGTGGTGTCTGAAGTGTGTGGGCCTAGTATGTGTGAGTGCGTGCCGGGTGAGTAAGTCAACTCAACGCTTGTTGTAGTAAACACCCCCTGCAGTGGCCCTGTGATCGCCCTGACCCCCTCCCCCCCACACAGACAGGATGGGGTGAGTGTGCATAGCAGGAGCAGAGAGAGAGAGAGACCCTGCCGAGACATTGGGGGGCGCCGCGGCCACTGGAGGAGGGGTTGTCAGCCTCCACTGGTCCTGAAACCTGAAACGACAAGAAGTGGTCTAATATACACAGAGAGGAGAGAAGGAGAAAGAGAGCAGAAGAGGTGAAGGACAAAATGGTAGGAGCAGCAGCACAGAAAGGCAGAGGGGTGCAAGAAGAGGGGGAAAAAGTTTGAGGCCTACAAAAAAAAAAAACTAAACAGAAAAGTTGGCAGAGCTCTGGCCATGCCTTCTTGGGGTGAATGCTACAGACTAAAAGGAAAAGGTTCAATAGACAAAATGTAAAAAAATATATATATAAAAAAAACAATGACCCACTGAACAGAAGTCACAGCTGTTAAGATACTGAACACAAGAGAGCGTGAGATGGAACCAGAGGGAGAATATGGTAGCAAAAGTAGTGAGAGTTGGAACTGATCAGAAAACAGAGACAAAGAAATGAAAACGCCCAACACCACAACTTTAAAAAAGAAACAACATTTTTGCTCTTGGAAGTTTAACATGGACGGTACATTAAAAAATAAAATAAATTTAAAAAAAATCCTTTCTCGTCGATGTTTGCTTTTTCGAAAGCAAGCATTTGGGGGCTGTGTTGGGTGTGAGGGTCACAGCCAGACAAAGGAGACAAATCTGCAGCCTGAGATAACATCTTCTCAAAAAAGAAATGCCACCAAATCTCCGACGGCCATCAGATACATTACCAGGGTGACCGCACCATCTCCGCACACGCACGCTCACACACAATCACACACTGTGGCCAGTCTGTCCAGGAGAATACTGTTTTTTTTTCAGCTTTTTTTTTCTTCAGTGTTTTTTCCTGGGATTTTTTTTTTTTTTTTTCATTCTTTTTTTTTGTATGGGGACATGGGGTGATAGTAGGGGGTTGGGGGTATTAGTAAGGGGAATACCACGATGTTGTTCGCCCTCGGCCCCTGGAAAAGAGAGAGAAAAAGAGGGTGAGTTTCTTGATTGGCTTAAAGACGGACACCAATTTTAGGGTGTGTGGTGTGGTTGTTAGTGTGCAGGTAGAAAAGGGCCTGATGAGAAGTCAATCTGAGGTAAACTGAGGGGTAAAATATATGTGAATAATTGTTTTAAGTATACACAAAATGTTGGTAGGATGACACGTATACCATCTTAATGGTATTGTGCCTTTCTTTGATAAGTGTTGAAGTACCACAATTAAAAAAATGTACGAATATGAATTAACAGTACAGAAAGAAGCGGAGAACAGCTTCAACATTAAAATATCTGATTCTCAGATTATACAGGACTATAGAAATAATGGTGTGGGGGTGTGTGGGACAGTGAGGCACTCTCTCCCTCTTTCTCTCTCTCTCTCTCTGCGAGAGCGGCCCCCCCCCCCCCCCCCCCGAGGTCGCTGTTGGGAGAGACCCTGAGGACAGAAGCCTCCATCTCACCCCACAGAAGAGTCACAAAGTCATTCACGTGGCAAATGCTAGGAAGGGCAACACCTATAGCTTCAGCACGGAGACTTGACTGACCCCTTCTCCTGACAACCTGGACTGCACCATCACTCAAACACAGCATCAAAGCGCTTTTCCACTCACACAACAGGGTTTCCATTAGGAAAATGTGGAGCCGGACATTTGACAAGCAACATTGAAAACATCTTTACTGGATGTTTGAGAACTGTACTGGCCCCATATAAAATGGGTGAGTTACCTAATTAGTGTGTCCACCCACAGTGCTCAATTTTTATTTTATCTTTATTTAACTAGGCAAGTCAGTTAAGAACAAATTCTTACTTTCAATGACGGCCTAGGAACAGTGGGTTAACTGCCTGTTCAGGGGCAGAACGACAGATTTGTACCTTGTCGGCTTGGGGATTTGAACCTTCCGGTTACTAGTCCAACGCTCTAACCACTAGGCTACCCAAACCTTATTCAAAATGTGCTAATTCATATCAACAAGACGAGTAACTAAAACAGCAAAATCACTTGCCTGTGTCAATCTACTATAGTAGACAGGTTTAGGCAACCTGCTCTTATTGGCCAGCTTGTCGTGAAAGAAACAGCCTATTCCAAACAGACTCTGGGACAGTTCTGGGGCGATAGATGCCAAATTCATACAGCCAATAGGCTTAGGCTACATAATACAAACGTTCAAAGCAATGAGTCTGATGCAACAGATCAGAACGTTTAGCTTAAAAATGTTGATGAACTATTATATCTTGACATTATAAGCGCAGCAACGCGCACAAGGCAGTAGGCTATACATGAATGTTCACCCCATAATGCAAATGGGCAGGAAAACGCCGTTGTAAAAATGGCAATGCACAAGTGAGCGGGTTGGAAGTGACAGATGAAAATCTGGTAGAGCTTTAGAGAGAGATCTAATAAACTCATTTGAAGCAAGGTAAAACACCCCTCATAATATGTAGCAAAACATTCAGGTTTCAAACAATGATGTATGTTTCCAGAATGCAGACGGCCGCCAGGCCGTCGCTCCACTCTGCGATGCTGAAGCCTGCCTTCCGCTGCGGTTAAAAACGGGGAAAAATACAACCGCCGAAAAAATGTTTTGAACGGTCATCCAACTCGGGGAACTGAGGACTCTAAATCTCCGACATGGGGATTTGACATGGTATTCCCAGTTCTGTTGAAAGCACCACAAGATACAGCAGCATCTCTCTCGGTCAGACAGATTTTACACTCAAAGGCTCTATATAGGTAGTCGTGTGATAAATAAGCTACATAAAATATACTGTACACGTGACAATTTATTTCCACTAAATTATACAAATGAACCTATAGACCGATAAGAATGACCAGTCAAATGCATTTACATCAATTAATAAGCAAAAAATAATAATAATGCATTATCCCACAATGGGATTTTTTGTTCTCCCGGACAATTGGTCAACACCAATTTTATTTCTCACCTTTTTTCTAAAAAGAATAACCAGATAAAAGCTTCCTAATACCAGATAACAGAAACCCTGTCTCACACACACACACACACACACACACAACAAACATCAAACCCAGGCATCCAGTACCCACAAACACACAGGTCATATGAGTAGAAAGCAGTGGTTAGAATGCTGTGGTCAAAATCAGGCTGCAGGAATGAACCCTCCATTCTGGAAGTGAAGGCAGTGAGTGGGAACGTCTGACCAAGGGGACATCTGTGTGTCTGATGTACCAATGTGTAGTTAACATCACAGTTGGTTTTCGGAGCAAGGCAAAGCATCCGGACTCATGCTTTTCGTCCCCCTATAGCGGGGCCACCTGTTCCCAGGCTAGTCTATGTATAGGAGTGTGGTGGGCATACGATTGGGACTGGCACCAAATCAACTACACTCACCAGGATGTCATTCTTACCAAATGTGTTAAATAGGACTTCAAAAAGGTGAGCCCCTCTAAAAGATCAGTGACTGACGATCATATCAACTCCCATTGAGGGGCCAATGAGGTACTACTACATAGGACTAAACTGACCCCATTGGTCTAGTAGTAGAGTGGAAAGGTTGTTCCATTGGTCAGAATCTGTCAGTGCATGTCAGTTGGCGAGGATGCTCATTGTGCTTGCTCTGCAGCCCCTCTTCTCAGCGAAACAATATTTAAAATAAAAATAAATAAATAAATAAAACAGGACATGGGCCCAGAGACAGAGCTCCAGAGTGAGGCCCACTGAGCGCTCAATGAGTCATCATGGGAACCCCCCCCTCTCACCTCACACTGAGAGACACCGTAGGACACACACTCCAGGGAGACACACCAGACTCCCAGTGCACAGCACTTTGATCCACTCCAGGTTTTACATACATAGGGGGCAAGCTTTTGTACAGATTGAAAACAAATCCAGATACCAGGGGTGTTGCTTCGGGAAAGGTCACAGGCAAAACACGGCTCTGGAGCACCTGGCCCAGGACAGGTGAACACACAGCTGGCCCAGGACAGGTGAACACACAGCTGGCCCAGGACAGGTGAACACACAGCTGGCCCAGGACAGGTGAAAACACAGCACTGCGTTGATGAGATGGAACACAGGATGGATACAGGCTACTGCTCAACACTGGTACATCATTAGAACAACTGAACTATCATAGATACACATGCCAATTAAAGTTTAAGCAATGCATTTACAAAGATTAACGTCTTTGCATTTAAAATCGTCACGGCATCATAATGATCAAATTATAAAATGGAATACGACCATCAGGACTGAACAAAATGAGAACAAACTGACATTTAAGTGAAACACTTTGCCTGTCACCTTTAGCATTAATGAGCAGCACTGTGGGAGAGATGCCCACTCACAGTCCGTGTGTACATGTAATGTAGCTCCAAGCCATACAAACAGCCTGCCTCCCATACATGTACAGCCTGGGTGGACCTCACTGCTGTGGGCTGAGAGTTTAGCTGCCTCCTCTGAAACAGTTATAGATGGTGCACGCAACAAGACCACCCCCCCCCCCCCCCCCCAATCGAACCTACCCGACTCCCTCCCACCTGTCTCTCTCTCCACAACCCAACTCTAAAGGAAACCTTTCCTCCACTCTGCTGTGGAAACTCCTTCACTGATCATCAATGGCAGCCACAGATTCAGTCTCCTCCCTCTACAGGCAGACGTATAGACATGCCTTCTCAATGATTCTCTATATGGCCAGTTTCAGCTCACTTATTGATGGACAGTGATGCTTTGGGCCCCCCCCCCCAGCTAGCTATCTTCCCTCCCTCCCTCCCCCCGGGGCCAGCCATCCTACCACCTCCCCGAGCCCAGCCATCCTCCCTCCCACCCCCCCGAGCCCTCGGGGCTGGCCACCCCCCCGGGGCTAACAACGCTTCACGGGGTCCTCTTCTCCCCCTGCTAACCGTCTCCTGCTCTGATCATCCCCCACTACTTCTATAATCCCACTACTCAGTCTTCTGCCCCTTCACATCTCCATATTCCTCCTCCTCCCTCCGGTAATGGCCAGCTGTCTCCCAATCTCAGGGTGCTCACCTGAAGGCCCGTCCTCTGCCCCTGGGCGGTGCGTAGCCACTGTAGTAACGTGCACGTGACGAGTTAAAGTTTCCTCCTCGTGAGCGGAAGCGGGCCCGGGGGAACCCGCGGTCTGTGGTGCTGATGCCTGGCCTGTTCGTCCTCTTCACCCCCACCTGCCAGAACCAAGAGCGAGGACAAACAGGACTCCACAAGTCAGACACTAGTACAGGGTCATGTACATCAGTCTCAGTCCCAAGTAGGAAATCTGACTGAAATTCACGTCATAGACAGATACATCGGTCGAAATCCTGAGATTATCCCAGTTCTTTAGTTGAAATCGACACTGGCACTTGAATTTTTCCTACTAGCGCTGACGTTGCCGAAAGCTACAGAGGAAAATGTACTCACCATGACAGATGTGGTTGTGTAACCAAACTCTCAATATGAATACACTAACTGTAGGTCATTCTGGATAAGAGTGTCTGCCAAACGGCTCAAATGGAAATGCAATCACAGGAGGTTGGTGGCACCTCAATTGGGGAGGAGGGGTTTGTCGTAATACCTGGAGCAGAATGATCTGAAATTCACGGTTTCTATGTTTGATGCCATTCCATTAGGTTCCAGCTATTATGAAAGGTCCACCCCTCAGCAGCCTCCACTAATGTGTATACATCGTCGCGTCCTTACCTTAATCTGCCTTCCTCTGAACAGAGACTCGTCCAATGCCATGGCCGTCCTCACAGACTCCTTGTCTGAAAACTCGATATAGGCAAACCTGCAACAGCAGCAGAAACATAAAAAAATGGGTCACAAACGACAAATCGCAGAGAACGGAAATACTGAAGCTCTAAAATCTCAAAGCACAATTCACTAAACAAATGTTGACACCTCTTTTTCTCAATTCCCTTAACGAGAATAAACTGTGTGATTAACAACGCTTAAATTTGAACAACCAGATCGCCAGTTTCTATGCACTTCAGAATAGACCCCTCCAGGCTATTAGAATAAGCTGTAACTCAACTGATGTAACATTACTGGGAATTGGAGTCAGTGTGCAATTAACTTGTTTATATGCAGTACTTCAGCAGTGGAGGCAAAGGCCGTCATTGTAAATAAGAATTTGTTCTTAACTGACTTTCCTAGTTAAAAGGTTAAATTTAAAAAATATTAAGGTCGAAGCGCCGCCACAATGAGTACTATTTTACCGCGAACGTCCACACGAGGCTACAAAACATTGAGTTTCAGGGAAGCTGTGATTGAGTCCTTATTTTTAATAAATAAGGAAGGCATCAATTGTCACTATCGAGCCGTTACTGTAGCCTGTCCTAATTATGAACATTGGTCGGTTAACTTGGAAATAATCCTGGCAGTGAGGGTTATGCGACCTCAGCATTCGAATGGCATCATAGTCGGTGCTCTTCCAGAAAGACTTAATTGTGGTCTGTCGTTCCCATCTGTAGGTGAAGCCTTCATGCACCAGGATGGTCCCCCCATCCTATCAACGGCGATTATTGGAGAACAAAAAAAAAGCAAATACTGATTATTATTATTTTTTTTTTTAAACGGCCGATTTTTTGAATGTATTTGTAATAATGACAACAATACTGAATTAACACTTATTTTAAATTAATATAATACATCAATAAAATCTATTTAGCCTCAAATAAATAAACATGTTCAATTGGGTTTAAATAATGCAAAAACAAAGTGTTGGAGAAGAAAGTAAAAGTGCAATATGTGCCATGTAAAAAAGCTAACATTTGAGTTCCTTGCTCAGAACATATGAAAGCCGGGTGGTTCCTTTTAACATGAGTCTTCAATATTTAATCCATGGCGGCGTAGTGTGTTACTAATGGTTTTCTTTGAGACTGTGGTCCCAGCACTCTTCAGGTCATTGACCGGGTCCTGCCGTGTAGTTCTGGGCTGATCCCTCACTTCCCTCATGATCATTGATGCCCCACGAGGTGAGATCTTGCATGGAGCCCCAGAACGAGGGTGATTGACCGTCATCTTGAACGTCTTCCATTTTCTAATAATTGCACCAACAGTTGTTGCCTTCTCACTAAGCTGCTTGCCTATTGTCCTGTAGCCCATCCCAGCCTTGCGCAGGTCTACAATTTTATCCCTGATGTCCTTACACAGCTCTCTGGTCTTGGCCATTGCGGAGAGGTTGGAGTCTGTTTGATTGAGTATGTGGACAGGTGTCTTTTATACAGGTAATGAGTTCAAAACAGGTGCAGTTAATACAGGTAATGAGTGGAGAACAGGAGGGCTTCTTAAAGAAAAACTAACAGGTCTGTGAGAGCCAGAATTCTTACTGGTTGGTAGGTGATCAAATACTTATGTCATGCAATAAAATGCAAATTACTTAAAAATCATGTGATTTTCTGGATTTTTGTTTTAGATTCCGTCTCACAGTGTAAGTGTACCCATGATAAAAATTACAGACCTCTACATGCTTTGTAAGTAGGAAAACCTGCAGTGTATCAAATACTTGTTCTCCCCACTGTATGAGAGAGAAAGAGACTCACATCAATGATGTGTGGCATTCAGAGGGTGAATGGGCAAGACAAAAGATTGAAGTGCCTTTGAACAGAGTATGGTAGTAGGTGCCAGGCACACCAGTTTGTGCCAAGAACTGCAGAGCTGCTGGGTCTTTCACACTCAAAAGTTTGTGTGTATCAAGAACGGTCCACCACCCAAATTGACAACTGTGGGAAGCTTTGGAGTGAACAAGGACCAGGGATGCTGGACCAATACTTTCCACAGAACACCTTATAGAGTGCATGCCCCAACGAATTGAGGCTGTTCTGAGGGAAAGGGGTGCAACTCAATATTAGGAAGGTGTTCTTAATGTTTCGCATACACTATTTTTTTTATTTTTTGGGGCAGTGGTGGTAAGAAATGTATATAGAGGAAACATTGACACTAGTCATGAATTGTGCATGGCTATAGTAATGG
This sequence comes from Oncorhynchus clarkii lewisi, assembly GCF_045791955.1. Lineage (NCBI taxonomy): Eukaryota > Metazoa > Chordata > Actinopteri > Salmoniformes > Salmonidae > Oncorhynchus > Oncorhynchus clarkii. The sequence continues at coordinate 248,019 of NW_027261082.1, forward strand.
ATACCATTATGTCAGAAAAGAAAACCTTTGTGCTCCACTACAGCTGGGACGATAAACCAGAAATTGACACCGACCGCTTATCGCAGGCATTTTGCTGATATTGTTCATTGGGATAAGTAGCCTATACTAGATAAATATAAAGTTACAAATGATTACACGTGGTCTGTGGTTGTGAGGCCAGTTGGACATACTGCTAAATTCTCTAAAATAAAAGTTGGAGGTTGTTTATGGTAGAAATATTAACATTCAATTTTCCCAACAACAGCACTGGTGGACATTCCTGAAGTCAGCATGCCAATTGGGCACTCCCTCAACTTGAGACATTGTGTTGTGTAACAAAACTGCATATTTTAAGAGTGGCCTTATTGTCCCCCAGCACAAGGTGAACATGTGGATCGTGCTGTTTAATCAGCTTCTTGACATGCCTCACCTGTCAGGTGGATGGATCATCTTGTCAAAGGAGAAATGCGTACCCATTGAGATGGAAACTAAATTGTGCGCAAAGTGAGAGAAATAAGCTTTTTTTTGTGCATTTGGAACATTTCTGGGATCTTTTACTTCAGCGCATGAAACCAACACTTCACATGTTGCATTTATATATTTTCTCTGTTTAAAGGATCATTTAAAAAAATATAAATAAATAGTGCAATTTACTGTTAGAAACTTGTTCCGGTTATCGTTATCGCATAAATTCTGGCAATTTATTGTGAGAACCCCCCCCCCCACATAACACTATTGCGGTCAGTCCACTTTAGACCATGTGGACCTTAGTTAGTCATACAAGCAAGCACGTGCACCAATAAGCATCCAGTGCACTGCCAAACCACGTGCTAGTTTACCAAAGAAACAGCTTTGCTCATAGACCCATCTTAGCTGTGTGATGATAGAAGGTGGTGTCGGATAAACACAGATCTGTAACGTTTTTTTTTTTTTTTTAAATTACGTATCCAATAATGGGTGTGTGTTACTGAGTGGCACATGGATGATCAACATAGACTTGGTGAGCCTGTAGATTTAGGCTGGTCTCGATCAGTGGCTCCCAAACCTTTTCACTTGGGCCTTTCACAAGCCTAGTCTGAAGGTAGGAGGTTATTATTTATATATATATATATATATACACATTGATTAACAGCTTCATACATGGATGAAAAGTATTTTATATATATATATATATATATATATATATATATATATATATATATATATATATATATATATAAAAATACTTTTCATCCATGTATGAAGCTGTTAATCAATGTGTTCCTATGGGCTAATAGCAGTATGGACCAATTCAATGTTTCAAAACAATTTTATATTTTTGAATACCTTAAAAGGGCCCTAAAATATAAAAACAAATAGCTAAACGAACCTTGGTATGACCTTAAAACAATTCCATGTTAGCTTAGTAGAACCCCCATCACACAATACATCACAGTACCACTTCATATTCTGTAGCATGGTGATGGCTGTATCATGTTATGGGTATGCTTGTCATCGGCAAGGACTAGAGAATTTTTTCAGAATGAAAAACAGAATTGAGCTAAGGACCGGTAAAAATCCTACAGGAAAACCTGGGTCGGTCTGCTTGCCAACAGATACAGGCAGACAAATCAACAGGACAATAATCTAAAACACAAGGTCAAATATACACAAGTTGCTTACCAAGACAACATTGAATGTTTGAGTGGCCTAGTTAGACTTCAATTGGTTTGAAAATCTAGACTTTACAATGGCTGTCTAGCAATGTCCAACAACCAACTTGACAGAGCTGGAAGACTTTTTAAAATAATAAAAACGGGCAAATATTGTACACAATCTAGGTGTGCAAAGCTCTTAGACTTAGATGTAATTAGAGAACGATCCATATGCATTTATTTATTTTTTAGGGCCGATGCAGATTCTAGGGCCAAGGAGGTCGTTATTCAATATCATTTGAAAATATTTATTCCCAGAGACAGCCATGTATGCATTTTAAAATCCAACCATAATGATTTTTTTTTCCTTCACCAAACTACATAACATGTTAATAATTTTACTTGAATGGTTAAACTCCTGATAAACTGGATAAGTTAAGATTGAATAGGGCTACTCACAATACAGGTGAATGCATATTTTAATAGGAATGTGTGCATGCAGTGAGTTATAGAGCTCGTTTTGCCTGATTAGTGGAGTCTGGTTTCCTTCCATGTGGAACTTAAAGTCAAAGTCAACAGGTGTGAACACTTTCTGAAGGCTCTGTACATCCATGTGAATGAAAGTGGGCTACATTGCTAACCTGCACATTGAGTGTAGACAATTACAGTGGAGTAAAGTACGTTGTGTATACTCATTCCTCTAGACCATGTATGACCACATTGGGGTACGCAATGCCGTCGGGGCTACGCCAAATTAAATGTGAGTCACATTCATTTGTTGAAAGAAAGAAAGAAAAAACGTCCACATTTTCTAACAGCTCATTTATATTTTCCAACAGGGCTATACATTTGGGTGAGTTTTTTTAAATTTTTTATTGCCTGAGTAGCGTTGTTTCACTGCCAAAAATAAAATTAAACCATCTAGTGTTCAGTGAAATAACAATGTCAAATACAGGTAGCCTAGTCAAATAATGAACATCCAATCACATTAACCGCTACTCTCTCGCGGGAATTCCACGAATGGTCCGTATGTAGCCAAATGTAGCTGCTCCTCATTTAGTTTGCACAAAAATTGCTAAACGTTTTTTTTTGTAAGTAGTAGTCGTCTATAGCGACATATACCAGCTCTACTGGTAGTACTGCTACTTCCTGCAGTACTACACCTGCACCTGTCGACGACACAAGGTGTTCTGCTTCCATAAGCACATCCAATGCTAGCATCAGTAATTCTACATTTGTTGTTAGCCCAGCTAGCATGGACACTGACCATTGTGAACCTGATGCAGCTGAAGAGTTACTGACCCCTGAAAGCACCGAACAACAGACAGGTACGTTGGACCATCAAAGAGGTGCAAATATGATGAGAACTACATTGATTTGGGGTTCACTTATAATCACTTATAAATCGGGAGTAGTGCCTTTCCTCAGCCACAGTGTATTATATATGCAAAAGTACGATCTCACAACTCAGTGAAGCCTTCACTCGTCTTTGTTTCTAAATATATGCACATGTCAATTTGAAAGATAAGCCACGGGAGTTTGAGTGAGAATTAAGATTACTTTTGAGTAGTAAGACATGTATAAAAGCAACAGATATCATTAATAAGAAGGGGCTGGAAGAGTCTTATATGGTGAGCTACCGAGTGGCCTAGGACAGGCAAGCCCCATACTATTGTGGAGGACTTCATTCTTCCTGCTGCCGTGGATATGGCTGGGACAATGCTGGGGGAAAAGGTAAAAAAAAAAAAAACCTGTACAGACAATGCCTTCAAACATAATTTCACGGCACATCAGTGACATGGCAGGAGCTGTTTTGAAACAAATACTGCTCTTCTGCCAAGCACTGGAAACCAGGAAAGGATTTTTTATTAAAAAAAAATAAAAATACTGGACAGCTTTGTGACATCAAAAGGACTTGTGGTCAAGATGTGTTGGTATCTGTACTGATGGCGCAAAAGCCATGACAAGGAGACGTAGTGGAGTGGTAACGCGCGTGCCAGCAGTTGCTCCCGACGCCACTTGGGTACACTGCAGCGTCAACAGAGAGGCTCTTGCTGCCAAGGGAATGCCTGACAGCTTGAAAGACGTTTGACACAACAGTGAAAATGGTTAACTTTGTTAAAGCAAGGCCCCTGAACTCTCGTGTATTTTCTGCACTATGCAATGATATGGGCAGCGACCATGTAACGCCTTAACAACACAGAAGTGCTCTGGTTATCAAAGGGTATTGACACGTCGCTCAATTAAATAAATACAATTTAAAAAACGAGCTTAAAGTTTTTTTTAATGACCACCATTTTTACTTGTCTGACCGCTTGCATGATGACGAGTTTCTCACACAACTGGCCTATCTGGGCGATGTCCTTTTTCAAGTCTGAATGATCTGATTTGAGGATTACAAGGACTCTCCGCAACTATATTCAATGTGCAGGACAAACTTGAGGCTATGATTAAGAAGTTGGAGCTCTTCTCTGTCTGCATTAATAACAAGGACAACACACAGGTCTTTCCCCTCATCGTATAGTGTGCTAATGAACTCAAGCTTCCAGACAATGTCAAATAGCGAAGGACCGGAATGAGTTGGGCACGCAAAGAAGCAGGTTTTTTCCCAAAACAGACGACACAAACAACTGGATTTTTTATCCCCTTCATGCCCTGCCTCCAGTCCACTTACCGATATCTGAACAAGAGAGCCTTGTTGAAATTGCAAAAAGGGGTTCTGTGAAAATTGAATTTAAAAATCAGAAGCCACTGCCAGATTTCTGGATTGGGTGGCGCTCAGAGTATCCTGCCTTGGCAAATCGTGCTGTTAAGACACCGATACCCTTGACAACCACTTACCTATGTGAGAGTGGTTTCTCGGCCCTCACTAGCATGAAAACTAAATACAGGCACAGACTGGAAAATTATGACAGACGCTATCCAATACAACATTGCAGAGTTATGTGCACCCTTTCAAGCACACCCTTCTCATTAAACCTGTGGTGGGTTATTCACCATTTGATAAACAAATAAGATTTTATATGTAAGATGATTAAATAAAAAGCATAATTATTGACTGTTATTATTTGTGCCCTGGTCCTATAAGAGCTCTTTGTCACTTCCCACAAGCCAGGTTGTGACAAACTCACACTCATTCTTATGTTTAATAAATGTATCATGTAGTGTGTGTGTGTGTGTGTGGCAGGCTTACAATGATGGCAACAAAAAAAAAAAAACATTTGAGAGTGTGCTGACCCTGGTGCCAGAGGGGGTACACAGCTGGAGGTTGAATGTTTGAAGGGGTACGGGACTACAACAAATTTGGGAATCACTGCTCTAGATGACTGATAGAAGACGGTATTATTGTGTACTCACAGGCCTGTAGTGAAAGAGCACATGGAGAAACGGGGTGTAGATACGTACCCTTTGGGATGCCCTGTGAACTTGTCACACAGGATGGTGACTCTGTTGACGGAGCCGCAGCCGTGGAAGTGGGCTTCTAGCTCCTCCGCCGTGGCGCCGTAATCCACCTTTCCACAGAGAGGGAGAACAAGTGAGATACCTCTGACAAACAGAGTGGCTAGTCGATTCCATATTGGAGAATTCACTCGGAGCCAAAAACCCAAATTAAAAGTTTCTGCACAAATGCATGTGAAAATCATGCACTAATGTCAACGGGACATTTATGGAAATTTGAGTCGGCCCTTTAAAACTGATTGTAAATGCAAACTGATAGAAATGACAAGGAGAATCACCACATACATGCAAACAGAGCAACCAAGGACGTGCATCTCCTTTCACGAGCTATTCGATAAATATCTAGATACATGGCCTTAGTTTGAAATGACTGTGATTCGGTTTGATTAGAGGGAACGAATTGATGCGATTTAGTTCGATAGACTTGTGTGTGGCATGAACACATTTATTTTCCATTTTGAATTCAAATCTGCTGCTGATGGGAGCTCAGGAGCTGGGCCTCTGAGCTGGATCCGTCTGCTTACTTCTCTAAACTAAATGGCTGTGTGTGTCTCAATGTCAACGGTTTATGTAGGTACCTGAGCTGACCCATACAGCAGACTGAGCAGCTACCAGGCCACTATCAGATTAAGGGTGGGGAATGTATGCTTTTTGTCCCCCTACTTATCTGAAATCACCATCACCCACTGATTAAAATTGTGAGCTGGTACTAAGGCAATACTTATTAGCAAAAAAATAAAAAATATGAAAATTACCCTGTTCATGGAAAAGTGACCAAACACGCTGACTGCTTAAAGCAAAACTACCAAAACGATGTATTATGTTAGCCTGGACAATCGGAATGTTTGAAAACCCCCAATCAGCAGTTGCGTCCACTCTGTTAGGCTACACAACTCCGGTAAAAAAAAATTCTACAGCCTACTTGCTAACTATTAGTTGAGTGACAAGCAAATGACATTGCTTGTCACGACTAATAAAGCCTACGACTTGACATTGCGAAAGCCATTTGAGAAGCATCTGAAAGCTGTAGGTGCCTCAGAGACGTTCAAATAGCCTATTAGAAAAGAAATAGGCCTACCTCTTGTTGGCGCGAGCAGCTGTGCCTCCCGCACTGTGCGCACAGTTGTTATGTGACAGTCATACACAGTTACATGCATAAAAGCTTGATAGGTTACTGAACTGAAGGAGAGGACACATCAATTCCATCCCAACAGATAAAACAATGAGTAAAAACATTAGTGACTTGGGCGATTTGTAAAAGTGAGAATCGGTTTTCTGATCGATGCATGCTTGTATTTGGATTGGTTTGGGGCTCCCCCTGACCAAATGCATTGTATCTTTAAAAAAAATTTACCAGGGACCGATGCATATTGGGGAATCGTTACATCCCTAAGAACAACCCAAATAACACCCAGGGAGGTTAAAGGGGAGGCGAAGCCTTACGTTTCCAACGTAGATTGATCTCGCGTCGGCTTCCATTTTCTCCTCGATGGACATGATGACGGGACCAGCTAATGAGAGCACAATTGAGCAATGAGTGACATTTTAAAAACGGTGAACTAAAGAACAAACAGATATACATTTGGATGAGTCTGATATTAATCTGTCTTGCATCTGCTCTCTGGAAACGTCAGTGAAATATAACATTCAGTCGGTGTCCTCAAACATATTTTTGGAAGACATTCTCCGAGGACACTTCTTTACTCTTTCCTCCCACAAACTCACCTGGTGGAGGGCTAAGGTTCATCTGTTTCTCCACCTCGTTCTGTAACTCCTTCAGCTTTTCTGCTTCCTCCTCCATCTCTCGCACCCGGGCTTTGATTGCCTCCAGCTCCTGAAAAAAATAAAATAAAACAAAGAGACACCTATCAATTACAAAGACCACCACATCAGTCAGGACAGAAATCAGCTGGGGGAAAAAAAAGAAACCAAAGGAATATATCCTGTGACCTGCATGCACATAACACAATTGAAATTTCAGCAGCCTGAGCTGACCCCATTTCTACTTCTGAGTGGAACAGCCTGGCACATGACCACTGGCTGGGTCTTTGTAACAGGCAGGATTTATTCACCATTCATTTCAGACACTCTACAGACACAGCTGCATTCTCAACTAGATAACGATAGACATGCACTCACTGAATGACAACATTTGCATTGCAGTGAAACCCATTCCAGATATTGGGGGATGTCATACATGACACCCACAACCAATAGACGAATTCCAACAGCTTTGACAGGCTTCAAACGGACACTGAAATGCATGGCAACAACATGGCTTATTTGACTCGGTCATCACTGATACATGTCTGTATTTTGTTGCATATTTAGTGTCTCTTCCCTCCCTCCCCCTTATGAAAATATTTTAGGACGCAAGCCCAGCCCTAAAAATAAAGACCCGAAGGATGCGGGCCCAGCCCTAAAAATAAAGACCCGAAGGATGCGGGCCCAGCCCTAAAAAAAAAAAAAAAATAACACTTCACCCCCACAACTGCTTTTCAACACATTCTGTGTCAACGACCACATTCACCTGCGTATAAAACCTGAAATAATGTAGCTATAAAAACATTCAAACGCAAACCAAAAGCTTTAATTTCAAAGTATTGGCAATCCGCATCTTTGCACACAACTACAATAATATCCATGACCCACAAATGTATTAACAGAATACTTGTACTCAAAAGAGTACATCAAAGACTAATCGCTCGCACAAACGTGCTTGTGTTGTGCATATCCCTCTAACGTTAAATGCCTTACGTGGGAAGATGAACGTGTGTCAAGAGGCATGTCATCATGATCGTCCCAATTAGCGAAGTTAGCGACTCGGCTTCCTCCACTACATCAAGCCTGAATGTCCATATAAAATCGTACCTACAATAGCGCAAGTGCCGCATACCCTTTGCTAGCATTTCAGCTATATGCGGTTAGAAGGGTGGCTAACAGCACATTAAAACGCTTGCTTGTAGCTAGTAAAATGACCGTTAATTGACTATCATATGATGTATACGCTTCTATTTCAGCAGCTGTCAGCGTATGAGGAAAACAAAGGAGGCGTGTTTACCGTGAGCTCTCTCCGTGTCTGCAGATAGACTCGCAATGCCGCGGCTAATGGCGCCTGTCCTACCCTCGCCCCTGTCCACATCTCGGTCTCGCATTTTAGCGACGAATATTTTTTTTTCCTTCTCCCCCCACTAGGTCGAACAACTCTGCTGCAGAGAAACTACCACCGCTGCTGCGCCAACATGGCCGCCAAAAACCACGCATGTCACCACCCATTTATACTGCACTGCGTGAGCCACAATGGCGGTTATATCGACCAAAGAGAGATAAGTCACAGTCACATACCACCACAGGGTATATAAATATAGCTAAATCCATCTTAAAATAACGTGTTTACACCCACAATACATATCGTACAACAGACATTTGTCTCAACTTTTAGAGAGGCTTTGGGCATAAACTATGCCCTTCACTTACCGGGTCCTCAATTGCAGCTTCTCCTTCCTCTAATCCCGGCTCCTCATCGCCAACACCCGGGTCTTCTAGTTCTGGGTGCCCTGGATCTGAGTCCAGTAGGGATTCCTCCGTCATTCCTGAGTCCAGTCCGTTACCGAACTCCGCCATCGCCCAATTCCGGTTGATCCGACCCGCCTCGTGGCTAAATCAACGTTACAGGCCACTACTCACACCGGGGGGGAGAGTGAGCGGGGCAAAGGAAGAAGAAAAAAAAACGGCTGAACACGCCGCTTAGGAAAGTTAAACGTGAAATAAAAGGCGAGCTTCAACTCTTGCCTCTGTCCGAACGGGTTCAACGGATAATATATGCTACGATTTCACAGACTAGTGGCTACTTCAGTTTTATGTCGCGAATTTCCTGAAGATAATCTACAGTGATATACATGAAGAAATATACATAAAATCGAGGATTCTCTTCGCTAGCGCCGTGTCCCTCCGTTCAGAAATGGATGCCGGGGGGTGGAGTTACGTTTCACTGCGGGCGTGAACTCACAATTTTATTAGTCAGTTGATGATCGTAGACACACACCCCTGCGTCTATTGGATATCTGGCAGCACATTCTCTTTTTAACATTTTTTTATCTTAAACTTCAAAATCTGATTCGATTAGAAATCTGTCAATCACAAGGCCCATTCCCCCATTTGTTTTGCGACCTATGATTGCATTATCATTAATGGCGTATTTTTTGTAGGCACTAACTCCACCATGGATCGTTGGACAAAGCCTATGAATGAGGAAAATTGTGTTTTTGGAGGGTTTTTGGCTAAATAACGAAAATAAAGGTGGTACACACAGGCTTTGGAGATCACATTCGTTTTGTTGAAATAATCATCAGCTAGTCACTTTGTTGTGCATTTGGAAGAATTTATGTCAACAAAAAAAAAATCGCATAGGCTTTGTTAACTGATTGCTATTATTACTAAATCTGTGTTAACCTCAGACCTTACTTTGAGCATTTATTCACAAATCCTATTCTTTCCCCATTAATTTTTCCCATTGGGATGGCTGAACAAATATGGTGGTTAATGTTATTGCAAGAAAAGTGGAGTGAGATAAGGTGTTCCATTTACAGAGTAACTTCTACAATTGGTTTTTATATTAGCAGATCAGGTTGGGTTGCAGATTCGGTTGTAATCTAGACCCTAAATATCTAACTGTAAACAACATGCATATTGAGAGCTCCTCATGGAGTAGAACTCTCATCACCTTATTCTACTGTATTCCTCTCTAGAAGCATCCACACCTCCAGGCCACATAGGCATATCCAGTGAATTTGCAAATACTCTTGGTTATGATAACATGTAGACAATCACAAGTGACTGGTGAGATTCATTTAACAAGCTGAGGAGCAATGAACTCAACTGACATACCAATAACATGGTAATAGGACCAGTTTTGTTGTTCAATTAAAATGTATTTATTTTCTGTATACCAAAGAAAACCAAATGGCGATCCAACACAAAATGAGAGTACAAGTAAGGAAAAAAAGCTGAATCAATATGCTAACACACTTATAACACACTGCCACCATTATTGTTCAATATTCATACCAATAGAAATTCTCTTTCTTGAGTAAAGAGACATCATTAAAACCGTTATGAGTCAACAATCAAAACAGTGATGAATAATGATAAAAATAGCAGAAGTAGTAGTTATAACAATAGTGATAATCAAGTGACAATGAATAGTGAATAGAATAAAAAGCATATCTCCATAAAACTACCTTGGACTGATCCCAGACTTGGAGCACAGCACTGTAACCCAGTCCTTGTTTTTAGACAAGCTACAGCTCGACACCATAACAAAAGAAAATAAAATAAAAAAGATTAGTAATTATGAAGGATATTTTAAAACGTGTAGTCTATGAGCCAAATCAAGTGCCTGCCCCAGGTTGTGAAGGCTGAAATGCATTCATCTGTAGCTCATGGTAAAAATCTTGGACTGGCTCAAATGTCAAGCCATGGGAGTTCCTTTACAGTTTGCATGAAGAACATCTCTGCTGCTCTGTCAACCTCAAGATTGCTTTTTGGTTTTTTTAAATGACAGAAAGCAAAAGGAAGGATAACTTTGGAATATTATTTTTTTCTTAATATATTTCTTTAAAAAAAGTGTAATTTGTCATTTTGCATTTTGTCAAAACTATTAATAGTAACATTATTAATATACAACTTAAAACAGAAGGAAAAATATCTTTAGTATTTTATGTGTCCTTCAAAACAGCACCTTTCATAGTTTGTGCGGTCTTGACTTTTTGCATGTCCCAATTGCTTACAGAAGTATCCCCAGTAAGACAAAGGTGACGACTAGAGTACCCAACTGACTCCCTTCTCCTGGATTGCATTGTTTCTACCCATACACAGATAAGTACTAGCTTGCAACCACATATGTTTCAAGACAGAAAAAAAAGAAATTACATCTCAGAAATTAAACCCCGTTCTTTTCTAGTCCTTGTTGTCAAGTCTGTTTCATTTGACCTCCCCAGGAAGTTGATGTATCCTGAACAAAAATATAAAAACGCAACAATTAACTGTTTTACTGAGTTACAGTTCATATGAGGGTATCAGTCAACTTAAATAAATTCATTAGGCCCTAATCTATGAATTTCACATAATTGGGAATACAGATATGCATCTGTTGGTCAAGGATAACTTAAAAAAAGAAGAAGAAATGGGCCTCAGGATGTCATCACAGTATTGCTGTGCTTCCATAACCCCACCATGGGGTACTTTGTTCACAACGTTGACATTAGCAAACTGCTCGCCCACAAGACGCCATACACATGGTCTGCGGTTGAGGCCAAATTCTCAAAAACAACGTTGGAGGTGGCTTGTGGTAGATAAACTAACATTAAATTCTCTAGCAACAGCTCTGGTGGCTATTCCTGCATTCCAATTGTACACTCAAAACTTGAGACATCTGTGGCATTGTGTTGTAACAAAACGGCAAAAAAATTAAGTGGCCTTTTATTGTCTCCAACACAAGGGGCACTTGTGTAAGGATAGCTTGTTGATATGCCACACCTGTCAGGTGGATAGATTATCTTGGCAAAGGAGAAATGCTCACAAACAGGGATGTAATCACATTTGTGTGTTCTTGGACAATTTCTGGGATCTTTTTTTCTGCTCATGAAACAACACTTTACATGTTGCATTTATATTTGTGTTCAGTGTAAATTGTTTGTTAAGGAATATCACTCGTTTCAATCTTACACTTGAAATGATTTGTTGTGGATATTTTTCATTGACCAAATAAGGAAATGTTATTTTCTTGTTCAACATTCATTCAATAGATCTTAAAAACACCAGTAGTGAATTAATAAATTTAGAAATAATTTAACAAGTGTCAGGACTAAGACTTTCCTTGCACAGCAGTAAGGTCTGATCCGTTTTGTTTGGTGTTTAATGAGTTAATGTAGATATTTTTTTGACAGACTGCAAGTACCAAAAAACAATGTTTCCAATGTAATTAATGTAACTTACAATAACACATCCAACATGCAACACGCACATCTTTCATTAAGTAGAAAGACACTGCATTAGAATGCTTAAGAATAAAAACGTTTCATACAATGTAAAACGCATCAAAGTGCCGTATAATGAGAGTCTGCCCTCTTCAGCCTCTCTTTTCCCTGTCTATAGAGGATTGTCATGAGAACAGTGAGTGGGTGTGTCTGAAATGGAACCCTATATAGTGAACTACTTTTGACCAGGGCCCATGGAGGATTCCATTTCAGCCACAGCCAGTGTGTTTACAGGAGGGGATAATCTGTTCAGTTTAACAGGCCAATTCTAGTCACAAGCAGTTAAAAGTACCTTCCGATTCCATGTGAAGTAGCATACACCATCTGAACACACGCCACCTGTATCCATACAGGAAGCTTGTAGTGACACACAATCAAGATGGCAAGTTCAACACCACTAAAAAACAGAGCTACTTCTCATTTCTGGTCCAACTCTATACAGTTGCAGGTAATCCCAGCAGTCTTTTTTTAGTCAGTCAGATAATGGCCTAATTGTTTTTTTTTGCATAAGCACAGTCTTTAGGGATAATACTGGGCCAGGATGGTTAAGGACAATATTATAACCGCAGCCCAGGACAATTTAAGGGACTGGTAAATGTTCACTCATTTGATAACTTTTGGTGAAGCAGTGTGACAACAGTGTATCCAGTTTGGACACAAGAACTCGGGAGAAAGACGTCCAATGCGAGGGAGCAAGGGTGGTAGGTGACTGGGCCTTTCCATCACACATTAAAGAATATTAGCTTGGAGGACCAGTGCCCAATGTGTTTATAAACATTTAAGGAGCCCAATGGGTCCAGTCTTTACCAGCACTGATGGGTGCCTTAGCTGGTGCTGCTGGGTAAGGGTGGGGAAGCTGAAGGGTCCTCCACACAAGACCCGGAGGCGGAAACAGAAATAGACCCGCTATCAGATTTATTGTTGATGATGGTCGCTGGCTGGCCAAAGTTAGTGGTTCTCAGAGTGGCTAAATGTCGAAGGGAGAAGACATGGGATCTTGCTGCTGCTCTGGACTCAAAGCCTGTGTTGCAGGCCTGGCACTTGCCTCTCAGCGTCTCTCGGCCTGCAGGCTGGCCCCCGGCTGGGGGAGAAGAGGGCTCCAGGACGGTCAGCTGAACCGGTTTGGGAAGGATGGGACGGTGGGCTCGCAGAGCGTTGTACTGCAGGTAGCTGCCCGAGCTCATGTCAATCGTCTTGGAGGGATCTGACGACACAGGAGACTACAAAAGACAGAGAAAAAAAAAAGTCACTCCAACACTGGCTTCTGACATACATGTTCAACAAAAGGTCACTGGTGTATTACCTCAACATACAGTTCTAGACAAGAAGCTACGTTTTAGAGCTGGTTTCCCCAGACACAGATTCAGCCTAGTCCTGGACTAAAACACATGCACAATGGAGATTTCCATTGAAATTGATTTTTTTTGTCCACAACTGGGCTTAATCTCTTTCCTAAATAGCTGCCTGTAAAGTTTTTTTTAATTATTTTTTTATAAAATATCTCCACAGACCAATTCATTGCATACTGTACAGTAAAATGTCTGACCAGTTTCTCCTGCTGCAGCCTCCAGCGTTTCTCCTTGGCGCGGGTATTCTGGAACCAGATCTGGACCACCTTGAGCGGCAGCCCGAGCTCCGTCCCTACCGCCTCACACTCCATGGCGTTAGGGTGGGCGCACGTCTCATAGCACGACTGCAGGATGGACAGCTGCAGACAGGACAGGTGTGTGCGTGGCCTGCGGGTGGTGGAGTGGTGCAGGAAGCTGCTCTCCGATGGAGAGGTCTTAGCGATGGTGACAATGCTGACTGTGGTTTGATTACTTGCGCTTGCTGTTGTGGTGGTGGTGGGGGTGGTAGTTGCCGTGGCAGCAGAGGCAGGAGCGGAGGCCGTGGCAGCAGCAGGAGCAGAGGACGTGGCAGAAATGGTGATGGCAGTGGGGGCAGCAGCTGCACCGACAGCTGTGAAGGTACGGGGTGCTGACAGACCCAACTGTTCCCTAGACAGTGTGTTGATCTTAAAGGGGCCCTTGGCCGACCAGTAATTGAGCCCATTTTGCCTTTGTGACGTCGCAGCAGGAGACTTGCTAATTGGCGTCGAGGGCAGTTTTGGCACCATGCGGTTGGTGGATCCAGGCCTGGCGAGTGGCTTCGCTTGGTTACGATCATCCACTTCTTCATCATCTTCTCCAACTTCCTCTTCAGGCGCATGTTTGGGAAGGGGGCGAGGCGGGGGAGGTCGGATTTCCTTGTGGACGACAGGGAGAGCTGGAGCGATGTTTTTGGGGGCAATTTTGACCATTGTGACATTGTTTGTCAACTCCATTTTGGTCTTTGGCACTGCAGACACACTGTGGCTCACGGAGGAAACGGAAGAGGCCACCTCCTTGGGCCTGTTTGGAACAGTTTTTTTAACATTTTCCTCCTTCTTCACCTCCATCTTTGGGATGGCCCGTACTGGATTGGCTACAGTTGAGACGCTGCTGTTGGAGTTTGATTTGGGGGTGCTGGAGAAGATGGGTTGTGACAGTGGCCAGGTGAACTTGATGAGTGGTTTGCCCACTGCTGCCAGAGTGCCATCACTGATGAAGCGAACCTCACCCTTGCGCTCCCTAGCCCGCATGTTCTGGAACCAAATCTGTACAACTTTCTTTGGGAGATGGACCCACTCTGATATCTGCTCAAACTCGTGTTTCCCAGGATTTGGGTCTTTGAAATAGCAGCCATAAAGCACATTTAGCTGCTCAGCCTGGATGATGGTCCTGGAACGTCTCATGTCGCGGTACCGCCGTGCTTTGGGCCTGCCTTTCTGGTCCCTCTCCTCTTTCTCTCTCATGTAGACAGTGCTGGCCTTGGCCATGTTATTCCCACTGACAAACCCACTGCTGTTGGAAGTCGCTTGCTCAGGTTTGACCTTGACCACAATGAGTCTCCCTTCCCCAGGTACCCCAAAAGCTGTGGGCCTTAGACCGAGTCCATCAAGCAGACGGCCCTTTTGTGCTGAAGTCTTGTCACCCGTGAGAGATGTTGAGCTGTTGCTTTTCCCAATGCTGAGATCTAAAGCAGCCTCACAGTCTCCTCCATTAGGCATGTAGTGGGAGGTGTGGGTATGGGAGGAGAGGGATGATGTAATGAGAGGGTCAGAGAACCGGGTGATGTTAGGGGGGTTTGGAAAGGCAGGTACTTTGCCTCCATCTCCTTCTGCAACTCCGAGCCCAACCACTGAGGGAGGGAGAGAGAGAACATAAGGGCTATGGAACTGATTAGAGAATGGAGTGAGGGACAGAGACAGAGGGAGGGAGTGTAGAATACCACTTGGAAGCCGTTGATGGTCAATGGTGACGGGAAGGTGGGAAGGAGGATCAGCTTGGGCCTCTAGTTGTAAATCCACGTCGGGGTCTAGTCTCTCCTTCTTAACCTCTACCTCCTCCCGCTCCAACTCCCTCTTTCTCTTTCTTCTCTTTGCTCTCTGAGCTGCGGCCTCCTCGGCATCATCGTCATCCTCAGCGTCTGAGAGGAACACAGTGGTGGAGCGCAACACCTTTCCTCCTGAACCCTTGTCTCCTGACAGTTCTACCAGAGCCTCCTCTTTAGCAGGGCTGCCTGGCCCCTCCCTCATGGAGCCACTCAGGCTGTCCTCATCACTCACAATGACAGAGGTGTAGAATTCTTCATTGTCTGAGGTCAGACACGAGTCCCCTTGGCTCTCCCTCCCCATCTCTTTACGCCCTCCACTATTTGACAAATCCATCGCGTGACTGCCAGAGGCCTCGTCGCTGACCCCACCCTCGGTCTCATCTATTGTAAGACAACCTTCCTCCTCGTCGTTATCAAGACCCTTGTATTTTTTACCATAGCCTGCAATGCTGCTCACGCGCTCTGTTCCCCCAGCTATCTGCCGCTCTTTGGCTCGTCGGGCGTCGGTGAGCCACTTGCGTACCTCCACCTCGGTGAGCCCCACCTCCCTGCCCAACGACTCGCAGTCGTCACGGGGAGGACTGGCTGCATCAGCCTCGCTACGCGACTCCAGAAACGCACGCATAACCTGTATCTGGAACTCTGACAGTATCGGGGGGCCTGAGAAGTGGCGAGCCCTGAAATGAGCATGGGGACGAGTTGAATCGGGGGAATTTAAGGTGCGTTTAGAGGGGCTAGATTCTGGGGAGCAGACAGAGGCATAAGGGCTTGTGCCAACTTCAGATTTTTGAGGGGTAGAATCAGGGCTAAGCAAAAGATTTAAAGTGGTAGGACTTAGGCTTGAGTTGCTGGTAACAGACGGTGAGCGGTCACTACACTTGTCATTGTCCCCCCCTTTCTCATCTGGCCCCATGTGACCTGCTGAGTTCCCGCTCTCTGTTGTGCTCGCTTTCATTTCAATATCTCCATCTATCATACATGACTCAGCCCTGTTATTTTTGCCTACTAAGGCGCCGAGATGCTCTTGTGCATATCCCTTACCATCCTCCTCACAAATCTCTCTTTCTCCATCACCACATTCCATGGACCAACTGTCCTCCTTCTCAGCCTTAAGTGATCCTTTCTCCTCAGCTGTCGCCTCGTTTGTGTCTTGCTTCACTTTGCTCTTGCTTGTTTGGCTGTCTTCTGAACAGGCTTGTGAGATTGCTTGGAGACCGACAGCTGGCCACTGGTTCTGTAAGCTACTGAGTCTTTGGGCTAGGATAGCTTGCTGGGCAGCATTGAGACCTAGTAGGGGTATTGACTGGGTCAGAAGCTCTGGGTTTAGTCTCTGGCTTTGTGTTTGGAGCCCATTCAGGATAAAGGGGATGAGCATCTGAGTCTGGGTTATGAGCTGAGGTGAGGCCGTGGCAGGGGATGCACCAGCCGCAAACAGAGAGGGGAGGAGGGAGGGGAGGAGGGTGTGAGAGATAGAGCTTGGGCTGGACGTGAGGAGGGTGAGAAAAGCAGAGACTGCCTGAGCAGAGGTCACAGGGGAGGAAAGCAGTGAGGGAGACGGCTGGGTTTGAATTGCATCTCCATCTTTGTTAGTCATTGCTGCAGCAGCCAGGCTTGCCGGGGTGACACAATTGCTGCTGGGGGTGCTAACCAACTGTGCAGCACTGCCCCCTGACGTAACAACTAAGTTAGTAGCCATATTGGTCCTTCCTGAATTTCCACCTGCACTGTTGGCAAAGATTCCTGCATTTCTGCTACGAGTCTGGTGCAAAACAGATTTCAAATGACTCTCCAGGGTGATGGCATGGTTGTAAGAGACTCGACACACAGTGCACTGGTAGGGCTTGTTTGATAGATATGGCCGAGACAGAAAAGGGACTGAGGGAGCGGCTGGGGTCCCATTTTCACCACCCTGTTTTAGGGATCCGGTTCTCATCCGTTGCACATGCGATGCAGAGTTGTAGTGAACACTTAATGCGGTCCTGGTAGGAAAAGCCTCTAAGCACGCATTACACTTGAATGGAGGACTGTCATCGCCTTCAGCCATTACACAATTTGTACCCCTTGACTCTTCATTGTTGTCAGGTGTTTCTGTGGACTGATCTCTCTCCTGATGCGTCTCAAAGACAACTCCACCTCCCTCCAGGTCTCTAGCTCCCTCTGCCTCCTTATCCATCTCTTTGTCTTTGTCTCCAGACCCAATGAGAGTGTGCCTACTGTCGGAATTATGTTGGGGTCCGTCAGTGTTCTCATTATTATGACACGGGTCTGAGAGGGAGGCGGAGGAGGCTTCTAAAAGCTCCAGCTGTAATGACGGAGCATCTGATGTAAAGGAGAAAGGCAAGATATTTCAACAGCTTTTTTTGGTAGATGGAACCCTGACAGCACCCGATTAATGTATTACCTGACAAACACAGTCATAGCAAAAAAAATTATGCTTGTAGGTGTAACAATACCCTCTTAGTAACAGGCGTTTAAAATTAGCACACGCTAGATGTTTAGGTTCCTCTGTCAATGTGCTTGTATCCACTATTCAAATAAATTCATAAACACAATATTGATAAACTAATCCACAGTGCAAAATGGTGGGTACTGCGGTCATTCAAAGGAGAAAGTCACCTGCGTCATGCTGAACATCGGTGTCCCCGTCCACTCCACTCGCCCCCTGTTTGGGAGCAGCCTGGTGAAGAAAACGTGATTAATTCATTCTGAAAAAGGAAACTTTACCTTAAGACTAAATTCTGCTGACACGGGAACCAACTGCTTAGCTTTGCAGTCCAACAAGAGAGCATCTTACTACAAATTGGTGACTCATTCTGCAATATTTCACATAACCAGTGATCCACTACTAATAATGCCCTAAGGGGGTAAATAAAATTCTATTGAACGGTCTACAGTCCCACAATTATGTATACACACAATGTTCAATGTACATACACACACAATGTACAATGTACATACACATAATGTACAATAATGTATCATGTATACACACACAATGTACAATAATTTATCATGTATACTGTTTAACATCCAAGTATCATTCATGACACACATCACCATAATAACAGACACCCAAGTCAAGTTTTGTAGACCCATGTGATGTAGCGTAGCACTACTCACAATGTCCAGCAGCTTGTCTACACAGTTAGGGAGCACACTATGACTGTCAGACAGGTGCAGAGAAAGGGAGCCCCTGTCTGGTAACCCTTGTTGACACAGGGGGCACAACCACACCTCGTTGCTTTCACTGCACACCGTCTCTCCAGACTTCTCCTGCAAGATCAAAATGTGTTTCAGTGGATAGAAAAATATTGCTTTGAAATTAGAACCATTTCCAGGGGTGTTTACTTGTATTATTATTATTTTTAAATGTCATAGGCTACATAGTGCAAATGTTATTTCAGTAAGTATGTTGGAAATATAAATCTACATAAACCTAAATAGTGAGAATAATCCAAGTTACGCCTCAATATAGATAACAGAAGACACACATACAGCCTATCGCTAGTCTTAATTGTTTAGGCTATACAGCCAAAATAGTATGACGAACTTGGACCAAATAAATCAATAAAAACAGACAAATAAAAATACAGAATATTTTCTGACTTGAATGCAATGTCACTTCACTTGGTACGAATAAACAGTTTTTCCACTTCAATTAAATCGTTGTGAATGGCCTGATTATTGACCTTGACCAGCATACATTTACCAAATTTCAGAGACAAGTACGATATCTAGGATCATGCAAAACATAACATGTCGCTTCATTGTAACTAATGAGCGAACCATGGGCCATTTGAACGTGATCACACACACCTATATAATAGCCTTGTAAATGGCCAGCATACCCCAACCACGAGACAATGCAGTGTTGTTCTTTTCCAAAGCCACTCGGCAGACATTAAATTGTGTAATTAGACCAAACGACCCTATTATTAGGCTACAACTTTCAATACCGGTACTTCTAAACGAATCGATGAGCGATAAAAAGATACATGTCGAATACCAACACTCCGCTGTATTGCCCACTTCCGTCCTCACCAATTAGCTAGCTAGCCGTGCCCAGAAAATATCGTTTTACCAACAAGGTTGCTTGATTATTATAGTTGAGAGAGAGAGTGCCGTGCGTTATAAAGCATAGTTTAAGGATTTATACAACGGTATTGATACATTCCCATTGCTCTTCATTCTTTAGCTAATTAAGGTACAGATTAATTAGATACGCGGAACAGTGATGAATCAATTAGCTAGCAAGCTAGTTAGTTAGCCAAGCTATCAACGTTGTGATGCTAACTAATGTTATGAAATGCAACAAACACTAGTTCCTCTGCAATTATAAAGGACGGCAAAAACAGAGACTCGAAACGTACCGCATTGATTATTCATTTACGGTGCAAAATGAAAACCAAAGGATCAAACAATCGTGCCAGCCTGTTAGCCAGCAAGATAACCCGTCGCACTCTCAACTAGCTAGTCCAGAAGACAAAAAAAATAAAATAAACTTATCCCAGGTGTACATGGCTACACATCCTGAAGCATAGCGTTCCACTACAAATAGATACATAGACGGAGTCGCTAGGCTTTTGGTTCCCATCCGAAACCTCGGCCTTGAGTGGTTCCCTTACCCCACAGATTATGGGCTTCCAATCGGGCATCCAGTATTACGCCACCCGCTGCCTGCTCAACAGCGCAAATTGAGGCCTACATGGACTAAGCTATTTAATTAATGAATATGGCTTCCCTTCACAGATGTGTAAAAAAAAAAAAAAAAAAAACGCACCCCTCCTCCCTCACCATTCCACAAAACCCAGGACGCATTTTAATGATCAGTTTCATTATCCAAGAGTTTTAGTATTCACGAACATCTTTAACAAATCATTGTAGATAGCTTCGTGCAATAATTGACCAAATAAATCAAACGCTAAGCTACTTGAAACAGACTACATGCACACTGCGCACGGCAAAGGGGGGTGGTGGGGTGAAGAGAAGGGGAGGCAGAAAAGTTTTGGACATTTATGTTCGAATTCGGTGCATATAACTATTTGATATACAACAATTCATCGTTCGATTGTTGTTCAAATGATAGTTTCAATCTTTCAAGCACAATCGCAATTAAGACATCGACAATATCGTTTAATTAACTTCTGAGCAATTAGTTAATGCATTTACCTGCATGGTCGCCGCTCCAGCACACGCTTCCTCTCGCTCTTTAAAACTGAAAAGTTTTCCTGCTCGCCCTCCCTCGCCTGTTCTCTCTCTCCCTTCGTCTCTCTCCCTCCCTCTTCTCTCTAGTAAACACACGACAGCTCCCCCCAAGGCTGATCGCTGACATTCAGCAGGGACGCAGACGTGTCGTCAATATAAAACCTTTATGTAACAATATGAGTTGATTCAAATAATATTTGTCTCGTCGAACCAGTTTTGCTGTTTAATGTAATGAGGCATGCTGAGAGTGGGCTTTTCCAGAGCCATGGCGACTGATCTGAATAAGCGTTTGTAAAATTCAATCAACCGGATTGAATCAGATTTCATACCCAACATCCTGATCCTGTATGGGGTCATCAGATTAGGATTAAAATAACTAAACAGAGTGAATAGTTTACAGATTGAAACTTTAAACAACTATATCGGAAATGTATCTCGATAAAACGTTACATTTATTTCGAAATATAGTGAGCCAATATATGTATTCGATTAAAGCTATTTGGTTTCTGTTTTGTTTCTGAGTCCAGCAATTGTAGGCTATTCAATGAGATTGACGCTTTTAACTTGGGCCTATGTAATTAGGTCACTTCTTCTACTGCTTCTTTTATATCATGGCGGTACACAAACAAACGTTTAAATCACTTCTTATTTCACCAAACACTTTTATATTAATGTACATTTTATTGCAAAGTAGTGCGTCACAATAGTTGCATTAGTCACGGGGGATTAGGGTTATAACAATGATAGAAATAGTATATTGGATATGTTTAAAAACTGTTACAGTTGTTTCCCAATCTCTGTAATGTACCTTTTCTGCGTTATTATGACGGGCTATGATGCCCGGGAATGCAGTAATTACCTAGGTGTCCACACTGCGCCTTTCTAAAATACTTGCAGCTGTCAGGGATTTAGGAAAACTCAAACTCCAACCTGTTTTGCGTGATTGTTGATCGGTAATAACTTGTTACCATATCCTTGCCACTATATGCCGTGCTTTTATGTCCGATAATTGTGTATTTATGTTATAAATATTTTATATTTTCTTTATTTTTCCCCCCTCCACATTTAGTTATGTTGGACGATTAGAGGGTTCAAGGAAAAATGGTTGTCTACCTACAAAGATACCGCCCAGAGCACTATGTAAAATGACTAAATGCACATACAGCTGCACTGTTACATTGTAACAAATAGTAGCTGACTAATGTCAGAGAAAATTCTGTACATTATAATACTTTGTTTTAGTTTGTCATGTCCTTAACTTTGTCTAATTAAAATGGTTAACACTAAAAGTATGGTCTAATTTTGTTATTACAAACATGCAATGAAAAGTTATTATGATTGGTTCCCAGGTATGTCCTGCTGTGCTGTCTAGGTGGCGTCTTCTTTTTCCCAAGGCAGTTAAGCCAAAACCACGCCCCGTTATTCAGAGAGGCGTTCTACAACGCTTTGAGCGCTCTCCAAGTCCGGAAGTGAATATCACGTAGCGCGAATTTTCAGTCACTGATTAATAACATTTTCCCTTGTATTTCAAGATTGAAAAATATAATAACATAATGTCGTGGACCGAGCTAGCCATTAACATCCCTTAACGCTCAAAGACAGATTCAATGGCTGTAGCATAGCGTATTCGACTGAATGATTAGCTAATAAATATGAGACATTATGAATAATAAGCTTTTGCTTTTACCTGTTAGTAGCCTACTAATGATAATATAACTTCAAATACCGAGATGGGTTAACTTAGCTGACCTTCAATTTAGGGAATTCAGCAGAGTTATGAGACATTTGTACAACTCATTGAAACTATGAAAATAAATACATGGGCAAATGTTACCAAACATGATAATAATAGGCCTGCATTACGGTAGACAGCTAATTGTTAAATTACACTTAACATTCTTACCTTGGAAGGTCACTGTCTCTGCGCTGATCGCCTGTGAGTGAGACAACGCTAGCTAGCCAATGGGAGCGTAATAGAACACCGGGGGCGTGGTTTTAGCTTACCTGCGTTGAGAAAAATAAAGACGCGTCTGGGTGTCATTGACCTAGTACATGGTAATTCAACCACTTTTAAAGAATAATGAACTACAAACCTGTCCATATGCGGAGTCAGTCAAATCAGAGCAATCACTTCCAGTGTCACTGAATGATACTTTCATCTGCCATTCAGCAAGTTTTGGATCCACTCTGGCTGGGGATGTTGGATGATTGGGAATGTGTCTTCCAACCTCTATCACCACACTAGTTGTGTTTGGTCTTGTTAACCTTGTTAACTTGTTAACTTGTTTACCTGACAAATGAAATACAAGATCCAAAAAAAGATCCTGCGCAATCATCATTTTTAAATACCATTTTTTAAAGAGATTTTAAGACAGGTTTATAGCAACCTTTTGAAATTTAGAAGTCCAAATGTTACCCTATAAAATGGGTTCCCAAACTTTTTCACTTAGGCCCCACTTCCAGCATTGTCATGTCTTGTGTGTTCATGTGATATTTGAGTGACTCAAACAATACAACAAAATCAATGGGCAAAAAAAAAAAAAGAGCTAAAAAATGTTAGTTGACATGGCCTAGTTGGTTTGGACATCGATGGCAAGTTATACATAACTCAGTCGGCAATGACTGACATGACAAGAGGAAAACTGCTGATGTACTATCCAATTTCGAAATTGCACCTTGTGCATTCCACTTTTACCACTTTCAGGAGTAAATTGAAATCCAGACTGAGCTAGGGGGATGAATTAAGCTAGCCATCCTCGACAACCACTGGGATTATTATGACCCTGTTGCTCCTCTATGAACATTTGAACATCTTGGCCATGTTCTGTTATTATCTCCACCCGGCACAGCCAGAACAGGACTGGCCACCCCTCATAGCCTGGTTCCTCTCTAGGTTTCTTCCTAGATTCTGGCTTTTCTAGGGAGTTTTTCCTAGCCACCGTGCTTCTACACCTGCATTGCTTGCTGTTTGGGGTTTTAGGCTGGGTTTCTGTACAGCACTTTGAGATATCAGCTGATGTAAGAAGGGCTTTATAAATACATTTGATTTGAGCTGGAGTGCTAAACTCAGTTGCTACACTTTATCAGACATGATGGCGCCGACGGAGATGGCAGCATCGCGACTAGCTCTTAAGCAACACTGCAATACTTTGTTTGTTTATGTACTCTTTTTTACGTTATTAGCTCAGGAATTGTTTTGTGTCATTACATACAGCCCGGGAAGAACTATTGTTCATCAGCCAAGATGTAGATTTGTTAAAAAAGTTTGAAATATCCAATAAATGTCGTTCCACTTCATGATTGTGTCCCACTTGTTGTTGATTCTTCACAAAAAAATACGGTTTTATATCTTTATGTTTGAAGCCTGAAATGTGGCAAAAGGTCGCAAAGTTCAAGGGGGGCGAATACTTTCGCAAGGCACTGTAAATGCCTGAAGTTACCACGTTCATCTGTTCAAACAATAGTACGCAAGTATAAACACCATGGGACCACGCAGCCGTCATACCGCTCAGGAAGGAGATGTGTTCTGTCTCCTAGAGACGAACATACTATGGTGCGAAATGTGAAAATCAATCCCAGAACAACAGCAAAAGACTTTGTGAAGATGCTGGAGGAAACAGATACAAAAGTATCTATATCCCCAGTAAAACGAGTCCTATATGAAAGGCCGCTCAGCAAGGAAGAAGCCACTGCTCCAAAACCGCAATAAAAAAGCCAGACTACGGTTTGCAACTGCACATGGGGACATAGATCGTAGTTTTTGGAGAAATGTCCTCTGGTATGATGAAACAAAATAGAACTGTTTGGCCATAATGACCATCTTCATGTTTGGAGGCTTGCAAGCCGAAGAACATCATCCCAACCATGAAGCACGAGGGTAGGAGCATAATGTTGTGGGGGTAGTTTGCTACAGGAGGGACTGGTGCATTTCACAAAATAGATGGCATCATGAAGGGAGGAAAATGATGTGGATATATTGAAGCAACATCTCAAGACATCAGTCATGAAGTTAAAGCTTGATCACAAATGGGTCTTCCAAATGGACAATGACCCCAAGCATGCTTCCAAAGTTGTGGCAAAATGGCTTAAGGACAACAAAGTCAAGGTACTGGAGTGGCCATCACAAAGCCCTGACCTCAATCCTATAGAAAATTTGTGGGCAGAACTGAAAAAGCATGTGCGAGCAAGGAGGCCTACAAACCTGACTCAGTTAGTCCAGTTCTGTCAGGAGGAATGGGCTAAAATTCACCCAACTTATTGTGGGAAGCTTGTGGAAGGCTACCGTTTGACCCAAATTTCAAGGCAATGCTACCAAATATTAATTGAGTGTATGTAAACTTCTGACCCACTTTGAATGTAAAGAAAGAAATTAAAGCTAAAATAAATCACTCTCTGCTATTATTCTGACATTTCACATTCTTAAAATAAAGTGGTGATCCTAACTGACCTAAAACAGGGAGATTTTACTAGGATTAAATGTCAGGAATTGTGAAAAACTGAGTTTAAATGTATTTGGCTAAGGTGCATGTAAACCTCCGACTTCAACTGTAGGTTAGGAATCACTGGCCACTTTTAGAAATGGATCACTAGCCACTTTAATAATGTCCCGTATCTAGCATTACTCATCTCCATAATGTATAAACCGCACTCCACACTATTCTACAGTATCTTAGTCACTGTTAAATTGTGTTTACATATTGCATCACCCATTTCAGACATATATACAGTATTGTATTCTAGACTACACCACTGACTGTTCAACAGCCATCTCCAGCACATCAGAGGCTGCTGCCTATAGACATAGATTAGGAATCACTGGCCACTTTAAGGACATGAAATACTAGCCACTTTAATAATGTCTCCGTATCTTGCATTACTTATCTCATATGTATATACTGTACTCTATACTATTCTACGGTATCTTAGTCCAATGCTGCTCTATATGTATATATATATTCTTAATCCTTTCCTTACTTAGATTTATGTGTATTTTGGCTATATGTTGGGAAACTGTTAGACATCACTTGTTAGATATTACTGCACTGTCGGGGCTAGAAGCACAAGCATTTCACTACACCTGCAAAATAAAAACGTGTATGTGACCAATACATTTTGATTTGAATGTCATCCACAAAGCATGTCCCGCAGGCTCTAGTTTGGTCTTATCTTGATTATTGTCCAGTCATATGGTCAAATGCTGCAAAGAAGGACCTAGTTAAGCTGCAGCTGGACCAGAAAATGCTCTTCATTGTAATCAGAGGGCTAATATCAACTATGCTATGCCAGACTCTCTTGGCTAAGAGTTGAGGAAAGACTGAATGCATCAATTCTTGTTTTTATAAGAAACATTAATGTGTTTGAAATTCCAAATTGTTTGCATAGTCAACTTACATACAGCACTGACACACACACTTACCCCACTAGGGGTCTTTTCACAGACCACAGGTCCAGAGCAAATTCAAGGAAACGTACAGTATTATACAGAGTGCACGGAACTCCCTTCCATCTGATATAGCACGAGTGAACAGCAAACCTGGTGTCAAAAAAACAAATAAAGCAACACCTCATGACACAACGCCTCTCTCCCATGTGACCTACTTGTTGTGTATGTACTGACATGTATGTGTAACTCATAGATGCATGCATACACACACACACACACAACGTGTAAATTGTAAAGTATTTGGTCTTCTCCGTTATGCAGTGGCGATTTTAGCATGTAAATCTTGGTCTGGCAAACAAACAAAAACGTTTGGGGGATGAACGCCAGCTAAGTCACTACACAACACTAAACAATTCAAATTATTAGGGTGAGGCACATGGGCTACTAACAGCTTACTACACAACATACACTTAGTATTACATTCTTAGCTACTGTATACATATCTCCCTGGCATATTACATAATTTATGCAGCAGCATACAATACATTTTTGGACTCACTTTGTTGTGTTGTTCTCACTTGAACAGGAAAGTGGCGCGGGGCTCCTTGTGGGCTCTAGAAAGAGCCCCGAAATCCCGATTTACAATTCCGAGTTAGATGACCGCTTAAAATTATTTTCTGTATTTTCCCAGCCGGAGCTAGTTTTATCTGAGTTCCTAGTTGTCTTGAACTCATTGAAGTCTGAGATTTCCCAGTTCCGAGTTTCTAGTTGTTTTGAAGGCGCTAGAAATCATGCTGGATTGACGGCATGGCCATTGTAAAACTTTTGTTGCCCATGGTGTTACCCCCTTCATCGTGATATTCAATTGGTAGTTACAATCTTGTCTCATCGTTGCAACTCCCATACGGACTCGGCGAAGGTCAAGAGCCAAGCCGCACTGCTTCTTGACACGCTGCTAGCCTAACCCAGAAGCCAGCAGCACCAATGTGTTGGAGGAAACACTGTCGGACTAACGACCGAAGTCAGTTTGCAGGCACTTGGCCTGCCTCAAGGAGTCGCTAGAGTACAATGAGACAAGGACATCCCGGCTGGCGAAACCCTCCCCCAACCCGGACGACGCTGGGCCAATTATGCCTCATAGGTCTCCTGGTCACGGCCGGTTGTGACACAGCCTGGGATTGAACCCGGGGCTGCAGTGGCGCCGTAGCACTCATTGTTGAATTTGCAATTTCCAACTTGTTGTATAATGTTTATGTTCAATGGCCGATGAGCACCGATATGTTTTTATCAATCATTTATCTTCATATCCTTTATTTAACTAGGCAAGTCAGTTAAGAACAAATTCTTATTTACAATGACGGCCTACACCGGCCAAACCCGGACAACACTGGGCCAATTGTGCGCCGCCCTATGGGACTCCCAATCATGGCCGGTTGTGATACAGCTCAATTCAAACCAGGGTGTCTGTAGTGGCGCGTCTAGCACTGAGATACATTGGCTTAGACTGCTGCACCACTCGGGAGCCATATGACAAGGATTGAAAAGGATTTGCCAGTAGATTGCCAACTTGATGCATGATGATGACTTCTTGTCTAACTTGCTAGCTAACATTTTGAAAGTGTGATGTTGACATGATCAGTCCAATCACAGCTATGGTAGATATGTGATTTGACTTCATTTTATCTGTGGCCAATGACCTTGAGCCTTCTAGGATGGGCACGTCCAATGTAAGTATAAGGCAGCACCCAAGTGGATTGAATTGTTTTGCTCTTCCTGTAAATTTTGTGGCGAAGTAGTGTCCCTTTGAGAGACAGAACACTGAGCCAATCACGGCGCAACTAGAGAACATTACCAACCCCTATGCTCTGTAATTTCCACTGGCTGACCCACCACCACAGAAAGCACTGAGCTAGGCTGAAACACTGCCAAAGTGCCAAAGTAACATGCAAAATGGGCAACAAAAAAAAATAAGCATGTGGACGCGTCGCCACTGCCGTTATGTGTCAGGACACTAGTAACTTGCTGTCGCCATTGGTGTCTATTAATGGGGATCATAATACAATTTTAAATAAAATCCTTGTAATTTGTTGCTATCCTTGCGGTTTTTTGGATGTCCTGATTTCAGGGTTTTCCTGTCGAGAATGCTATCCATATATAGAGTTTTATTGACATGACTTGAATTTTATAAGGTCTACGCATCCACGTTTCAACATGCACTGGCACAATTTCAGTGGGTCATGTGACAGCAGAAGTGCACAGGCCACTGAGGTTTAAGTATGGACAAAGATGTTCTCATCTATCTGTGGTATATACTAACAAGATACGTCTCTCCGAGTCCGCTCACAATGGGAGTCGTTGTCGTCAAAACGGCATGGCGGGATCTCTAGCTCACGCCTATCCTTTCTTTGGATTGGTGGATACATCTCATTATTGTAATCTTTGTTTGAATATTCGATGAGGATTGTTGACGTCAACCGCCTGGATTCAATGGCGATCGCATTGTTACAATACTATATACATAATATGACATTTAAAATGTATTTATTATTTTGGAGCTTCTGTGACTAATGTTTACTGTTCATTTTTGTGTATTATCTAATTCACTTGCATTGGCATATGTTTCCCATGCCAATAAAGCTCTTAAATTGAAATGGAATTGAGATGCCGCGGATAGAACAATGGGTTAGTTATAAACATTTTTGGAGATGCAATGCTACTAGCCTCATGCCATGAACATGCATAGCCATCTCTAGACAACTCCGATATAAAGTGTTTTTTTCTTCTCAAAGTTGCCGGGATGTCACGTATCCTACTTATTACGAAACGTATATTCGATCAAATATAAATCTTTCATTTTTTTGTTGACCAAATTCGACACTCTCATTGACCTCCATACAAAAGCTCCTTGCTTGATGGTAAAAAAAAAAAAAAACACCTGCTTTGAGGGAAACAGATTTTCAGCGGAGTTGGGTCTTCCTCTCTGGGCACAGTAAAAGACACACGCAGGTGTTCCAGTATTGTAAACATGGTGCATAGCTGACGTTTAGTTACTTTGGTCTGGTAATAGCTTGAAAACATCGGCAGAGAAGAACGGCTACAGATAACAACCGTTTTCATAAACTGACTCGTGACAACATAATTGGCAAGTTATTACACTTAATCTACAGTACCAAAGAACTGTCAAGCACGTTTAAGTGTATTTTAGGTATTTAAACTAGGCTAGCTGGTTAGATAGGTAACGTTAGTCCATAGATCTCGTCAGACAATACATGCGATGGTCAGCTGTAACTAAGGTTAGAGCAAGTTGATTGTGCTTCTTGTTTTGCCATAAATGATCCTAGCTAAGTATTTTGGTAGTAGTCTGTTAATCTCTCACACGACAAACACATTTATCTGACTCTTATCATTATTCACTTCTCATAGACAACATAATTGACTTCCCTGACAAGCTCACGGTCTATGGGCTCTGTCTAGTTCTGGGATATCCGGCGGTCGGGGCTCCAGCGTCAACCCCGACGGTTCTCAAGCAGAATCCAATCAGAGCAGCAGTAACAGCGGTAGTGGCAGTAGGGTGACATGTGGTTATTAACTGAGGAGGAACACGATTATATTGATGTGCTGATTTACCTATTGAGGAGGTAAGTTGGAGCTGGGACTGGGAGACCGGTCTGTGGTATTTCATTGCAAGAGGCACTGTATCACATCCGGCTGTGATTGGGAGTCCCATAGGGCGGTGCACAATTGACCCAGTGTCGTCCAGGGTAGGCCGTCATTGTAAATGAGAATTTGTTCTTAATTGACTTGCCTACTTAATTAAAAAAATAAGTCTAGCTAAAGAGTAGACCTAGCACATGAGAAGTGCTCTGCTCCAAGTCAAAACCTACTCAACACCATACTCTAGCTGTGGGAAATAGGGATGCAGAGGTCCCTGAAAAAAACAGAAAAAAAACTAGTGTATGTGAGAACTCCTTCAAGACAGTTGGAAAAGCATTCCAGGTGACTATCTCATGAAGCTGGTTGAGAGAATACCAAGAGTGTGCAAAGCTGTCAAGGCAAAAGATGTCTATTTTGAAGAATCTCAAATATAAAATATATTTTGATTTCTTTAATGGTTACTACTAGTTTGGATGTCTTCACTGTTATTCTACAATGTAAAAAATAAAAACCCTGGATTGAGTAAGTGTGTCAACTTGACTAGTACTGTGTATATAAAATAATAACTGTGCCTTTACTAGTCCTGTATTATAGGACCGATTTTTATTTAATTTTTTATAGCCGTCTGTAGTGCATGCATAAAATAATAATTATACGCCCCTAATGTTGAATGGAGTGATTGCTCATCTTGGGTTCTACATATGTTGCCCTAGTTCATGTCACTGAGCACAGTGTTTTCCCAACCCTCTCCCCGTCTCTGTGTGCACCTGAAGGGGGAAGGTGAGGCTGATCCATGTGAATGGTGCGACACGTCCGCAGCTGGTCCAGTCGTTCTCGGACTCTGACGAGTACATAGACGATGCCGGGCAGGGGCGCCTGGGAGTCGGCTGACTGCTGGCTGACTGCTGCTGTGGCTTGTCTGCCCCGCTGGTCTCTGGCTGACTGCTGCTGTGGCTTGTCTGTCCCGCTGGTCTCTGGCTGACTGCTGCTGTGTCTTGTCTGCCCCACTGGTCTCTGGCTGACTGTTGTGCCTTGTCTGCCCCACTGGTCTCTGGCTGACTGCTGCTGTGTCTTGTCTGCCCCGCTGGTCTCTGGCTGACTGCTGCTGTGTCTTGTCTGCCCCACGGGTCTCTGGCTGACTGCTGCTGTGGCTTGTCTGCCCCGCTGGTCTCTGGCTGACTGCTGCTGTGTCTTGTCTGTCTCGCTGGTCTCTGGCTGACTGCTGCTGTGTCTTGTCTGCCCCACTGGTCTCTGGCTGACTGCTGTGTCTTGTCTGCCCCACTGGTCTCTGGCTGACTGCTGCTGTGTCTTGTCTGCCCCGCTGGTCTCTGGCTGACTGCTGCTGTGTCTTGTCTGCCCCGCTGGTCTCTGGCTGACTGCTGCTGTGTCTTGTCTGCCCCGCTGGTCTCTGGCTGACTGCTGCTGTGTCTTGTCTGCCCCGCTGGTAACTCTGGCTGACTGCTGCTGTGTCTTGTCTGTCTCGCTGGTCTCTGGCTGACTGCTGCTGTGTCTTGTCTGCCCCACGGGTCTCTGGCTGACTGCTGCTGTGGCTTGTCTGCCCCGCTGGTCTCTGGCTGACTGCTGCTGTGGCTTGTCTGTCCCACTGGTCTCTGGCTGACTGCTGCTGTGTCTTGTCTGCCCCACTGGTCTCTGGCTGACTGTTGTGCCTTGTCTGCCCCACTGGTCTCTGGCTGACTGCTGCTGTGTCTTGTCTGCCCCGCTGGTCTCTGGCTGACTGCTGCTGTGTCTTGTCTGCCCCACGGGTCTCTGG
Organism: Oncorhynchus clarkii lewisi; assembly: GCF_045791955.1. NCBI lineage: Eukaryota > Metazoa > Chordata > Actinopteri > Salmoniformes > Salmonidae > Oncorhynchus > Oncorhynchus clarkii. The sequence goes on from NW_027261082.1 coordinate 279,576, forward strand.
CTGACTGCTGCTGTGTCTTGTCTGCCCCGCTGGTCTCTGGCTGACTGCTGCTGTGTCTTGTCTGTCTCGCTGGTCTCTGGCTGACTGCTGCTGTGTCTTGTCTGCCCCACTGGTCTCTGGCTGACTGCTGTGTCTTGTCTGCCCCACTGGTCTCTGACTGACTGCTGCTGTGTTTTGTCTGCCCCGCTGGTCTCTGGCTGACTGCTGCTGTGTCTTGTCTGCCCCACGGGTCTCTGGCTGACTGCTGCTGTGGCTTGTCTGCCCTGCTGGTCTCTGGCTGACTGCTGCTGTGGCTTGTCTGCCCCACGGGTCTCTGGCTGACTGCTGCTGTGGCTTGTCTGCCCCGCTGGTCTCTGGCTGACTGCTGCTGTGGCTTGTGTCTTGCCAGTGGATTCCCAGCCCAACACTCAGGAGTTGGACCATAATCCTCGTGGCCACGGCCTCATCCAGCCTGAAAGCCAGGCAAAGCTTCACGTGCGTGCTGACGGAGGTGAGGGTGAGCGATTTCATGTTGGTCTCTCTTTGTCACAGTAGTTTCTTACAAAGTTTTTTCTCAGGTCAAGAGGGTAATTCTTAAAAAAAAAAAAAAATGTTCTCTGAGGGAACAAGGCCGGTGTCAAGGCTCCAGTTTTTCTCACGGAGAGTGCAGTCGCATTCGCTCACAGTGAGTATATCCACACATGCGTAGACTACTCGCCGTGAAGTCATTGCTAAAACAAGTGAATGCTGATGTTTTACAAATCGTTCAATTTAATAGTTTCAAGTTGTTTACATGAATAAAGTCTTATTGACCTGAATATTGACAGGTGAGGAGGAGCCTGTTGTCATTGAAATGTGTTTAATGTTCCGTTTGCATTTCTCCCCAGTTTTCTGCCCAATCATGTGGCACACAAGGACACATACCAGCAGAAAGCATTCTGTGGTGTGTACAGTAACGATGGCAACATGTTCCCCTCAGCGGGCCACGGTGAGGACGTGGGTTTTGACAGTGGTGTGAGAGAGGAAGTGGTCTACCCCTCAGCTTGGAAGCTCGTCGAGACCCAGTTTTTGTTTGTAGTAAAAATGGTGTACTATAGCCGTGTCTCAGGATCAACCACTACTAGATCTACTTATATCTATTGTTGGACTACTGATCTATGTTGGTCTCTGCTGTTTCTTCATGGCCTTTCCCCCGCTGGAGATCTGTTGGAGGATCGGATTGTCTGTCTGATTTACTACTACTATTTGCATACGATATTTCATTTGTTTTGGTGTGATGTATACCGTGATTGATGTGTTCAGTTGTATTGAAGACCACAGAGATGTGACACTCTATAGTAAAAGAGTTTGATTGCAATCTGATTGTTTTAATGAGACTGGGATTACGCATCACTTTATGAAAGGACAAGGTCATTTGGGTTCACTGAACTCCTTTACTGGGCTGGACTCTTTCAGGCCTGAGGTACGGGACCTTTCCTTGAGGAACCAGAGCTCATCGCCTTAAAATTTTTTTTGTGTGTGCTCATTTATTTGGGTAATATAACCAACACAAAATAGGTTTTAACGTTATTTCAAATGTTTTAAGTGTTTATGAAAGGTTATTTTCATAGTGATTTAAAAAAAATAAAAAATTAACACGAGTCCTTTGTATTGGTGTAGACTTGACGGACCAGACAGGACTCATTCCCTTCCAAACCAAAAGGAGAAATCAATATTTTCTCTGGTAGGCACAACCTACCTGGCACCCCTACAAAACAATAACCTCAAGTCAAAAACCATTACATAGAAAATGGCACCCCAAATGGGACCTCTCCAACATTGAGAAATAACCAACGTAAATCTCTTATGTGGAATTAAAACAATGGATTCACCCCGAGAAAATGTTCTCATCCATATGATACAAATCAGGGCCCTTCTAAAAAAGGGGCTGACAATGCAAATCTTAATGTGAATGGACCTGATTTGGGCCAGAGCCCTGGGTATCTGCATGCTCGGTCTGGACCACAGGTGGCCTAACCAGTTACTCTCTTATTGACCTGGACCTGTGTGGACGTACTGAGCTAGCCCTCCCTCTGACACCCAACCTTCCTCCATCTGGTTTCTCACCAGAGGTTGTGGTCATACAACTACAAGGAGACATACTTGATATTCGTCAGACTCAACATCTCCAAACTCAAATCCATCATAAATGCAAATGTCTGAATGAAGAGCAACAGAGCGCAATGGAATTCTGAGACTCAGTGGGCACTCTAACCCACATGCTGATGGAGCTCCGTGAGAGTGGAACAAGGAAAGAACACAACCATTACAGTGGAAGTCTGAGACTCAGTGAGCACTCTAACCCACATGCTGACTGACGGAGCTCTGTGAGAGTGGAACAAGGAAAGAACACAACCATTACAGTGGAATTCTGAGACTCAGTGAGCACTCTAACCCACATGCTGACTGACGGAGCTCTGTGAGAGTGGAACAAGGAAAGAACACAACCATTACAGTGGAATTCTGAGACTCAGTGAGCACTCTAACCCACATGCTGACTGACGGAGCTCTGTGAGAGTGGAACAAGGAAAGAACACAACCATTACAGTGGAATGGGAAAACTTTTGAAATTATTTTTTTTAGTTCTTAACGACATCGATGTGTTTACATGGCCAAATTCACATTAAAACAATGTCACTTTTTATTGGTTTATTAGTAGTGACCTCTGGTTCCTAACACATGCATCCCTTCCTTGTCTTTCTTAGACCAGAACCTCTGTCTGTATGACACCAGTAGGGGGAGCTTTAACCTGAAGCAGTCACCCCCGACTACCACAAGATGCTCTATTCCAGCTGGTCTCACTACACACACTGGTGGGGGCTGCTATTTATTTAAAAATAAAACATAATAATAATTGTCACCTTGACTTTAGCACAGATGAACTAATGTCTAGGATTATAACTTCATTTGAAGATATGGAGGTTGGATGACAGAGCTAAAGTAATGGTCCAGTGTTTCTACATTTCTATGAAATATGGCCTATAATTATGTATGAGTTAACTATCATTTTTTTTGTAAGGAAAACTATTTTAAGTATGTTAAAAAAACAGATTTTCTGTATTTGAGTGGTGTGGTCACAAATATTTATGCAAGAAAAATAGCATTTTTGAATAGGTTGGTTTAAAATGAACATTTGTGGTGGGGTATTTTTTATTTATTTATTTTTTTCCCCCAATGAATGCTTTGGCCACATACGTACATAGGACGCGTCAATAACATTATTTGGGTATGAGTTAACATTATGAGCTTTTCACTGGACAGTTACTTTACCCAGTCAATCAGAGGAGCTTTGATAAATAAATGAAAAGCTAAACTCTTGCTAATTTTGAAAGGAGTGATTTCAAAATCCACTAGATTTCCGTCACAATGTTCACCAGAATATAGGCTCAGAATCTCTCTTGGGCTTCTTGTTAGGATGTTTCATTGTGTAGTTTGTACTGACGCGTGCCCTCTTGTATCCCTCTAGTTTATGTCTGCAGTGTAGATGGAGACAGTGAAACCCACACCGATCTGGACCTCAAGTTTGGGTTTCTCCACATAGTACTTATAGCTTAACCAATGAGGAAATTAACCATTCTACCTGCAATCCTCTTGATTCACAAGGATGCATGACATTAGAGCGAGTCATCTCAGCCATCTATTACTGGTTTTGTTTTGCCACTGATGGAGCAACAGGAAACGTTTTAAATTAGATAAATTCATAGTCCAGAACATCAATCACGTGGATAGCTGAGTACTTCAGTTCATGTGATTTCCCATTTAATTACTGCTTTTTAGGCAAACTAAAAATGTGTGTGTGTGCGTGTCTCAAACTTGTACTTATGAATTGATGTCAAAGTGAGACTTACACAGATTTTCCCTCAAGTAAGGATTCAAACTTTTAAAAGGTGCACTATGCAGAAATCGATCCACCATTTCCTGGTTGCTAAAATTCTGATAGGCAAACTAATTTTAGTGTGTGTGACAAAACAAGCAAGTGAAGTGTACAGAATCAATTGTACCATCTTCAACGCTGTGAAATATATTTTTGGAACTAAAAACATTGTATTTTCAGCTGTTTTGAAGCTGGTGTACAAAAGACAAAACGAAACTTAAGGGGAGCATAGAAATAACGAACATAGAACAGATCTACAGCTTCTTAGACTTGCTTTTATAACCCACTTGTTTGTGTGAATTTGGGTCAGGTTGTTCAAAAAGGTTATAACCCACTTGTTTGTGTGAATTTGGGTCAGGTTGTTCAAAAAGGTAACATATATCCCAGATCCATTTCAGGCCTATTCTTTCCATGGGTTGTAGATGTTTCGTAGTTGGCGTTGTCTCTCAGTGTAAGCTGGTTAATGTTCTGTTCTTCCCTCGCCGACTCAGACGAGAGGAGGTACCGAGTTTTCAACGTTTATTTGCCAAGTGCACAGGATACAGCAGGTGTAAAACGGTACAGTAAAATTCTTACCTTGAGAGTTCTTTCCCAACGTAGGAGAAGGAAATAGAATAAAACATTTGAAGTAAGAATAAAAACCACACAAGAACTATGTTGAGCGTTAAAGGTTGTTTCTGGGCAGTATATACATGTAAAACGGGGCCGAAAAGTGACTTGTAGCAGGAATACATAAATACTTATCATAATATACAGTGCCTTCATAAAGTGTTCACGCCGCTTGATCTTTTTCCACATTTTGTTGTTGCAGCCTGAATTTTAAAACGGATAAAATTGACATTTTGTGTACATAGCTCAAGTTTCCAACCAATTTTTATGCAAATATTCGAATATATTAGTTCCACCAAACTGACTTGTTGCGAATAAAAACCAGTACGTGATGATACACACAATGTACTTTTTCCACTTGGGTTTTCATGTAACGAATAAAAATGAAATGTTCAATGTGTTTCCGTTGCATTTTTAACTCTACCGATTTTAGTTTTGTCACGAACTGTCAATAGCAAATGTGCCTACTTTGGTCTCGGTCTGCGCTCTCGATATAACAGCTACAATGTGGGTAGGCTAGTCTACGTGATGAGATTTATTATGGATAAGAGCAATAATATTTTAGAATTGTCAAGCATTGATCATCATGTCACCAGAATAAGACCCTCAATATTCATTGGAAAGGAGCATCAAGCTCATCGCCGTGCTCTTTCAACACCCTGAGAAGTTCATCAGAATGTATTTAACCTGTAGCCTAATAAACCGCATGGTTTCCCTGAGTCGTAGTGGGACGACCACACGTGTCATCGTGTGACAAGTGTACTTCGATATGATGGTTATATCATCAATATTTGCGCATAAGTCTTTCCACAAATTTCTCGGATAATTAATTTAACAGACATCAAAAGATCCCACTTTGTCTGGCTTGTTTTGTCTACGTTTAGAAAGTTTACCGAAACATTTTCTGTTTCCATCAGGCCTGTCATGACTCTATATATTTATCAGACATGTACTTTACGCATGTATAAAAGGTTGTCTGGAAACCTGGTTATTGGACTACACACAATACCCCATAATGTCTTGAGTCAGTAAGTATTCAATCCCTTTTGTTATGCCAAGTCTAAATAACTTCAGGAGTAAAAATGTGCCTAATAAGTTGCATGGACTTACTCTGTGTGCAGTAATAGTGGGCTATTGTCTCTGTACACCACACATACAATTATCTGTAAGGTCTAGCAGTGAATTTCAACCACAAAGATCAGGGAGGTTTTCCAATGCCTCACAAAGATGGGCACCTATAGGTAGTTGGGCAATAACAATTTTAAAAAAGCAAACATTGAATATCCCTTTGATGAGCATGGTGAAGTTATTAATTACACTTTGGAAGGTGTATCAATACACCCAGTCACTACACAGATACAGGCGTCCTTCGTAAATCAGTTGCCGGAGAGGAAGGAAACCACTCAGGGATTTCATCATGAAACCAATGGTGACTTTTTTAAACAGGTACAGAGTTTAATGGTTGTGATTAGGAGAACTGAGCATGGATCAACAGCATTATAGTTACTGCACAAGACTAACCTAAATGACAGAGTGAAAAAATCTATGGCAAGACTTGAAAATTCTTTCTCCCCTGCCGGATCTTGTCCACAATCAGCTCCTTGGTCTTTCTGATGTTGAGGGAGAGGTTGTCACCACACTGCCAGTTCTCTAACCTGTTAGGTCTACCCCAGGTGGTGAGAGTAGCTATCTTCTCTCTGGCTGAGGCTGGTTAATGTTCTGTTCTTCTCTCTTAGCCCAGATAAGAATAGGTTCTGTGTCTTCTCTCTGGCTGAGACTGGTTAATGTTCTGTTCTTCCCTCTTAGCCCAGATAAGAATAGGTTCTGTGTCTTCTCTCTGGCTGAGGCTGGTTAATGTTCTGTTCTTCCCTCTTAGCCCAGATAAGAATAGGTTCTGTGTCTTCTCTCTGGCTGAGGCTGGTTAATGTTCTGTTCTTCCCTCTTAGCCCAGATAAGAATAGGTTCTGTGTCTTCTCTCTGGCTGAGGCTGGTTAATGTTCTGTTCTTCCCTCTTAGCCCAGATAAGAATAGGTTCTGTGTCTTCTCTCTGGCTGAGGCTGGTTAATGTTCTGTTCTTCCCTCTTAGCCCAGATAAGAATAGGTTCTGTGTCTTCTCTCTGGCTGAGGCTGGTTAATGTTCTGTTCTTCCCTCTTAGCCCAGATAAGAATAGGTTCTGTGTCTTCTCTCTGGCTGAGGCTGGTTAATGTTCTGTTCTTCCCTCTTAGCCCAGATAAGAATAGGTTCTGTGTCTTCTCTCTGGCTGAGGCTGGTTAATGTTCTGTTCTTCCCTCTTAGCCCAGATAAGAATAGGTTCTGTGTCTTCTCTCTGGCTGAGGCTGGTTAATGTTCTGTTCTTCCCTCTTAGCCCAGATAAGAATAGGTTCTGTGTCTTCTCTCTGGCTGAGGCTGGTTAATGTTCTGTTCTTCCCTCTTAGCCCAGATAAGAATAGGTTCTGTGTCTTCTCTCTGGCTGAGGCTGGTTAATGTTCTGTTCTTCCCTCTTAGCCCAGATAAGAATAGGTTCTGTGTCTTCTCTCTGGCTGAGGCTGGTTAATGTTCTGTTCTTCCCTCTTAGCCCAGATAAGAATAGGTTCTGTGTCTTCTCTCTGGCTACCTCCAGAGGGAAAGGGGTCATTGGAGAGTGAGTGCACCCAATATATTTCATCCCAATTTGACATTTTCCGAGACATTTGAAAATAGAATAGTTTGTTGCGTTTTATAGCCTAGCTAATGATGGCTGCTTCTATGGTATCGATCGGGAACAGAATAAGAGAACTCTTAAAGTGTGTGTCTGCCCGCCTATGGACATTGGCATTGCCAAGTATTCAGTCACAACCTGGTCACCCTCTGTCTCCCCACTGTAAGCTTACAGAGACGATACAGAGCAATCCTGTTCTCTTGGGACCCTTTGTCATGACCCACATCACTGTGTTGTTGACCTCTGCCATCTGTCCCCCCCCCCCTCCCCCCGCCCATTCTGTCTCCTCAGATCAAAGCTCACGACCACGATGTGAACACTGTGGCGTTTGCCGACAGCTCGTCCCATCTGCTGTTCTCAGGCAGCGACGACGCGCTCTGCAAGGTGTGGGACAGACTGACGCTGCGGGAGGACAGACCCAAGCCCGTGGGCCAGCTGTCTGGACACAGAGACTGTATCACCTTCATCCACAGCAAGGTAATAGAGGAAAACCACTACCGTGTGTATGCGTCCAGCATGTGCAATCACTCTCTTACATTCTCTTACTGTGTTGGGTAATCATCGATATCAAAGCCTAAACACATACATGGGACAATTTACTGTTTATACATAAATACACTGTTCTGATATAACTGGACAGGTGAAAGCTATGCAGGGCCGTTTCACCAATCAGCAAGCGCTGCGATAGTGAGGAAGGATTCATTTTTTAGTATTTGGACAGGGTCTAAAACTCTAACCACTTCATCCTGATACTGTGCACATTAAGGTATAAACCTTCTCTGTGTGCCTGTTGACTCCTCATCCCTGTCAGGAAGATACAGGTTCATTATAAACCTCCTCTGTGTGTCTGTTGACTCCTCATCCCTGTCAGGAAGATACAGGTTCATTATAAACCTCCTCTGTGTGTCTGTTGACTCCTCATCCCTGTCAGGAAGATACAGGTTCATTATAAACTTCCTCTCTTCAGCTTGCAGGGCGACGCACGTTATCTGATCAGTAACTCAAAAGGACCAGTCCATCAAACTGTGGGACATGAGGAAGTTCTCCCCAATGGAGGGCCTGGTGGCCTCGCGGCTGAACATCGTCCAACAGGACTGGGAGTACCGTTGGCAGCAGGTTGCCCAGAATGGTGCTGGGGAGGCCATGAGGTTGTTGTACATCTGTACTGGGTCCCAGTCGAGATCACATTTAGATTAGCAAGTGAGCCAGAAACACAGTCCAATCCGACTGTAATCTACTCTAGATTGCTCTCAGAAAATCTCATATTTGCTATATTAAGTATTGATGACATACAGTATGTTTAATCATTAATCTCCTACTACCCCACTATTACCCCCTGTATTCACCAATCTGCAGAGAAGGGATACAGTTGAGGCATTGTCTTCTTTCAGGGGCCTTAACTCCTACGCAGACAGACATCCCTCCAGCCACAGTGCAGATGGAGCCACGCTATCTTGTGTTATAAAACAATGACATTTAAGGAGAGTTGTCTCTTCTGATGCACCCCAGTGTACAGTAAGAATAGGATGAAGGAGACGAAAGCCTCTATGAAGTTTGGCCGGAGCCGTTTATGCAGAACTTATTGAAGCTCACTAAGCACTCGCTCCAAGAGCCCCCAACAAGCCTCATGCCCACATTGTGTTTGGTTGCTTAGAGTAAAAAGCAGCCCCCAAATAGACTAAAATAATGTCATAAATCACAGAATGATGATAATTCAGTATAAGGTATGTTGTAATGGAATTAATGTCCAGAGGTAAGAAGACAGTGTACAAAACATTAGGAACACCTGCGCTTTCCACGAGACTGACCAGGTGAATCCAGGTTAAAGCTATGATCCCTTATTGATGTCACTTGTTAAATCCAATTCAATCCGTGTAGATGAAGGGGAGGAGACAGGTTAAAGAAAGATTTAAAATAAATAATAATAATTAAAGCCTTGAGACCATCGCGACATGGATTGTGTATGTGTTCTGGGCTTTAAGACACAGTAAAGGGTTTGGGTGTGTTCTGGGCTTTAAGACACAGTAAAGGGTTTGGGTGTGTTCTGGGCTTTTAGACACAGTAAAGGGTTTGGGTGTGTTCTGGGCTTTAAGACACAGTACAGGGTTTGGGTGTGTTCTGGGCTTTAAGACACAGTAAAGGGTTTGGGTGTGTTCTGGGCTTTAAGACACAGTACAGGGTTTGGGTGTGTTCTGGGCTTTAAGACACAGTAAAGGGTTTGGGTGTGTTCTGGGCTTTAAGACACAGTAAAGGGTTTGGGTGTGTTCTGGGCTTTAAGACACAGTAAAGGGTTTGGGTGTGTTCTGGGCTTTAAGACACAGTAAAGGGTTTGGGTGTGTTCTGGGCTTTAAGACACAGTACAGGGGTTGGGTGTGTTCTGGGCTTTAAGACACAGTAAAGGGTTTGGGTGTGTTCTGGGCTTTAAGACACAGTAAAGGGTTTGGGTGTGTTCTGGGCTTTAAGACACAGTACAGGGTTTGGGTGTGTTCTGGGCTTTAAGACACAGTAAAGGGTTTGGGTGTGTTCTGGGCTTTAAGACACAGTAAAGGGTTTGGGTGTGTTCTGGGCTTTAAGACACAGTAAAGGGTTTGGGTGTGTTTTGGGCTTTAAGACACAGTAAAGGGTTTGGGTGTGTTCTGGGCTTTAAGACACAGTAAAGGGTTTGGGTGTGTTCTGGGCTTTAAGACACAGTAAAGGGTTTGGGTGTGTTCTGGGCTTTTAGACACAGTAAAGGGTTTGGGAGTGTTCTGGGCTTTAAGACACAGTAAAGGGTTTGGTTGTGTTCTGGGCTTTAAGACACAGTAAAGGGTTTGGGTGTGTTCTGGGCTTTAAGACACAGTAAAGGGTTTGGGTGTGTTCTGGGCTTTAAGACACAGTAAAGGGTTTGGGTGTGTTCTGGGCTTTTAGACACAGTACAGGGTTTGGGTGTGTTCTGGGCTTTAAGACACAGTAAAGGGTTTGGGTGTGTTCTGGGCTTTAAGACACAGTAAAGGGTTTGGGTGTGTGAGTGTGCTTGGAACATCAACCTTGATAAAATCTCTACAAATTGTTTTACAATAAAACCCAGGAAATACAGTCATCAGAAATCCAACGAAGGGAATTGGCAGAAATCTGCAAAAGTTATGATTGCTCAACATTGATTGTGACGACCTGTCGAACCTCTGCAGTAATGGGCTTTAGATGGGTTTTCTATAAAAGTTGCTGCTTGAGCAATAGGAAGCAAGAGGGAGAAAAAAATTGAAACCAAATCAACAGCTTTAAATTAGTGGGTTGCCGCCCCCCCCCCCGCCCCGCCCCGCAGCTAACAGACAATTATCTGCCATAAAGCCACAGCAGAGTTCCAGGGGAGGGTATTGTAATGGCAGGAATGCTGATAGAGCTCTAAAATTAGTCGGAATCCTTGGCACCCTCCGAGGGCGAGTGAGCAAATAGCCCAGATGGAGAATGGGAGCTGTCTGTCTGGGGACTGGCCTCCAGGGCTATTAGTACGTCTATCTGTGTGAGAAACCCTCAGGGGCTCATATCGGAATGAAGACAGGCAGATGCTAAGTGGTAGGATACATGGAGCAGCATGTAAAGGGATGTTAAGTGGTGGAATGGGCCTTAGACAACGCTCTGTGAGGCAAGTGTTGCTAGTGACAAACACAGACAACTGGGATGGACGGAAATATACTTTGGCATCAACAGCTGAGCCTGTGAATGGAGAGTGGAGAGGACTTTGCCAAAAAAGGAGACTGGCTTTTTTCAAAATGTAGTGACTGGGGGGAGGGGGGGGGGGATGTGTAGGAAGGAAGGAATGGGTATAAACCATGTGCTCTGACAGCCAGAGAGATAAACGAACACAGGGTAGGAGTGTACAGCACTGGACAGATACAAGTACAGTCAACACTTGACGACAGAGCATACTCTCTGCCCGTAGGAAGAGGACGATAACATTAGAATCGAAAAGATGTGACTCTTAAGAAAGTTGGCATAAAAGCAATGGATCCAAAGATAAAAAAAACAAATCGAACAGAACTAATAGACAATGACAAGGGAGAAACTACACGGATGACTAAGGACCAAAGCGGACCGGTGAAGATTGCCATGATGGTCCTAAACTCTGTTCTGGTGGTTGTTACAGACCTTTGGGCTGGACTGCTTGGCAGCGCCGTATTCAGACGCCATTTTCACCTCCTGTTGTCGGGCGTGGTTCTGTTTGGACCAGCCCTGAGTCTGTGGGTGTCCAAGTACAGCATCTTTGCAAACAGGAACCACTACCTCTACAGGTGAGGTCTTTTTTTTGTTTGTTTTGACAACGCCCATCAGTATTAAGGAAAGCCACTATTCATGTGGATTAAATGGGCAATAGCATGATATATAATATTGGAGAGAATAGATAAGTTCCATCCTTTCAAAGTTATTGTTGTTTTGTGATAATGAATGTGTTGTTTATGTTTTCACACATAATATTCTTCCAATGGCCATACCATCTAGCTCTGTCCCAAGCAGGCGTGGACTGGCACATCACTGTGTGCACCGCGGTATATTGGCCATATAGCACAAACCCTAAGGTGCCTTATTGCTGTTATAAACTGGTTACCAACATAATTAGACAAGTAAAAATAAACGTTTTGCCATACACTGATATACCACGGCTGTCAGCCAATCAGCATTCAGGGCTCGAACCACCCAGTTTATAATGAAAATTAGTGCTTGTCATATGCGTTTCCCTGAATCAATACATACCCTAAGTGTTCATTATTATTGCAGGGCTCCAGACTAACATGTTCCCCTGGTGTCACTTAACTTTTACAGTTGGTTGCACCAGCCCATGACTTGGTCTGACCCAATTCATCCTGAAGTCATTCATTAAGAAGTATAATAGAGTAAGTAATAAGGTATTTCATCGAGCATGTCCAAGCAGGAATGCATGATTAAAGATATTTGGATGTGCAGTCACTAACCTAATCCAGTGATTGTGAATTTTGGGTTGACCGTTAAGACTATAGATTACATTTTTTTTGTTTTGTTCAATAGAGTTGAATTACATACATCTTTATGTACACTAACTAATATCATATGCAAATTCATTTGGGGTTCAACACCCGACAAAAGTGGAAACTCAAAGAAAATGAACTAGATCGCTAACTCTGAGTATAATACCCACTGCTAGTAGTCATGTATTCATCCAACAGTAACTGTACTGTCCTAAAAAAAACTAGCAGTTGTGGGCTATTACCCATGAGCCCTCGCGTGCGTGACGCTCCATATCTCAAAACCAAATCAAATATCGTGGTTGTAAAATAGTTGCTATTGAGATCAACAATGAGAGTTGAGAAGAAGAAAAAAGAACTACAGAAATCTGAGACCCTCCTTTCTTCGTCAGGGACAAAGGGATGAAGCTTCCAAAGCTGTGTGTTTTTCCCGCAATTGCATTTTGAAATGTTAAATGATCATAACAAATGTTTCTGTTGAGCTCATGGGGGGGAGGGGGGAGAGTGACTTGCTCATCATAGAAGCAGGCACCAGCGAGGACACAGGCACCAGCGAGGACACAGGCACCAGCGAGGACACAGGCTCATTATAGATTAGTAAAACAGAGAAAATGTGCTCAAAAATATACAAATACAACAACAACAAAATGGCCCATGGGCCACAACCTTTTTCCATATAAAAATATTTTTGTGTGTCAATTTCGACCTGCCCAGCCCCAAAAAAATGGTCCAGCCATCTGGCATTTGCCAGAATTGCCAGATGGCCAATCTACCCCTGGTCCTGAGCTATTTAGCAATCTTACATTTATACTAGATACCTGTTTTGGATTCTCTTTCAGGATGTTCCTGCGATCGGGCTGGGCCTGGACCTGTGTTTTCACTGGCTCCTTCGTCTTCGTCCTCTCCTTCTCCATCCGTCGATCCCTCTCTCTCTCCGTTCGCCATCTCTCACGGATAGCCACCGTGGGAGCACTGTGGTGGGGCTCTCGCAGTCTCCTGACTCTGCTGGAGAACATGGCAGGCAGCTGCTACGAGCCCATGCCTGCTACCCTGGTTGGGGGCCTGAACCTTGGCCAGGGAGCCAGTGTCCCAGGGCAGTCCTTACTCCTGCTCCATGAGGGCGAGCGCAAGGCCTCCTGCCTGAAAGCGGGCATGCTGTGGCAGGGCTGGGAGGTCTCGGAGGACACTCTTCTCCTCTGCCTCTGCTGCCTGCTCCTGGCCGAGGAGACTGCAGTGTTGGGGCCCTACCTAGCCCTGGGAGGGCCCTCGGGGCCCCCGCTGCGCCTGCTCTTCCTACTCTGTGTCTCCCTACTGGGTCTGTGGCTGTTTCTGCTGCTCTGTCTGCTGGCTTACTTCCCGCAGTTCCCCTCCCAGCTTCTGGGGGGAGCTCTAGGGTGTTTGGGCTGGAGGGGGCTGTATCAGGGTTGGTATCGCCTGCAGCCCAGCTGGTGCTGTCCTGGGTGGCCTGGAGAGGGACTTCTCATCACAACTCAGAGAGAGCCGTACAGTGAAAGGGGTGTTCATGACGTGTGGCCAAAGCATTGATGTCTTTGGCTAAAATATTATTTGCACCCCAGATCAAAATAAGAATGGATAGGACTCCACAGCAAAAAGGGCTCTCTGCTTGATATTTTATAAAAACTAAAAGTAACATTTCCATTTGCTTTATAGTCAGTGTGATAACTCCTAACATCAAGAACATCGAATTGGATAATAACAGGAAGATTATTTATGTACATTACCACAGAATTGAGAAAGTAAAAATTTCATAAGCAAAATATTGAAATAGTTTTAAATCTCACCATGAAGCATTAAAAAAATACTAACTTGATGTTATGCCAGTTATCACTACTTTAATTTTGAAATTGAATACATTGATTGTGTAATACAGCAGTTTTATTGGTTATGAAAATGAAAACGTTTTTAAATCCACTGTGTCTGAAGGTATTCAGTTACGAAACAAGCATTTTAACATGTTACACTACACGATTTGTATCATAACATGTGAATGGGTGAGTAAGAGTGTGTCGCTATATTGCCGTCTCCAGTGGATGTTCACAAGAGTCAGTTGATCAGTAGATGAGGGCCTTGCAGTCCCCTCTGGGCTTCTTGATCTTGTCATAGTTCTTGTTGATGATGTCAAACAGCAAGGCCTGGTGAATGGGTGACAGAAATAGCAGGGTAATTACATCACTGAAAGCCTTTCATCATCATTAGATTGGATAAGATAGATTTTTATTTATTGTCTGTTTCACACAGATATTCGCTTTACGTCAAGAAAATGCACCGCGATAGACCCAAATTCATCATCATCACCACCTACAATGACCCTTCTTTTTACAACAAGGTCATCAAACAGAGGAAGACAGGTAGGTAAGTACAATGTGAGGAGCAGGAGAGGCATTGGTAATTATAAACTCAATCAATTTGTTCGTTTGATAACAGGGTTTGGTTTCCATTCACAACTCTAGAAGTCCAGGTAAATACTTCACACTGGGAAAGTTTAACTTGGAGGTTAAATTATGAGGGTGCTGAGCACGCCTAATGACGGACAGAGAGGTATGATACATGAGGGAGCTTACATAGGTGTTGCGGATCTCCAGAACCACGATGCGAAGCTCACAGTACTGGTACTGGTCCAGCTCATGCACCAACTGCCTGTAGTCTCCCTGGAGGTAGTTACACAAAATATGGTCACACACACACACACACAAATTAAAGCGATCACACACACACACACGAATACTAACCACATGAGGTTGTTTTGAGGCCTTGGCAACAGCATCCCCTCTCTCACTGTAGTACCTGATAACACATCACAGATAATGAAGGTGTTTGTTAGTCACATTAACACAACAACTACATAACGAATTAGATATGAGTGTAAACAGTAAACAGTGATCTTTTGGTTATTAAGGTCTCTTACTTTGAGATCTGTGTCTGGAATTCTTCGATCTTTGTGCGAGTGTTGGTCAACAATTCAAACACTTTTTCCTGTGGAACAACATTATGAGCGTAGGACCTACCAACAGTTTTATCAAGGTATGGCTGATATGACAATCATCATTTTATTAAAATCAGAAAGTCTGACCTGTACAGCCACCCCAAAGTTGTTCCCATCTTCAATTTTGGGAATCTGAAGTTGCACCCACATTGACACCTGCCAGAGTAAGAGATCATAGTATTTATGTATTTCTCTAGACACTTCTCACCTATTTAGGAAAAGATGTGCTAGTGAATTTGAGATGTAAAATAACAGTTTGGCCCACACAGAGACTAACAGAGGGATAAAGGGCTGACTGACTGTGTTCAGTTTCTCCTTCAGTAGCTGGATCTGAGGCTTGATCTCCTTTAGAAGACTTTCCACTCTCTCGTTGCAGGGGATCGGACCACAGGGAGGCCCTTAGGGAGAAACACCATGAGAAAACTCAAAGAGTAGGATGAAGTTATACAAACGCACTGGTCTAAGTTTCTATTTGTGTGTCCTCTCTAATGGTTAAGGTTAGGATTAGTGGTAAGAGTGAGCTGATCCTAGATCTGTGCATTCGGGCAATTTGACAGCTAACCGCAGTTGTAAATCGGTGCTATTGTGTCTTCTTAACTACCTGCGTCTTCATCTTCTTTCTCGCTGTCCTTGTCTTTCTTCCCTTCCTTTGCCTCTTTCTGCAAAACAAGTGAGAAGAGGGGCGGGCGAAGGATTTTGCATGGTTCCTTCATGTGTGTATGTGTAACAGTATAACTTTAGACCGTCCCATCGCCCATACCCGGGCGCGAACTAGGGACCCTCTGCACACATCAACAACAGTCACCCACGAAGCATCGTTACCCATCGCTCCACAAAAGCCGCGGCCCTTGCAGAGCAAGGGGAACTACTAAGGTCTCAGAGCAAGTGACGTCACCGATTGAAACGCTATTTAGCGCGAACCACCGCTAACTAAGCTAGCCGTTTCACATCCGTTACACATGCATGGTCGATACTACTTGGGAGTGATTCCAGTGTAATCCAAGGGGTTAATCATGATAGACCGCTGAATTGGGTGAAACGCCTGTACCTCCTCTTTCTTCTTTTGCTTAGCCTCTTCTTTAGCCGGGTCTGGTATTGGGATGTCCAGAGGAGCCTTCAGAGCTGCCAGGCCATCAGTGCTTAAGGATGTCTGGGAACCATTTCACATAAACAAAAATATAGATTACATTTGCATTCTTATGTACAATAGCTTTGCATCAAGGTATTTGGACTGAGATTGAATGGTGCGCTTGTGTTTTTCCACAGCCTCACCTTCAACAGCGTTTCCATCTCTGCAATCTTCTGAGGGAAGAATGATGTGACCAGGGTCTCTGCCTGTAATACACCAGTTACTAATGTTGGACACAGTTATCGTTTTAACATCTCAAATGTGGTCATTTGGTTATTATTCAAGTAGACCTGCACCACTAAGGGCCTACCTCTTTAGTGAGCTGAGTGCAGAAATCATCAACCTAGGAAATTGAAACCAAACACAGAAAAAAGGTTTAGAATTCACAGCAGAAAACCCAACTACCAATGTCTCTATAATGTTTGGACAGTTACTTTCACCTGGACTGTGGGTCAGGTTCACCTGATGCAACACAGTGAATTTAAATTCAGACACTACAATCAGCGTGAAAATGTTACGCTTCGTATGGTATGTATTCATTTGTGGATGTCCATCATCCATTTCCTATGACATGTTAGGAATTACAGTTTATTGTGGCTAACATTAGCTAGGTGACTGGGTGTCTAACTTTAGCTAGGCTAGGGGTTAAGGTTAGGTTAAAGGGTTAGCTAACATGCTAAGTAGTTGTGAAGTAGCAAAATATAAAAGTTGCTAAAATGAAACATTTGTCCGTGATGAGATTGAAACATGCAACCTTTGGGTTGCTAGATTTTTGCGTTATATGCCCACCCTTTGCCTTAAGTAACCGGTCTTATCTAACCATACCAAACATCGTACGTACGTATGCGCGCGCGCGCGCGCTCACTCACTCACTCACTCACTCACTCACTCACTCACTCACACAACATATAATAGTCATTTCATCGTCCCAAGATGTACGTGTACTATGTTACGTCTAGTCTATGAGACTAGGCTGTGATGTGAACTCACATGTCCCTATTATTGGTTTAAATGTCAAAACGCCTTGAAGATTAACAGGGCTGCTGAGTTATCTGACACAAGTTATATTGATAGGCTATAGTCAAATGATTATATAACGTTAGACAAAATTCGAAAAGAAATGGACAAATTTACCTGTTTCTTCGACTCCGGGCGAATGTCTATGGAAGTCATCTTGTGATGGGAATTTATTTACTTGATATGCAAAAATGACCTTTTGCAATGCAAAAATAGAAAGCAACTAAATAGTTCACAGAGTGCGCGGATTTTCCTAAACGTCTGATAGTGCACAACGCTGAAGTCAGTCACCCGTTAGTCAGCTCAAAAAGTGAAAATGAAAGTAACTGAACCCTTCTCAAGGAGACGTAATTTCCTGTTTAGAAGATCAAGCTAGAGCATCGTGGGATTTGTAGTTTGATTATGGGACCGTAGCATACCACAGTGTAGCCCAATGATGGGTACGGAATAAACACAGGTTTTGTTCTATGAGATAATCTTCATCAGCTAACGTCACTTTTTGTGAATTTTGAAGCTTAATGTATGACTGCAGTTCTGAGTGTGTCCTATAGATGGTAATGCTGCTTCTGCCATTTTGAGTGGTATGCTCATGGTCAGTTTATGTCTGTCTGATGTCATATGACTAAGTAGGTCTCATCAATGAAAATCTGATATATATATATATTTTTAATCCAGAATGCTTTCTGATTTCCAATTTTGTTTGAATTCATAATAACCATGGATAGCCTAATAACTCAGAAGACAGAATACTAAACTGTAGCTCCCAGTGTGCAAGTGCACATGACATGAAGTTGGCACTCAATTAGCAAAGAAACCATGATTACAAAGACTACAGTGTGCAATCTGGGCCAGTCTTGGTCATAGGGGCTTTCTCACTTAAAGTTTCCATCAACCTGAAACAACCTAATTCAAGTAGCCTAATTGCTGCCATACGCAGAACAATTACAAGCCTTTCTACAGATGAAAAGTTGCTCTCAGCTCAGAAAGCTTGAAAAAGCCATGAAGGGTTGAGAAACGCTGCTTCTCTGAGAGGTATCATTGCTTTGTGAGGGCAAGTCAATCCTATTATTGATCTTTTATGTTACAGTATAGTAATGTTGACCAACGTTGATGAACTGTTGAATCTTGACAAACAAACTAAACAAAAAAATTAAATGGCATATTATATACTTAGAAAAAAATGGTGTCCTTATATAAACAAAAAGGTTC
Organism: Oncorhynchus clarkii lewisi; assembly: GCF_045791955.1. Classification (NCBI taxonomy): domain Eukaryota; kingdom Metazoa; phylum Chordata; class Actinopteri; order Salmoniformes; family Salmonidae; genus Oncorhynchus; species Oncorhynchus clarkii. The sequence goes on from NW_027261082.1 coordinate 298,111, forward strand.
TATAACTTGCTTCATATATGGAACCCCTAAAAGCTCTGTTTAGAACCCTTTAATATGGTTCTTTGATTAAAAACCCAAGGCTTCTTCTTCACTGAACCAAAATTGGTTCCATATAGAACCCTGTATGGTGCCATTTATGAATTATGACTACTACTAATAAATAGTCATATTTTTTAGCCAAGAATATAATATAATAAACAATAACAGACCAAATAATACCAGCAATGTTTTGACATTTTTTTGTCATTATATGCAAACATAGTTTGGAAATATGCACTGGTGGCCAGGGTGGAAACTGTTTGCTTGAATGATGACCAGCGTCAATCTTGGCACCAACTCTGTGGCTTTATGGAACAGTACAGTAGGGGTTGTTGCCTGCTGGGTCCGGAGAACAAGATAAAAGGAGCAAAAACATGAGTTGATCTACAGAAATAAGCATGAGTTAATCTGACAAAATAAAGATACATTGCAAAGCAGACATATAATCATTATGATTTAGAAGAACAACTTACATAGAGTTGTTGTCAGCAGCAGCCGAAAGAGAGATCCTCTGTCTCTGATGGGTTACTGCCAGACTGAGCAAAACATAGTGTGTCAAAAGCCATATAATGATTAACTAGCCTATTGAATCACCACGACAAATATATATAAATCATTTAGATAAATACTTCCTCTCAGTCCGCCCACTGCCCATCAAGTGCATTCAACAGAGGTCAACAATAGTCTTGTAATAGCTTCATGAAACATTGTCCCCTCATCTGACTCCACACTGAAATATTGAAATAAAAGTAACAATTAGCTAGTAGCCATTGTCAGGCTGGGTCTGTAGCTCTATTTGGCATATTCCATAATACAAAATCATGTTTCTTTGTAAGAGCTAGCTTGTAAAGTGGCTAATTAAAGAAGCCTAGCTTTGACCTGTCTAGCTTGTTAGCTAGCTAGCTTACAAACAGTGCTCAAATGTTTTATCTATCTAGTCTAGCTATAGTTTATTAAATGACTGACTTCATTTATTCAACCACAGTACTCTTGCATCCTCATGTTGGAATGGCGGTTGGTTTTTTAATCAGAATGGCAGTTGGTTTTTAATTCAGAATGGAGGTTCAAATTTGAATAGACCAAAAGGTTCTATAGAATCCCCCTTTTTTTTATGTAAGTTCGTATCAAATCAAATCAAATGTATTTATAAAGCCCTTCTTACATCAGCTGATATCTCAAAGTGCTGTACAGAAACCCAGCCTAAAACCCCAAACAGCAAGCAGTAAAGATGTAGAAGCACGGCATATGCTTTTATTTCCTCTTGCTTCTAGCGAGCAGTAGGTTGTTGTGTGCTGTTTGCCACTCCGACCTCTGCAACAAAGTTGCAAAATCGTGATTTCGACCTCGCCCTGCTATAGAGAGTTAATGTTATCAAGGTTATTTGCCTAGAAGACCCCTTTTTTTATGTAAGAGTGTATGCTTTTATTTCCTCTTGCTAGCTAGCAGTAAGTTTGCAACAGCACAGATTTGTATGAACCTCGCAAGCGTGTAAGATTCCTAAAATGGACTAAGCTGGACAACATGTGTCTAATATTGAAACAATGGTGTGGCTATATTTAGGTCCTTTTTGCTGCTCATGGCAACACTGTGGTGTGATGGCTTGCATCATGAAGGGTGCTTTGACCTGCAGTTGTTCCACTTTCAGCAAAAAAACTCATATTGGATCCAAAGCACATTAATAATGGGGCTCAGCAACGTCATGATAAATGTAATTGATTTCATTTATCTACTTAAGTATTGTGGTAATGTACATGTTAAATGGGTTCAACATCAGTTTGAAATCAGCCACAATTGATAAGATCCAATTGAGTTATCCAAACAACTTACTGCAAATCATTCTAATTGTTTTGTCTGATTATTCAAATTATTTAATTGACAATCGTAATCTGAATATTCAGCTGTCAATGAATCATCCACTTGTTCAAGTAATAACCTGTGCAAACCGCAGTAATGAAGTCAGTGGAGATATTCAAACATGATTGTGGGCACGTTGGGTGGCAGTAACCAAAAGGTTGCTGGTTCAAATCCCAGACCTGACTTGGTGAAAAATCTGCCAATGTACCCTTGAGCAAGGCAGTTATCCTTAGCTGCTCCAGGGTAGCTGTCAATAATGGCTGAACCCTAGCCATGACCCCACTCTTTGAAGGTGTCTCAGGGAGGGTGGGATATCCAAATAGGATAACTTTAAGCACCTAATAATATCTATTATATTATATCAGTGTTGCAGACATCCAGTACAGCCAAAAGAACGACTCTAAAATAGCTGTCACAGCAGTAGACATTAGTTATTAATTGAGTGAGTGATTTAAACTTAAGCTGTTTTCCATTTCTGCCTAGTTGCGAAATATACTGACCAAAGGTCTTTCCTCAATGGATGACAGATGATAAAGGGGAGGGGAGCGTCTAGGAGAGAAACATGGTAGCAAAGGTTGCCTGACGTATTAATAGTGTTCCATGAAATGGTATTAGTTCAAACTACAAATACAATTCTGAATCAAGTTCATTATTGACATATTAGTTACGATTATAATAGAACAAGCATCAAGAGATCTTGTTTGATCCTCAGTCAAATAATTTTCCTTTTGGTTCTAGAACATTTAAACCAACCCAGAAGTACGACTCATTATTGCACTGTCTGCCTTCTATTCTTGAATGTGCATTTAAAGATGACATTTCAGTTTCTATCCTGGTTCTGTGACCTGATTTGAGAATGTAAAAAATGAACAACAAAATGAATAAAAAATCTAATCAAATAACCCGCATTACTTGGTGTCAAATCAAATCAAACAACCCACATTACTTGGTGTCAAATCAAATCAAACAACCCACATTACTTGGTGTCAAATCAAATCAAACAACCCGCATTACTTGGTGTCAAATCAAATCAAACAACCCGCATTACTTGGTGTCAAATCAAATCAAACAACCCACATTACTTGGTGTCAAATCAAATCAAACAACCCACATTACTTGGTGTCAAATCAAATCAAACAACCCGCATTACTTGGTGTCAAATCAAATCAAACAACCCACATTACTTGGTGTCAAATCAAATCAAACAACCCGCATTACTTGGTGTCAAATCAAACAACCCACATTACTTGGTGTCAAATCAAATCAAACAACCCGCATTACTTGGTGTCAAATCAAATCAAACAACCCACATTACTTGGTGTCAAATCACATCAAACAACCCACATTACTTGGTGTCAAATCAAATCAAACAACCCACATTACTTGGTGTGAGAAGGGTCTGGTTGAGACCTTACTTTTCAGTTGTTCCCTTATCAGCGTACATGTAACCTATGATAGGCCTCTCTCATGGACTCTCAATGTAAGATAACAAGACTAAGTCCACATTCCAACCATGATTTGAGCTTCAAATGGCTTTTTTTTTTTTTTTGCCAGCAGCAGCATTTCTGAATGTTCTCTTTGATAACCAAGGACTCTGCATCTGTGGGCGGGGGAGTGAATGCATAAATAGTGCATGGTGTTCTCCATAATATGGCGGCTGATTCTGCTGGCCATAACCATGGTTTATAGGCGTTTAACCAGTGGTACTGGGGGCTCATCTTTCTTTGAACTCTGTCTACCCTACTGTCATTATCTCTCTCTCTCACTGTCCACACAACGTCCCCTTTAACTTTTCCTCTCTCTTTCCCTCTCTAACTTGGAAACATTAACAGGAAATCTGCAATTTGCAACCCTCAGACCAGGCTCAGACATTGCATTGCTTGGTAGATTCTGGACAGAACTGGTCAACAGATCAGAAGCTTTTGTCCCATCCACGAATACAGCTCAGGCATCCAACACATTGAATGAAAGTACAATGAAAAATAGAAAGAACATAGCGGTATCACAGATAGCAAATATCTTTAGATTAATCCCATATACTTTCAGCCTAGTATGCTTCATACTGCTCATAGTTGCCCTTATCAAAATCTAACTAAAGATGCACAGAAGTCATGATAGGTTATGGCATCTACTCATAACGCAGGTGTCAATCATGATGACATAGTCTCAGGAATTTGTCAGGCCTATTTGTCCTACAGGTAGGCCCATGGCAGTGTGTAATAATTTAGGTAGGTCTACTAGTTTATGTAATAACACGTTTGTTGGATAACCTGCATCGCACCAGCTGGATCAAGAGAATTTACGGAGCCAATATTGTCATTTTGAGATATCCTTCCGCTGTACTATTTTTTTTCAATGACTTTGCATTTATTCTGCTGACTCTGCATGTCCCTTTCGAGCACACACCAAAAGCGGACAACTATTTCCCTCAACATTGATTCTCCATAGGTTGTACGTGCCTTACATCCACCACCAGTCACCATTGCTGAAGTATATATGAGGGTCACCAGGGCAGGGCGGCTGTTGTGTCTTAGCGGATACAGGAACTTCAGAGCTTGCATCACCCAGTAGAGGCGGTTTGGTTGGCTGTGAAGGAGGCAGGAGCAGGGATAGGATAGTTGTATGAAATGCGCCTCTTAGTTGTTTCATGCTTTATTGAAAGCGAGTAATTTTAACATAAAATCAGACACCTCGCGGTCCATTTATTTGTTTTCAGATTGTCCTGTTTTATAACTTTTTTCTGAACGGATATAACGAAGATCTAGCTACATCAATAGCCTACTGCTGGATTACTTTACGAAATAAATATACATTTGCGTGTATAAATATATTTATATATGCAATCGGTAGGCTATTCGTTTGCATTAAAGTTATCAACCTAAGCATCATCGTCGACTGCGATGCGCAGAACCTAGATTCAGTCAATGTGTTTGCCTCCGATAAATTGTTACACGTGTTGCAAAGTGCAAAGTTCTTTCATTAGCCTGTACTGGGCAACCTCAGCGGTGCAGTTCTTCTTCATAGACCAATCAGATATGAGTTGTAGTTGGTGCTAAAGGGCACACGACGCTCTTATTCTCTCTCTCTATATATATTTATTTTTTTAGACTTTTATATTTCATTACCCCATTTTAGTATTTTTACAAGATGTCGTGCCTTTTGCTTGGACTTATCAGAAGGTGAGTATCTTAACATTTTGCCATTTCAAACTCAATTTATACCGAACAAAAATATAAACGCAACATGCAACAATTTCAAAGATTTTACTGAGTTACAGTTTATAATAAGAAAATCATTCAATTGAAATACATTCATTAGGGCCTAATCTATGGATTTCTAATGATTGGGAATACAGATATGCAGAATACAGATATGTTGGTCACATATAAAAATGGGCCTCACAATGGGCCTCATGATCTCTAAATGGTATTTCTGTGCATTCAAATAGCCATTGAAAAATGCAATTGTGGCCTGCGTTTGGATGTACTGCCAAATTCTCTAAAATGACATTCGAGGTGGCTTATGGTAGAGAAATTAACATTCAAATCTGTGGCAACAGTGCAGTTTGCATGCCAATTGCACATTCCCTCAACTTCTGTGGCATTGTGGCATTTGACAAACTACACATTTTAGAGTGGCTTTTATTGTCCCCAGCACAAGGGGAACCTATATAATAATCATGCTGTTGATATGCCACACTTGTCAGGTGGATGGATTATCTTGACAAAGGAGAAATTTGTGCACAGAATTTGAGAAATATGCTTTTTATGTGTATGGGACATTTCTGTGATCTTTTATTTCAGCTCATGAAACATGGGACCAACACTTTACATATATATATATATATATATATATATATATAATATTTTTGTTCAGTGTATTTCCTTATTGACCAACCATGGCAGATTATAGTGTAGCCTTCTCAGCAACATTATGGTTTTTCAACATTTTAGAAACTGCAATGGTAGCCTAAAGATGGTATTAAATTAGTTTTCATGAATTAGTAATATCCCTATCGTGGATAGGATACTTTACCCAGTTGTTATTGCTATCTCACTCAAGATACTGTATGTCTGTTGGCAGCAATCCTAGGCAAACATCCTTCTTATGATAGGGTATATGTTTATGGCGGCAAACTCAGGGAATACACACACCCTGTAATATCAGATAAACATCGCAACCTAATATCAAGGATACATAAACAACAGATTAAATGTCCACAAACTAAGGATTTAAATATTCCCATTGTAGAATGGAAGGTCCTATTGAAGAATTTGAGGAAGCACTGAAATGCGAAGCAGTGAGCCATTCATCATCTACATCTTGATGATCAGTTCTGCAATAGTGTCAGACATATAGCACAGCGCACACCGAGAACTCTGTCTTGGTTTGTGTTAGGCAGATTTGGAAGTGCACCAATCTGACCATCCATATTTCAAAAGCTGTTTGCCTCTGAGATAGAAAATGACGGAAAGAATTTAAAGATCCTGTTATAACAAGTGAGAGAGACAGGACGACCCAAAGAGACATGTCCCTCATTTTGAATCTCTTACGTTCCTCCTTCACAACTCTTTCTCTAGGCTTTGGTGACGTCGCACGGAGACTAAAAAAAGTAAATGTGAGCTGTGTTGAGTGCATCTTGTCTTGACAGTCTGGAGAGGATCTATGTCCATGTGTCTGTGCATTTGTGATTGGTGCATGAGTGTTGATACACAATCATAGTGCATTATGGGAGTTAGGAGTTTTAATGACTTCTGCATGTATATGCATGGTGAATGAATGTATTTCCAGTGTGCATGTGCTACGTGCATTTCTGCTCAGTTCCTGAAAATTCCTTGTGGACCAAGCTATTAACATTCAAAATGGGGGAGGGGGGGGGGGGGGGGGGGAGTGTGTGTGTGTGTGGTGCATGGTGATTGGTCTACATTTTGTCCTGGTGTAAATGAGACAATGCAAAGCTCAACCGGGACCCAAAGAGAAGGCCACAGGGGTTGAGAAATGATACATTGTTATGGTCATCGTTGTGCTCACATGTTTATCTCTCCCTAAGTCAGGATAACACTGTAGCCTATTCCTGGTTTTACATTCAGTTTCACAGAAATGTCTGTGGGTGCCCCACAATGGGAAAGCAGGGTGCGCTGGTAATTGAATATAGCTTATAGTTTTTGGTGAGCTACATTGCAAAATTACACAGGCAGACTTGTACTCTTTAAGTTGAACTGTGCTGCTATGGTACTTGTAGTGGGAGCTGGGACTTTTGCCACACCCTTAAATGGAAACGTAAAGAGCTTATACATTACATATGAACTCATGTTATATGTTCAGCACATTCTCTTTCCTTTAAAAAAAAAAGGTTTTTTTATTTTCTTGTAATATTGTGCAGCACGTGTATAGTTTAGATGTTTGCATGACAGAACAAAAGCTCCTGCATTATGCTCAATAGATTTTCAGTGAAGTCTTTTTTATAAGTGGCCTGAAGCATGGCATTCTACACTGAGGAAAAGGTGGAAAGCCTAACCTTTCTCCTCTCCTGGTTCATATTTTTTTTTTTTTGTCTGCTTGCTTGCTCTCTCCCAGTCTGAAGTTTCTCAACACACATCTGATCGACTGCATTCAGAAATGTGTCACTTATAAGAGACTTCATGAACTGGAGAAGATCTTTTAAGATGATGTATCATCACGTAAAGGGTTACACAGTGTTTTAAATAACACTTGTTCCCTGTGATGTTGGGCAAGAATTGTTCTTGGCAATATGCCATTTTTCCATCAACAACATGTTATCTTCTCAGTTTGCACCTAGGGCACTGGGCAGCCTTTAACCCTTCCTTTAGAAATGGCCGTTATGTACACGTCAAGTTTAATGACACCAACGATGCAGCCAATTGGGGCTGGCGGCGGGCTAGCACTTCTACCAGGTAACAGGGAGCCTAGTGGTTAGAGCGTTGGGCCAGTAACTGAAAGGTTGCTGGATCGAATCCCCGAGCTGACAAGGTTAAAAATCTGTCGTTCTGCCCCTGAACAAGGCAGTTAACCCACTGTTCCCCAGTAGGCCGTCATTGTAAATAAGAATTTGTTCTTAACTGACTTGCCTAGTTAAATAAATCTAAATCTTTCCACTAGTAGAAAAGTGTTATTTTTGAATTTCAAGCCAAATAGTCAATGGACCTATAACCATGAGTTGGAATGTGAGTTCAATTGTAAATCAGCTCCCAGAGCCAAAGAGAGCCCTAATCAGTTCCTAGACATGTCAATAAAATTAGTTTAAAAAAAGTTCAATTGAAGAGTGTATCTGAGAACCCATATTGTCATTCTCAGCCTTATTATTGATTTTTGTTCCCCCCTTTTTTTTGTGTGAAGCCATCGTGCCTGGTTTTTCTAGTCAGCTAGTCAGATTGCTCACGCATGTTGTAACTGATTGTGTTCTGCCCTTGTTTATGAACACTGCTGTTAACACACAACAGAAAGCCCCCCCCCCCCTCCCCCTACGTGCCCCTGCCATTATAAAGAGCTCTGAGCTGAAGTCTCAGGTTGCACTGCCCTGGACACAGTTTGCATTAGATTGCCCACTTCCTGCTACTTACTTACATTCTTACTTAGCCTGAGGAAGAGCAGCAAAACCAAACCGCTTAGGAAGATGGCTGCTCTTTCAATGGCCTTTCCTCATGTGAGTCATTTGAGTTTTGAAGGTATGGGATATGTCTCACAGACTTTTAAATCATGAGGAACATGTATGGATCATGAAAAGCTGTTGTAGAATATGTTTAGAAGTAACACATTCACAGTGCGTGCCTTTGTTTGGGGAAACCCTAAAAAGTGCGATCTGAGAAGTGACACTACATTAGTCCATTATTGATGTGTGGATTATTCACCAGCACTAATAGTAGGACTGTAGTGACACATTGTCCTCTAATCTGCTCTCCATAGAATTGCATCCCCGAAACAACACTGAAGAGGTTGATTGTGTGTCTTGCTACCATTATTCATCTCGATACCCAGTATTTAAATGTCGTTTGTATTGTTGCCTATTTTGACACCAGATTTAAATTTGATATCCGTTTTTGGATATTTGTTTATTTATTTATTTTTAAACTGCAAGTTGCTAAATGATGGTAGTACTGCTCCTCTTACAGCTAATATCATGTATTTTATGGTACAGAATGAATACAGTTCACCTTCCTGTCAGCCTCCGTAACACACCCACTCTTACCTCCCGGTGTCTTGGTACAGACGGGGTGGAGTGGGGACATCCGTGGGGGTCCGCTCCTTAGCCTCGATCCCCTCCCTGCCTCCAGCGGTGGCTGACTTTGTGAAGAGGGCCGTGGATGAGTGCAAGCCTGCCAATGTGCATGTGGTGACGGGGAGCGCGGAGGAGTCCGCTCACATCCTAGCTGGCCTGGAGAAAGACGGCATGGTGAAGAGGCTACCCAAGTATGAGAACTGGTGAGTGTTGCTGTGGTGCCCTACCTACTCTATCACCGCTGGGATTGGTGGGACTCTGGCTCTGTATGTTAGGAAGCAGTAAGATAGTGAGCTAAGGTAATGTAGAGAAGAATATAATACATGAACTGTGATTTTTCTGGTTAGTAAAGAATACAAACGTTGAATATGTACATTATTGGGAGTACTAAGTCTGTCAAACTAAGTAATCTGTCTTTTTTAATCACTTTTTCCACTGTGGCCCTGAAGCTCATCAAAAGCCTGTTATTCTCACTCTACCATAAAGAATGATAAGAGAATTAATAGTTTGTTTATGGCCTTTATCTCTGCAGCTGGCTGGCACGTACAGACCCCAAGGACGTGGCTCGGGTGGAGAGTAAGACTGTGATCGTCACCAAGAACCAGAGGGACACCATCCCTATCCCCGATGGGGGGGCTAAGAGCCAGCTGGGCAGCTGGATGAGTGAGGGTGACTTCCAGAAGGCCAGACAGGACCGCTTCCCAGGCTGCATGGCAGGTAGTGGACTGTACACAACCCTCCTCTCCTTCTGGACTCTCTGGAGGTTTACACCACCCTGTCTATAGTTTCAGCTGTCCACACTATATAAATAGTCTGTAATGGAGTGTTATTCTTCAGTCAAATTGGGTTCATCACTCTTTTTTTTTATGCCTATTTTTGCCTACCAGAAAACCGGGCTTAAACCTCAACGTTGAGTCGAGTGTTATAGTGCCATACCACTGAAGTCTAATTAGACAGTGAGAGGGCCAGTAGTCATTAAAATATAAAATGGTCGAATTTAGGATTAAAATGTAGAGTTAAATAATTATCTGAAAAGGGCCCCAAAAAAATTGGAGACACCAACTCTTTTAATCAGATAACTGAGACTCGTCTCTAATGAAAAATAATGTCTAACTCTCAATGTTTTATTTAAATGAACATCCTCATTCTTCCTCAGGTCGAACCATGTATGTGATCCCCTTCAGCATGGGCCCGGTGGGCTCTCCGCTGTCTAAGTTTGGCGTGCAGGTGACAGACTCACCCTACGTGGTGGCCAGTATGGGCATTATGACGCGCATGGGCACCCCCGTCATGGACAAACTGGCACAGGGGGCAGAGTTTGTACGCTGCCAGCACTCCCTCGGTCGGCCCCTCCCACTGAAAGGTACCATTTCACAGAGGCCTTCTCTCGATCTGCTGTCACGCATCACATCCCTTGCATAACCATACACATCCTGCTTTATGCAACTGGTTCAACCACCAGTTGCCTCACTTCATTTAGTCTCTCCATTTACTCTAATTCCATTCACTGCTTCTATACTTATTCATCCCTCCATCACCATTATCCTCCCATGGTCCCCCTCCCAGCTCCCCTGGTCAACTCGTGGCCGTGTAACCCAGAGAAGGTGCTGATCTCCCACCTGCCAGACACCAGGCAGATCCTGTCGTTCGGCAGTGGCTACGGAGGCAACTCCCTGCTGGGGAAGAAGTGCTTCGCCCTGAGGATCGCCTCGCGCATCGCCAAGGACGAGGGCTGGCTGGCCGAACACATGCTGGTGAGAACGGGGAACTGATAGGGGTGAATTCCCTTTATTGGAAGGGTTCCGATAGGAATACTGTACCTTAGACAGGAAAAGCAGACTGGAATATCTGTGCTGACCTGCAATATCAGGAGATGGGTTGCCAGATACAGATCGACAGTCAGTACCGCATACAGCAGCAGGGAGTAGTTAGTTCATCTCTTGTGACGTTCCTACGTTATGGGAGAAACTACTCAATGCAACACTCTCTGTCTGTCTCTGTCTGTCTCTGTCTGTCTCTCTGTCTGTCTCTCTGTCTGTCTCTCTGTCTGTCTCTCTCTGTCTGTCTCTCTGTCTGTCTCTCTGTCTGTCTCGGTCTCTCTGTCTGTCTCTCGGTCTCTCTGTCTGTCTCTCTGTCCTATCTTTTCTGTCACTCCTCCCCCACCAGATCCTGGGCATCACCAATCCTCAGGGAGTGAAGCGCTACGTGGCGGCGGCATTTCCCAGTGCCTGTGGAAAAACTAACCTGGCCATGATGAAGCCTGCGCTGCCTGGCTGGACTGTGGAGTGTGTAGGAGACGACATCGCCTGGATGAAGTTCGACAGTCAGGGTGAGGGGAGGGATACACACTCAACACACACTGACTAGTACAGAGTCGACCCGTAACATACTAGTACAGAGTCGACCCGTAACATACTAGTACAGACTCGACCCGTAACATACTAGTACAGAGTCGACCCGTAACATACTAGTACAGAGTCGACCCGTAACATACTAGTACAGAGTCGACCCGTAACATACTAGTACAGAGTCGACCCGTAACATACGAGTACAGAGTCGACCCGTAACATACTAGTACAGAGTCGACCCGTAACATACGAGTACAGAGTCGACCCGTAACATACGAGTACAGAGTCGACCCGTAACATACGAGTACAGAGTCGACCCGTAACATACGAGTACAGAGTCGACCCGTAACATACGAGTACAGAGTCGACCCGTAACATACGAGTACAGAGTCGACCCGTAACATACGAGTACAGAGTCGACCCGTAACATACGAGTACAGAGTCGACCCGTAACATACGAGTACAGAGTCGACCCGTAACATACGAGTACAGAGTCGACCCGTAACATACGAGTACAGAGTCGACCCGTAACATACGAGTACAGAGTCTACCCGTAACATACTCAAGCTTTGAATTTACTGTCAGGCTATTCATTTCATGGTCAGACATTTTGTACAACCCATTGAAACTATAACCATCAACTCCCTCCTGTTTTAGAGTTCATTGTGCTTCCTTCAGGAAACAAATCCATACATGCATCTCTGTCACTCACTGTCCTAGTCACTTTATTCTCAGGTAAACTCAGGGCAATCAACCCAGAGAACGGCTTTTTCGGTGTGGCTCCCGGCACGTCCCTGAAGACCAACCCTCATGCCATGGCGACCATCGCCAAAAACACTGTGTTCACCAATGTGGGTGAGACCAGTGACGGAGGGGTGTGGTGGGAGGGACTGGACCCCCCTGCCGCAGGGGTCTCCCTGACCGACTGGCACGGCAAATCCTGGAAAGCAGGTAGAGTTGACTCACTGTAGTGCAGTGGGAACCAACCTGAAAGCAGGTAGAGTTGACTCACTTGGAGTGTAGTGGGAACCAACCTGAAAGCAGGTAGAGTTGACTCACTGTAGTGCAGTGGGAACCAACCTGAAAGCAGGTAGAGTTGACTCACTGTAGTGCAGTGGGAACCAATCTGGGTTGGTCCTGTAGTTGTTTTCAATAATTATTTATTTTAGTTTTAATACAAATTAAATATATCTTGGGAGTATTAATTGTATTATAAGCTATTTTACATTACTTTTCACAATGCAAATAGTTTATTATCATAGTAATAATAATAAGCCCTTTAAGCTGGAATCTTTAAATGAAACAATGTTTTGGTAAAAAGCTGAGTGATGGACCTGGAGAAATGTAACCACTCTCAAATTCAAAGCAAGAGCTATGTATGCAAGTACTGTCCATCAAATATATTAAAATAATAGTTTTAACCTTGTGTTGAGGCTATACAGTGTTTGTTTACATTTACTTTGTTTACAAACATTGGACAAGCTTCTACTGTATTTTGGGTTTTGATACTCCCAGTCGAATGTCACGGCCCTGACCGGCTGTGGGGAAAACGACCTGTGGTTACCTAGGTTACCCCATTGGCTCACGGCAAATACTTGACCCTTTTTAAATGCAGTTTTTGTTATCTGCTTTTTTTAAAGTCAATTACAAAACTACATTTAAGAGAAGTACAAGATGACTTTTTCAACATTGCTTGATCCCGAGCATTCTCACTACTTAGATTAATGTAATATTGACTGTAGGGATTCCTTCATGCCCCTTTTCATGACGGTGCTAGCAGCCACGTGACTGGAACATTAAGCTGAACAAGACCAACAACACAAACAAACAGACTATACAGCTAGTGAGTGGAGTTACAAATCGACTAAAACAAGTGAAATGTCTTACCTGTGATGAAATGTTCCCCACACCCATAGATACGTGTAGCCTACTTGGACATCGGGCCCCCACATTTCCCACGCCGAATAACCTGTAGCCACAGGACTCTTGTCGCAGGCTTCATTTCCCTATGTGGGAGCATTGCCAACCGTAGGTCAGGATCTTTGACCTGGTTACATGTACATTGAACAATGAAGTTGTCTCTTTTACAATGGGGTTCAATGGGAAATAATGTCTGTTTTCCCCAATTTGTGGGTTTAGTCGAGGGAGAATTACATCTTATGACGGGAATATCTACTTGGGGTATCGGGTATGACAGTTGAACGAAGCTCATGAGGATTATATTCTTCAAGAATTACTGTGTATATATCATTCATTTATAAGTCCCAAAATAGATGTAGCAACTAAGGATTCCAGCTTTAATTTGTTACATTCACTGCTAAAATGGACTACTGAGAAATTTGATGTAAAAAAATATATATATATCTGCGACTCCGCAAATGGTGGTCCTTGAGCTTTTGGCTGTGATTTGGTGGTCCTTGAGCTTTTGGCTGTGATTTGGTGGTCCTTGAGCTTTTGGCTGTGATTTGGTGGTCCTTGAGCTTTTGGCTGTGATTTGGTGGTCCTTGAGCTTTTGGCTGTGATTTGGTGGTCCTTGAGCTTTTGGCTGTGATTTGGTGGTCCTTGAGCTTTTGGCTGTGATTTGGTGGTCCCCCGAACCAGAAAGGTTGGGAACCTCTGCTGTAAGTCTTAATAGTGACACCTGGTGACAAGGCATGATACTATCCTTTTGTTGGGAACCTCTGCTGTAAGTCTTAATAGTGACACCTGATACTATCCTTTTGTTGGGAACCTCTGCTGTAAGTCTTAATAGTGACACCTGGTGACACGAAATGATACTATCCTTTTGTTGTCATTGGCTTGAGAAAGTACTGCATCACTTTTCTACTGCTGTCTCTTTCTAAATCACCACATAGCATTTATCCATGAATCTATTAGTGTTAATTATAATGTAATCATGTTTCTAAGTGATTTATTTACATACAATCAAATCAAAATGTAATATAAATGTTAATGTCCTAATTCTATTCATTTTTAACATTATAATGTGTTCCAATCATATTCACCCTTTTTCTCTTCCTCACAGGAGACTCTGCCCCGTGTGCTCATCCCAACTCCAGGTTCTGTACCCCGGCGGCCCAGTGCCCCATCATCGACCCCCAGTGGGAGAGTGACGAGGGTGTGCCCATCGATGCCATCATCTTCGGGGGCAGGAGGCCAGAGGGTGATTGGCCTCTATTGATCCAATGACTAAAACATTGGTTTAGTGGACCATCTAAGATTACCACTATATATTTTCATACTAGCATCTAGTGTTGTAGCTAGTGTTGTAAATTATACAGTTTTGGTTAATGTAACGAGAACAAATACAAATGATTCCCTATGATGACTGAATTGACATTCTTATCCAATGTGTCACTTTGGGACACTGTTACACTGTTGCTCTGACCTCTGTTTCCCAGGAGTCCCTCTGGTGTACGAGTCGTTTAACTGGCGCCACGGTGTGTTTGTAGGAGCCTCTATGAGGTCTGAGGCCACAGCAGCTGCTGAGTACAAAGGTACAGAACCTCATTAACCACATTAAAGAGCTTTTCAAAGTTAATTCAATCATTTAATTAATGTTTCTGGCTCCCGAGTGGCAGCGGTCAATGACACTGCATCTCACTGGTGGTTCGAATCCAGGCCGTATCATAACCGGCCATGATTGGGAGTCCCATAGGGCGGTGCACAATTGGTCCAGCGGCATCCTGCTTTGGCCGGTGTAGGCTGTCATTGTAAATAAGAATTTGTTCTAAACTGACTTGCCTAGTTAAATAAATGTTAAATACAGAACAGTTCTAACATTTAAGTGGATAGGAGCTGTCTATAGAGTAGACATTAACCTTAGAGAGGTTTTTACTATCACCTGATATGATGGTATACTGTTGTCCCTGATTCCTCTGTGATAATGTAGAAAACCATGACCTTTTGAATATATATATATTTTTTTCTCCAGGCAAGGTTATCATGCACGACCCCTTCGCCATGCGCCCCTTCTTCGGCTACAATTTCGGTGACTACCTAGCCCACTGGCTGAGCATGGAGACCCGCAAGGGCGCCACCCACCTGCCCAAGATCTTCCATGTCAACTGGTTCCGGAAGGACCCCATGTCGGGCTCTTTCCTCTGGCCGGGTTTCGGTGACAACGCCCGCGTTCTGGAGTGGATCTTCAAACGCTGCGGCCGCGAGAGGGAGGACGAGGCGGCCAAGAAGAGCATGGTGGGCTGGGTGCCACTGGAGGGAGCCATCAACCTGCAGGGACTGGGCAGCAAGGTGGACATGGGTGCCCTCTTCGACCTGCCCAAGGCCTTCTGGGAGAAGGAGACCCAGGAGCTGAGGGCGTACTTTACCCAGCAGGTGGGAGCCGACCTCCCCCAACAGGTGGAGGGAGAGCTGAAGGCTCTGGAGGACAGGATCAGGAATTGAGAGGTGGAGGGACCAGATGATTCAGAGAGAGAAAGTATTGACTATTGGACATTACACTACGCTGATGCTGCTAAATGATATGGTAGTACTGACAAAAAATTACTAACAAGCTAATTTCAATTTTGTGGAAACTGCTTTGCCTATATGTGGGTAGATGTAAACCAAAGTTTCTAAATTGTAAGAAAATACAATGAGATGATGTGACTGCATCACTGAAGAATGCAGTTCATGCTACCACACACTGTCAGTGGCTATATCAGTAGGTTTTAGGTGATGGAGCAGAATCGGTGTTTAGCAGTACCTTACTGACATCTTGCAAAGAAGTATAAAGGTATTGGATGTTTACAAGCTTTAGCCCAAATAATCTAATCTAATCAGGACAAGCTTAAATATCCATATTCATTTAAACATTTTTAAACAGCATTTTTTTTGTCACTTTTGTATTGTTTCCAATAAAAATGATTATGAGCTAATGTTTACACATGAGATATGTAACATGTTGGACCAATAAAAATGATTTAATGTCAAGGTTTTTATTACAGTGCAATTAATAAACAACCTCAAATTCAGCCTCAATTGTGTCCGTTGATCAACACCAAACATAACTGACATAACTCCCCAAAATATATAAATTAAAAATTTGTAAGTAATGGTAATATTTAAGATGAATAAAGTTCAGATTCAGTTTAGAGTGATTCATATAATGTTCAACATATTCATATATTTGACCTTTCTGTTACATGATTTCCAGTGTGCTGTTTGTAACACTTGGGTTGATGGTCACTAGACTCAATGCTGTATGTTGTGGATTATCAATCAAATGTATTTATAATTCCCTTCTTACATCAGCTGACGACACAAAGTGCTGTACAGAAACCCAGCCTAAAACACCAAACAGCAAGCAATGCAGGTGTAGAAGCACGGTGGCTAGGAAAAACTCCCTAGAAAGGCCAGAACATAGGAAGAAACCTAGAGAGGAACCAGGCTCTGAGAACCAGTCCTCTTCTGGCTATGCCGGGTGGAGATTATAACAGAACATGGCCAAGATGTTCAAATGTTCATAGATGACCAGCATGGTCAAATAATAATAATCACAGTGGTTGTCGGGGGTGCAACAGGTCAGCATTTCAGGAGTAAATGTCAGTTGGCTTTTCATAGCTGATCATTCAGAGTAACTCTAAACTCCTGTTGAGAGGGTCTCCTGGAATATGTGTGTTGTGTCCTCTTCATGACTCTATTGGTGTGTTTGGACAAGGATAGTTTGTTGGTGTTTGTGAACACCAAGGAACTTGAAGCTCTCAACCTGCTCCACTACACTACCCCGCTCGGGCCCTCCTTTTCCTGTAGTTCACTATTCTCTCCTTTGTCTTGAGCACGTGGAGGGAGAGGTTGTTGTACTGGCACCACACTGCCAGGTTTCTGACCTCCTCCTTAGACTGAACCAGGTTTTTCTCTAGTTTTGCCTGTGCTTAGCTCTATTCCATTTATTTTTATCCTAAAACACTTGATGACAAGCATACCCATAACATATTGCAGCCATCACCAGGCTTGAAAATATGAAGAGTGTACTCAGTGATATGTTGTGTTGGACATATAATTATTTTCTTTGCCAAATGTTTTGCAGATTTACTTTAGTGCCTTATTGCAAACAGAATGCATGTTTTGTAAAATTGTTATTCTGTACATGTTTCCTTCTTTTCACTCTGTCATTTAGGTTAGTATTATGGAGTAACTACAATGTTGTTGATCAATCCCCATCCAGTTTATCCAATCACAGCCGTTAAACTATGTAACTGTTTTAAAGTCACCATTGACCTTATGGTGAAATCAGTGGAGGCTGCTGAGGGGAAGACAACTCATAATAATGTCTGGAACGGAGCAAATGGAATGGAATCAAACACATGGAAACCATGTTGGATGTATTTGGTACCATTCCACCTGTTCTGCTCCAGCCATTACCACGAGTACGTTCTCCCCAATTAATGTGCCACCAACCTCCTGTGGGTGAAATCCCTGTGCAGTGTTTTTCCTCTCCGGCGACTGAGTTATGAAGGACGCCTATATCTTTGTAGTGACTGGGTGTATTGATAAACCATCCAAAGTGTAATTAATAACTTCACCATGCTCAAAGGGATATTCAATGTCAAATGTATTTTATT